>NW_004524618.1:15519695-15560342 GCF_000260255.1 Octodon degus | reverse complement strand
CGGCCCACGCTGTGCCTGGGCTGGGACTGGTCCCGCCGGCGCAGGGTAGCAGGAAACTCTCCGCACACTCACCGGACCTGGGCTAGGACTGGGTCTCAGCATGCTCTATTAAGAAATACATTTTCCAAGGGCCAGCTAGATAGCTCAGTGGACTAAGTGTCTGCTTAGGCAAGCATAGGGACCTGGTTTGAACCCTGGTACCATGTGCATCACCAGCCCTGCCTCCAAGCACACTGAACCAGTGACCAAGTCAGGGCATGGTGGTGTAATCCCAGCACTGGGAAGGCTGAAAACAGGAGGATCACTACGAGTCTGAGCTGCATAGTGAGACCCTGTACCAAATATATTAAGAAAGAAAGAAAGAAGAAAGAAAGAAAGAAAGAAAGAAAGAAAGAAAGAAAGAAAGAAAGAAAGAAAGAAAAAGAAAGAAAGGTATCTCTAGTAGACAAAGTGAAGCCATTAAAAATTTCTAAGCGTGTAGATAACAAAATTAGAATAGAATATTCAGGGAAATCACCTGGCATCACTGTTGAGTTAACTGACATGGAACAGACAAAAGACAGGAAAACTGAAGTAAGAAAGTACTGTCTAAATGTTAGGCACTCAGAAGGTATTTGCTGATTAAACACTAGTACTAGAGCAAGAAATATAGAGAGATATTGTCAAGGAATAATAAATAACACTAGCTATGGATTGATTATGGGAGACAACAAAGAGGGCTGTGATGAAAAATTCAAGACTTAAATCTGGGTTCCTGGGAGAAATGTGGGAAAAATAACAGGAGGTAAGAAAGGTGGAAAGGAACTGAGGGGATGAAGAGATCATGTATCATTTAGCAAGTTAAATACATTGCACTTTGTAAATATCTATAGACACTGAGAAATGGGAGGTTAAAAGATAGAAGAAAGATCAGAGTTATTGGCTGTTATGCTAATGTAATAAAGACACAGGTATGGATAAGGTGGCAGGTAATTCAATGAGGTGAGGCAGATTCTGGGAAATAAGAGCAACAAGAGAAAAGGAGGCTGAAGGGAAGCTGGAAAAGTAACAGTATGTTTAGAGAAATGTAAGAAAACCATGACCACTTCTTGTCGTAGATACCAAGTGAGAGACACTTTAAAGAAGGGGAATAGTCCATATGGTCAATTCCTTCAAGGGCATAGGAAAGGAGAGAACCAAGGAAAGGTCATCATGCTTAGTATTCACCAGCTACCTTCAAAAGATCAGTGTTAAAATGAAAGGAGGCTGATTAGCCCAGATTAAGATACAAAAGGATGATTAAGAAAAGGAAATAATGGTACTTCATGAGCCAGGCTTTTGAAAAGGGAACCGGATGGTAACTAGATCCTAATAAACTTTTTCTTTCATTTTTTTAAAGCCTTAGAAAAGTCCTAAGCATGTTTATAGGCAAAGAGGGCAAGAGAAAAAGAAAAACAACAGAAGGGGAAACCGATGGTGAAGAAACTTACTCAAGTTAAAAATTTTGAGTGATTAAAGCCTACTTTTCAAAGTTGGAAACATAAGTGAAAAAAGAGTGCCCGAAATGTGAACATAAGTCTTCTAATTGGACAATTATTGTATATAATGCTGCAGCTTAAGCAATCCCATGAAATATGCTTTACTTGGAATGTTCATGTGCATCCAATTAGTCATCTGGCAGGAGACTAAGCGGCAGTTCTTTTGGTCCCACCGAAAACAGACGTTTATAACCTAGAAGCTCCATTAGGAACCATCATAACACTAAGAAGTTTGTACAAGTGCTTGAAAATATTGAGCTACAATCAGAGAAGCTATGCTAAAGTCCTCAGGCTCTGCATAAAGTAGATTAGAATTCAGTGTTAGCCCAGGGAAGCCAGTGGAGACATGAAAGCTAAATGCCACGTGATATCCAAGATGGGTTTTACCTTTTGACACTAGGTAAAAACTAAGGAAATCTAAATATGGGCTCAATGTCAGTGACAGCAATGTATCAGTACTGGCTCTGTATTTGTTAATATGTGTACTATAGTAATAATTTCAGAATCTGTGTGTAGGATAGGTGAAAACCCTCTGTATTATGCAATCTGTCTATAAATCTAAAAAGTTCTAAAAATTGAAGTCTGAATGCCAGCTGTTTTCATCCTGTGAGCAATTAAAACATAAATGCCTGGACCACACCATGGCTTGGACGTGTCTGAGTGGAAGCCTGCTGCAGGGAACATGTGTTGGAAAGTTGGTCATACGTGGTAGTGGTGGGAGGAAGGGGAACTGTAATAGGCAGAACCTAGTGTGAGGTCATCAGATCAGTTGCTGGTGTGTACTCAGAAGAGATTAAGGTGTTTCTCATGGAATTCTACTAGTTATTGCATGAGGGTTGTCTCAGTTACTTTTTTCTCTTGTTGCTGGGACAAAATACCCGACACCCAGAATTAAGGAAGGAAAGGTTTATTTAGCTCACAGTTTGTGGAGGTTTCAGTCCATATTTAGCTGGCTCTAAGACAGAGTGGGCACATGGCAGAGCACAAAAGTTCATGGTGGCAGAAAACAGCAGTGAGCAAAGGGAGGAGTAGCAGCAACAATGGCAGCAGAGAACAAGTCTGACTCCCTTGTGTTCCATTCAGGCTATCTGCCCCAGGGTGGGCATAGCATGCACGGCACTGGATCATGAATTAATCAGAGCACTGGATCATGAATTAATCACAAACTCTGCAAGCCACCCCATGACTGCATGGGGCTTTTGGGGAGGACAACTAGACACAAACCAGAATAAGGGTTGTTATTAAATTTTCCCCCTTTATTCCTTTTTTCTTCTCTTTTCTCTCATACCAGTTGTTCTTACCTTTTGAGCACTTTCACAATATTTATTCTACAATAACTATTCTTTCACAGTATCTATTTTACCTTTCAGGTATTTTTCTCTTTTGGTTTCTTGCACTAAGGAGACAATGTGATGTTTACACATAGGGTCTGACTTATTTCACCTATGAGTACAGTCTCTACTTGTACCCATTTACCTATAAAATCTTCAAGTTTATCCTTCTTTATGCCTGTGTAATACACAACTGTATAAAATGGCACAAATTTTTTATCCATTCCTCAGTGGACGGACATTCAGGTTGTTTCCAACATTTAGCTACAAAAAATTGTGCTGTTATAAACATGAGTGCACATATGTTGCTATGATATGATGTTTTTAATTTTCTGGAAAAAAAAAAACAAGGGTAATAGTTGGGTTGAATGGAAACTCTAGTCCTAGTTTTTTGCGGCATCTCCACAGTGATTTCTACAGAGGTTGTCCCAGACTATATTTCCACCAAATGTGGAGAAGGTTTTATGTTTCCCCACAGCCTCACCAGCATTTCTTACTAGTTGATTTTTTTGATGATGGTCATTCTTTCTGGGGTAAGATAAAATCTCAGTGTTGTTTTAATTTGCACTTTTTTTTTTTTTTAAACAGAACCGGGGATTGAACTCAGGCCCTTGTGCTTGCCAGGCAAGCGCTTATTCTACTAAGCCATCTCCCTGGCCCTAATTTGCACTTCTTGAATAATGAATTATATCGAACTTTTTTGCATATATTTATTTGCCATTTATATTTCTTCATCTGAGAATGGTATATTCAACTATTTTTTTAGATTGGATCTTTAAATTTTGGGGCCTGATTTTTAAAAATTCTTTATATTTTCTAGATAGAATTCCTTTGTCTGAGGGACAGTTAGATAATTTTTTTCTCAATTCATGGGTTTTCTTTTTATTCTGTTGGCGATTTCTTTTGATGTGCAAAGACTTTTCAAAATGAGATCCCACTCATTGATTATTTGAGGTATTTCCCATGCAGTTAGGTTTTTGCTCATGAGCTCTCTGCCTACCCTTATGTCTTCAAGATTTATACTGAGTATCTTTTCCAGTAGATTTAGTGTTTCTGTTTTAATATTTAGATCTTTGACCCCCTTTTGACTTTAGTTTAGTGCATGATGATAGACACATGAAAAGCTAGTTTTTCCAAAACCATTTACTAAAGAGGATATCTTTCTTCTAGTGAAAATCTTTGGCCCCTTTGTCAAAGATAAGGTGGAAGAATATGTTTGTAGTTGTGTCTTCATCTTCTAAACTGGTTCATTGTTCTTCAGGTCTGTTCTTTTGTTTGTTTGTTTTTTGTTTTTGTTTTTTCAGTACCATGATGATTTGATCACAGTAGTTTTATAGTATAATTTCATGTCAGGGATTGTGATGCCTTCTGCCTTTTATTTGTTGTGAAGGATTGATTTTGCTATTATAGGACTCTTCTGATTCCAGATGAATTTTAGGAATGTTTTCTCAAGATCTGTGAGATATATTAAAGATAATATATGACATTAATAATAAATTAATGTTATTTGGACTAGGATCACACTGAATATATACAATAGTTTTGGAAGTGTGGCAATTTTCACAATGTTGGTTCCTCCTAGCCATGAGCAAGGAATATCCTTTTATTTTCTGAAATCCTCTTCAATCTCCTTTTTTAGAGTACTATGATTTTTTTCTGTGTAAATATTTCATTTCCTTTGTGAGATTGATTCTTAAGTATTTCATTTTTTGGATGCTGTTGTGAAGGGAGTGCTTTCCCTAATTTGTTTCTCAGTGAGTTTGTTGTTTGTGTACAGAAATGCTATTGGTTTTTGAGTAGCAACTTTTTTGTCCAGCTACATTACTAAATTTGGTTATTAAATCTAGAAGTCTTTTGGTCAAGTTATTGGGGTCTTCTATGTAGTTTCAGGTCATCCTCAAATAATGATAATTTCACTTCTTCCTTTCCTATCCTTATAATCCTTTTATTTTTCTTTCTTGTCTAATTACTCTGGCTAGTATTTCCAGAACTATATTGAATAGGACTGGTAACAGAACATCCTTGTCATATTCCTAATTTTAAAGTGAAAGCTTTCAGTTTTTCTTCTTTTAGTATGATGTTAACTATTGGTTTGTCATTGATGGCTTTTTATCAGATTCAGGTAAAGTTAATCTATTCCAATTTTCTGTGGTGTTTACATCATGAATGGATGTTGGACTATCAAAAGCTGCACTGCATTTATTTTATTCAAGATTTTTGCATCTATGTTCATTAGGAATACTGCCTGTAGTTATCTTTTCTGATTGAGTCTTTGTCTGCTTTTGGTATCAGGGTAATACTTGCCTCCAAAAATAAATTAGGGAGAATTCTTTCCTTTCAATTTCATTAAAGAGTTTGAGCAGTATTATTGGTATTAAATTTTCTCTAAATTTCTTATAGAATTCAGGTGTGAATCCATCAGGACCTGGGCTTTTCTTTGTTGTGAAGTTTTTAATTACATTTTCAATTTCATTGACTGATATTGGATTATTTGGGATTGTTCTATCTTCTTGATTCAGCTTTGTTTTTATACGTATCTAGGAACTTGTCCCTTTCTCCTGTGTTTTCCATCCAATGACAATAAAGATTTTCAAAGAGGTATTGATGACCTTTTGAATTTCTACAGGATCTATAGTGATTTCACTCTTTTTATTCCTTATTTCATGAATTTTAGATTTTTCTTTCCTTTTTTTTTCTAAGTTTGCCTAGGGGTTTATCAATTTTATTTATTTCAAAGAATCAACTTCAATTCATTAATTTTTTGTATTATTTTCTTAGTCTCCATTGTGTTAATTCTGCTCTAATTTTTATGTCTATTGATTTTGGGCTTGACTTGCTCTCCTTTTTCTAGATGCTTAAGGTGCAGCATAAGGTTATTTGTGCTTGTTCAGATGTTAGAAGCTTTTATATAAATTTCCCTCTGAGGACTGCTTTCATCGCATCCAACAGGTTCCTGTAAGTTGTATCTTGCATTTTTGTTTGATTGTAAATTTGGTTTAATTTTTTCTTTAATTTCATGTGTGACCTATTGGCTCTTCAGGGGAGTATAACATAATTTTCAGGTGTTTATGGAATTTTTCCAATTTTTTTGGTCAACAATTTCCTATTTCATTGCACTATGGTCAGATAATGTGCATGGGATAATTTCAGTTTCCTTGCATTTACTGAAGCATGTTCTATGTGTAGCATGTGGTCTATTTTGGAAAATATCCTGTGTGCCACTGAAAAGAACATGTACTCTAATGTCTTTGGGTTGAATACTCTGTAAAGGCCTACTAAGTCCATTTGTTCACAGCTTTGTTTCCGTTCGGTTCTGTCATTTCTTTGCTGACTCTTTGTCTACTTGATCATTCGTGACAATGGGGTGTTAAAGTTCCTCATTATGATTTTTTTCATTGCTTATTCGACTTTTCATGTCTATTCAAATTTGTCTTACATAGTTGGGAGCTCCCATATTTGGTGCTCAGGAAGGCTCTGATGATGATGGAGGCAGGCCAAAGCTGTGCAAGGCCCTCAGGATGGTGGTGAGGGGACGGAGTAGGGTTCACCACACCTTCTGCAATTGATGGGGGAGGCAGGGACTTACCAGGCTTCCATGCCTGCCTGGTGTCTGCTTGCCTTCTGTGATGGAAATATTTCACGATAGCTAGTAGCAGTGCTGTCTTCAAGGTCTGAAAGTCTGTCTTCAGTTTTGTTCCAATGGTTTTGCCAGTTTTCAGTGGAGTTTATTTTCTGGATGTCTCTTTGAATCTGTTTCATGCATTTTAATTCTTTCCTATATTGTCCATTCAAGGTCTCCATAATTTCTCTATCTTCCTCTCTTTTTAATCTATATCCTCTTTAGATATGCTGAATTTTTTGTTGTTGTTGTTGTAGTCACTTCTTTTTTTTACCTGAGGGATTATTTCTGATCTGATTTCTTCTGTAGCCTGATGGAGTTGTTTCTTTATTTCAAAAATTTGCTACTACTTCAAAACTGTCATTTGTGTGACCTCCAATTTCTTCTATGTAGACATCTCCTGGACTTGTTCTGGGTGGGCTAGAGGTCTGAGATTGCATTTTGCTCCTTCGTTTTGATTTTCTTCTTTCTTTCTTTCTTTCTTTCTTTCTTTCTTTCTTTCTTTCTTTCTTTTTTCTTTCTTTCTTTCTTTCTTTCTTTCTTTCTTTCTTTCTTTCTTTCTTTCTCTTTCCTTTCTCTCTCCCTGAACTTAGTTCAGGGTCTACAGTGTCTCACTATGTAAATCAGACTCATAGTGATTCTCCTGTTTTCAGCCTCCCAAGTGCTAGGATTACAAGCATGCGCCACCATGCCCAGTCTCAATCACCACCTCAGTGCGCCCGTGGGTGGGGCTGGCACGGCATGCCAGGGATCAAACCCCAGCTGCTGTTCTCTGCCTAAACAGGCACTTTAGTCCACTGAGCTATCAAGCCAGCCCTGACATTTTCTAATTCAAAAAAATTTTTTAATTTTGTTTTCTCTGATGATTCTTGTGAGTTTTGGTAGTAGGCAGCTATATCGCTGTTATCACAGCCTCTCCAGGAATAGTCTGTACTATAGGGGTATCTTCTGTGAACAGGAAATTCTCGGTTTGTGTCTGCCCCCAAGACTCTACCTTCCTAATTAATTGAGAGTTAGATGCTGGATTCCTTTTGTCTCTTAGTCTTAGTATTTTTGTGTAGGGTTGTGGTGAGGTTATTACCCCAGAGCTTCCCAACATTGTTACACAAGGGATACCAACTCATTACAACAAATAGGACATCTAGCTACAATAGTACAATTAGTAATAAGCACAACTTGGACTCTGACCAATTGTGGTAACTATCAATTTTATACTTTCAACAATAGGAGCAAAGTCTGTAGTTACATAACAGAACTGATCATAAATTAGGAGTTTGCATGCAAAGTGTTTCCCCTTGTTAGAGAGGATTTACCCTGGGTTTCTCCAGACAAGATTGTTGCTGCGCAATTCCCACCTTGGCTTCTGGACCTGCAGTGTAGGAGCATGGGCCAGGCACCAGGGTTCCTCCAGAGAAGGTTCTCTGGATAGCAGAGGAGTGGTGAGTTGGGGCTTTTCCCTTCACATATAGCTCACAGAGGTTCTTGAGGCTCACTGTCACTCTCCTCATAGTGGGGTGCAGGGGGAAGAGTTGCTCTCCTCCTGAGCAGCTCACTGAAGCTTCTGAGGCTCCTGAGGTTCATTGTCACTTCCCCGTTATTGAATTCTGAGCCTGGCTCCATCTAGCCTCTCTAGGTTTATGTTTGGAGAAAGGACCGCTTCCTCTTGCTAATGCTCCTAGCATTTTGGCCTCATTTTCCTTGATGATCCTCCCAGAGCTGAGCCAATTCCAGGCCTTTATATCTCTATACTAAGAGTTAAATAAAACTCTCCACTTATAAAATTAACCGTCCTCAGGGATTTTGGTGCAGTAATGAAAAATGGACTAATCCAGACCACCTGGAATGAAATCACACACACACACACACACACACACACACACACACACACAGTGTGTTCATCATGCTATGTTCATCACGAAGCTCTTTCTCTGCCTTGGGATTTGCTTGGTAAAGTGACTTCTGATCACATTCTCTCATTTTTTTCAATTGAAAAATGCAGAATTAGATGGTGGTCCAATTCTGGCAGCTTATGCACATGCAGCAGTGTTGCATGGGCTCTGGATCCAGTGAAATTGGACCAGTTGCTAAGCCTCTATGAGTCAATTATCCTTAAAACTGAGAGGCTCACAATGCCTCCTCCTCCTCCTCTTCCTCCTCCTCCTCTTCCTCCTCCTCTTCCTCCTCCTCCTCTTCCTCCTCCTCTTCCTCCTCTTCCTCCTCCTCTTCCTCCTCCTCCTCTTCCTCCTCTTCCTCCTCCTCCTCTCCTCGTCCTTCTCCTTCTTCTCCTCCTCTTCTTCCTCCTCCTCCTCTTCTTCCTCCTCCTCCTCTTCCTCCTCCTGAGTGTTCTGGCTCACCTGGTTGCTCTGAGGATTAAATGAATTAATGCAGTTATCCCACTGGTCTAGGCCCCAGTCTGGACACCAAAATCCACAGATGCTTATATAAACGGACATAGTATTTGCATATAACCTATGCATATCTTTCTGTATATATGTTTATCCCAAAAAGAAAACCAATCATAAAAGTCTCCATGCAGCTATAGTCACTGATTCTGTTTGGTGTCAGTGGATGTCAGAACTAGATCAGGTTTAACTGTGGTTCCCTAAACAAAGAACAACCAGGCTTCCAGTGCTTCAGTTGTAAGATTTAGCTTTAACAAGGCCAAAAAGTGGGCCATTTATTTTTAAATATGGGATGGTCCCTACACTGTTCGGGGGAGATAGAATTCATCAATTGATAAACCAAGTTCCTTGTTAATGCTCTTTCAGGGAACCAATGCAAAATGTGTTGAAGATTAAAGTTATTTTAAAAATAAAAATGCCTTGAAAGAACCAGGTTTGACTTATTTAATTAGTGGTATGGTTGGTTCCAGCACACAGTGTAAATTTTAAAATATACACATTTAGTATGCACAGAAATATTTTAGCTACTTCTAATTTATGTAGTATGAGAAATTAAACAAAGAATAAGCTTATTCTTTTCCAGTGGCTAGGAGATTATCTCAATAACAATTATCCAATAATCAATATTCCTCTGCTAGTTTACCATGCCACCTTTTATTTTACATTAAATTATTTTATGCATTTGCAATTCCACACACTTAGACTTGTCTGTATCACTGATCCATTGGTCTACTAATGTGTACTAGTTTTAAGTTTATTAGTTAACTTCATAATACATTGTAATGTGTTATGTTTCTTTCTACAGTGGACATTTAATTTAACATTTGCTGTGATTAGGATGCTTTTCTGTACAGCTCTGGGAAGGCCGTAAAATGATGGAGATGGGTTGGGAGTAGATTTTAAATCATGCATAGTAGCAAGTTTCTCTTTTAACAGAGTAGACTTCTTTTCTGTGTAAGACAGCTGTGATTTTGTACAATGAGTAGTAAGAAACCCAGAGTGTTCTGCTGATGAACTGCCTTCTCTCTCTCTCTCTCTCTCTCTCTCTCTCTCTCTCTCTCTCTCTCATTCTGTCTTCTCAATTCTTCTGTAATTTCAGTTATATTAAAACTGAGATTTAAAAACTGGAGGAGATGGCAATCTTTCTCGAAGACACAGTACCTGCTATAGTTTTGCATTTCTTTAAATCTCCCTTTAATTTTATCTACTGTTCTTTTTTCTCAGAAAGGATCAGATCAGATTTCTCTATACCTTTGTTTTCAGAGGATACATATCACTACAAACAATATGTATTTTCTCTGATATTGGTTTTCCAATAACAGGTCATTTGGATTATTATTCTTTTCTCTTAGTGTTTTTATTTATTTTCTTCCCCATCAGCCTTTAATTAAGAGTTATATAGCTTTCATTTACTGTGTAATTTATACTCTGATTTCTACTATCAATTTTTTAGCCTTTTTAAAAACTAATTTTTCATTTAGAACAAGGAAAGAGGCTTCCCTGTGTTTTCTTTTGCAGTAGAGAAGAGGCAGGCATCACAATACAGAGCAGAACCCAGAGTTCCAGAGCCCTAATGGCAGGAAGGCAGAAAGGCATTTGGTTCTTGGTTGAAGTGGCCACCAAAGTCCACCCAGCAGTGGAGTTCAAGGGTCAGTTTACTCTATGAATGATTGCTCTGTGAAAAATCAAAACAGTTGATTGCTATTCCTGATAGTTAAAAAGGTAAGACCTATTGGGAAAAGATTGTAGAAGCTCTTTATTAGAACAGCCAATTAGGGGCTAGGGAGATAGCTCAGTAGAATAAGCACTTGCCTGGCACATGGAGGGTCCTGAATTCAATCCTTGGTATTGCAAAAATAGTTAAAATTTTTTAAAAAATAGCCAGTTAGACCCACAAGATGATGAGACCAAAAACTCAACGACAAGGAGTCAAGATTAGTCAATAAAAATTAGACATAGGCTTGAAATCCTGAAGTAATTTGAATAAAACATAATATAAGCTATACTAAGCATATTTTAAGTGACTAAGAGATGAACTAGAGAATTGTGCAAGGATAAATGATTGTGAAAAATCTTAAATATACTCCTTCCAAAGTGAATAACAAGAAATGAAGACTTGAGAAATTATAAGATCTCAGAAAACATGAACAAATTATCAAAGAATTTCAACACTGATGTAAGATCTCTTTTGTCACAGATGGCTAAAAATCTCTATATATTGAGATTTGATGCATTTTGAGGAAGATAATTCAGACATTATTGTATATAGTATTTTATTACCAAATGATGACAATTTATTTTCAAGAACAGATTCACCCTACAAGCTCATGTAGGAGTAAAACATAAAAGCTAATCTTTTACCTATGTTCATATGTCGTTCTGCATAATCTACTAACTTTTACACCAGAACCATAGTCAGAGCCTTGGGCCTTTCATATAAAGTGTGGTTGTTGCAATTTGTTGGTCTCTCAGTGGCCCTGGGGAGAAATGATGAAATTTCGAAAATAAAAACAGAAGACAAGAGCTGAGGTCAAGTAGAGATCATGTCTCTCCTGATGGGAAGAGAAGAATTGAACAAAAAATAGCAGGTGTGTTTATTTATGCTTTTGCAAAGTTAGTATCAGGAGACACAAAGTTGTCTAGTGAGTACTAACTGAAATTGTCCAAGCAGAATGTTTTTCTCAAGACTGAGGTAGTTTGACTGCTTTAGGCACTATGGCCTTTTCTTACCCCCACATTTATGACCAGTTTCCAGCTTCAGTTGCTCCCTACATCTGGTTAGATAATACACAGTGACATATTCTAGCTTCCATACTTTCTCCCTTCTGAGAAAAGAAAAATGGAATAATTTGCCATTATCTCTTTGTCCAACTGGCAGGGCCATTGAAGGTGTGGCCCTTATGCTGATGCACAGAGGCACTAAGGCTTCCCTTGCTTCTAGCACATTGTTCTTCTAAAAGAATAGGCAGCAATACCTGTTGCCTTGTTTTAGCATTTTTATTTCTGGTGTTAGATAATTCCAAAGAACCACTTTCTACTTGACCTAAAGGAATATACCTCCCAGAGGACCAGAAGGTGGTTGAGATAAAACAATACTACTTAAGGACCGAGGCAAGCCGTAAAGCTCTATGCGTCTACTAGGGTTGCAGCCTCTGAGTGTATTGAATAAAGGCTTCCTGGCTATATGCACGTCACCATGTAACTCTGTTAAGTTTTGTATCTTAAGTGTCTTCCAAAAGCTCATGTGTTAAAGGCTTGGACTCCATCTGACGGTGCTACTGGGAAGTGGGAGAAACTTGGGAGGTGGGGCTGGTTGGAGGTGGCTCCTTGGGGATGTGCCTTTGGGGCCATATGTGGTCCCTTGGCCCTCCCCCTCCCCCCTCCACCTCTCTGATTAATCCACCATGCCCTCTGCACCGGGATCTCTGCTTCACATGTCTAGAAACAATGGATCTAAGCAATCATGGACTAAAATCTCAGAAACCATGAATCAAAATAAATCTTTTGTCTTTCCCAGGTGTTGTGTCACAGTACCAAAAGCTAACAGAAACTTTTTCCTAGAGTCCTTACTAGAACTTTGAGTTACTTCCAGATTACTGTCAGATGTAACAGCATTTCTGAGTTATTGAGAGGATCGACTGAAACCGGGAGCTATTGCATTTAGTGTGCAGCATATAGTGAGCACACAATGAAGAGGTAGGAGCCATGCAGTATCCCCCAGCTACTACAATTGCAGGCTAGATATGCATTAAGCAGCAAGCCTGGATCTTAAAAACCTACTTGAGTTAAAAAAAGAAAGGGGAAGGTATCAGTACTATTAGATAAATTAATAATACAAGCATGTACAATCTATAAGGATACAAACAAATAAAGGCACACTAAATATATTAGGACAATTACTTATGCGTGTGTGGCAGGGCACAGAGGATTGTGAGCAAGCGTAGGGAATAAATACACAAAAGTTCAGGGACTGGAATAGACACCAGTGAAAATGTGCCATGAACTGAGGGGTACAATTAACTCCCTACATCCAAGGTTAAAAATAAAAAGATAATAATAGTTATTATGCTGGCTCCTAGGCCCCCACTTGCTCTCCACTTTGGAGCACCGGAGTGCCCTTCAGAAGGCTTCTCCTTGCACTTGCGCAGGCAGGGGAGCATTTAGGTCCAGCTTCCAGGTGATTAAACACAGCAGGGTGTAAGGACATAAAAAGGCACCGTGCTTCCCCAGTAGCTTTTCTGGACATCAGAGCAAAATTGCAAAGCTGGTTCTACACATGTGATTTCATCTATGAAATTAGGGCAAGGTAAGAAACATGCACGAAAAAAAGTGATGATACTGCTAGGTGTTCCAAACAAGGGCCAGCTGCATTTTTACCCAGGAGTTTAAGGCAAACTACAGGGAAAGCAGCTATTACCACATCTCTTCAAAAGTGTCCTCTGCCTGCTGCTGCAGGAGTCCAGTGCATTCCCATCTGCATGCGCAATGATACAGTGACTAATTATGGTGCCGTCAGGGAACAAATTCTCTCACTTAGCTCCACCCATGCTGGCACAGCAGAAAGATGGATCGAAAAATGTTTGCATTTCAAAGGTAACAGAAAAAAGTTGGAAAACCACTACTGGCCAAACTTGACAGTTTCAGCGTTGACTGTTTCTGGTGTTTTCCCTCCAAGAGGCGGAGACAAGCCTGGCTTCAGTGAAACTTTTCTCCTTCCTTCCTCAAGGTCATCAGCAAGTCTAAGGATCAGTTCTCTCAGGAAAGCAAGGAATGGATTTATGGGTTAAGGACTATTGTTCTGTGATTCACTACAGGATCCATACTATGTTCCTCTGTCAGGCTTTCTGCTTGTAGCTGTACTGTTTACATGACTGCATAGGCATGAACATTATTACCTAGGTAAACGCAGTACTAGCCCCCCAAGACTCCTCTCATGCCACACCCAAAGGTTTCCACCACTGTCTGCTAGAGGTCACACTTTGCACCTCCCGGACTTCATTGATGATTCCTGTTCAATTCTTTCTGTCTCCGACTGGCTATTTGTGTTTTTTTTTTTTTTTAAATTTTATTTATGTGTGCGT
The DNA here is from genome assembly GCF_000260255.1 of Octodon degus. Taxonomy (NCBI): domain Eukaryota; kingdom Metazoa; phylum Chordata; class Mammalia; order Rodentia; family Octodontidae; genus Octodon; species Octodon degus. The sequence continues at coordinate 15,546,392 of NW_004524618.1, read as the reverse complement.
GTGTGTGTGTGTGTGTGTGTGTGTGGCCAGCTCAGCCCACCAGGGGGCGGGGCTGGCGGCATGTGGTGCTGGGGGATTGAACCGTGGTCCCTGATGCTTTGTTAAGCTTGTTCTAAATAGGTGCTTTAGACCACTGAGCCACCTCACCAGCCCCCGACTGGCTATTTGGTGATTCCTTTTATTCATCTTTCTTATCCCACTTGCCAAGTCAGAGTGGTGTCTGTGTGTGTGCATGCGTGTGTGTGTGTGTGTGTGTGTGTGGGTGTGTGTGGTAAAATTTGTGTCATATTAGAATCCAGAACTGAGTGTAGAGTTTGAAAATCAAGCAGCACTTTGTTTCATTGCTTTGATTTCAAACACATTGTTTAATTTGACTTAGATTGTCAATACCATTACATAATTTTTTTTTTTCCAGAACCGGAGATTGAACTCAGGACCTCGTGCTTGCCAGGCAGGTGCTGTTGAGCTATCCCTGGTACATCATGCTGGCGGGCCCAGGAACACTGAATGTGCTATGCTGGCCACCAAAATCAAACGTGGTGGTGCACACCTATAATCCCAGCACTGGGGAGGCTGAAATAGGAGGAGGAGTCTGAGCTGTGTAGCAAGACCCTGTACCAAATCAATCAATCAATCAATCAATCAATCAATGAATAATTTTTTTCAAAGGCGATGTGAGTTTGTCAAAGAAAATGTAAGGAAGTCTGAGAAACCTGACCCAGTCTGTAGGATTTTCAAAGGTTGGATTCCCAGCCAGCTCTAAGCTCTACTTCTCTGCTGGTGGAGGGTCTTTGTCTCTCCCACACACCGGCTCTCTTCCTGCCAATCTCCCTCACCACTATAGCTTTACATTTCACTTTTCTGTAAACAACTCCTAATTCTCTAGCCCAAAGCCACCTCCTGTCTGTCTGTCTCTCACCCCCACCCCTGTCCTTCCCTCTTTTTCTCCTTATCACAGTCTACTGTGAGCACCAGTCTAGAAATTAAAATATGGGTGGTCAGGGTGAGACTTCCTGGGTTCAAATCCTAGCAGTGCACTGAGGAACTAATGTAACTTCAGGTAAACTACTTCATATCTGTGCCTCGGGGTCCTCATCTGTCTAATGGGGAGGATGTTACTTACTCTATAGGGTTTCTCTGGGAATTAAATGGGATAATACTGAGTCATGCAGGAACTGCTGAATAAGTATTGTTCTTTTGTTCCTTTTGCCTGAGCTAATGCTTACACCAAACCTATCTTGCTGGTAATTTCAAGTGGCTCCTAAAATTGCTCTTTTGAAATCTTCTAACAAATTCAAATTGTTAGATTCAATGGCTGTATTTTGTTTTGATCTGTCTACTTTTGTCTACAACCTTGGCCAGTCTCTCCTACTGGAAAGACTTCAAACTTCTATTCCTGGGGTTCTTACTCTCTAGTCTTCCCTCTTACGTCATAAATCTCATTTTGACTGACCAAGGACTCAGAAGCCACTCTCCCTGGAACGACGATCTTGATGATCTCGGCCAACTGCCTGCATTCAGACACACAGATGCACCTCAGCTTCTTAGCCCCTGTCACTATCAGACTCAACCTGCAGCCAACTCTTGGACACAGAGTATTCAAACCCAGTGTGTGCATGGTAGTCTGCTTTTCCTCCAGCCTTCCATACTTGCTTCTCCCAGCTTCCCTTCCCCCTTTCAGTAGTGTGGGCAGCAATCTCCTTCACAGAGAGAAAAAAAACCCCAGTGGAGTGCAGTTGAGAGCTATCTGTGGCTGGCATTAGAGTGTGGCAGGAGAAGGAAGGACAGCGTTCACACCCCAGATTCTTTGGGCAAGGAGTGAGTGAGGAAAAATGCACAATGAGAACCAGGTACCAAAACTCAGTGCACTGAGATAAGTGTGGAAAGGAAAGAGGAAAGAAAGGTACCTACTCCATAATGAAGGCCATTACAGCAAATGACCAGGCATACTCTGAGGACCAACAGAATGTGCATTTTGCTGCCCACCACTGGATAGGGAAGAAAGAAGACTCTTTTCATGAGAGAGTTTTTAAGGAAGCCCAATCACAATTAAAGTAAAAGTTGCAGAGAAGGGTAGACGAAACCATCATAGACCCTTACAACCAGATATCACTTCTCTGTCTTCTAAATTCTCGTATACATTTTTGATATTTAAAAATTTCTAAGATATTTCAAGCATGCAGAAAATTATAGATCAATGCCACAACTATATACTATCTACCTACTGTTTGCCTTTAATATATGTAACTTTTGATGGCACCTCCCTATGTAGGTGTTGAATTATTATTTATTCTTTCTTTTCCTGTATTACAGAGAAGTGCCTTGGAAGCAGAGCCTCTCTGTCCTGTCTCAGAGGCTCGTTGCATGCAGACATACTTTGTCTTACCAATATTAGGTCCCTAATCATTGCTAGAGCAAACTGAGTTCTTGAAAGACCTTAAAAAGACCTTCAGGAAAAAAAGAAAGGATAGCACGTGGCATATGCTATCTCACAGACTTGAGACACTGCAGCTATTTATATGGGGTGTTAATGATGAATGAATTACTGTAAGTGAAAATAGGACAGTAGCTGCATCTCCCAGCATAAAACAAAAATGTATTTGCTGACATCTTTGGTTAATTGTTTCAAATTCAGAAATGAAAGCCACATGCAACTCATGTGGCTCCTTAGTAGGCTACCAATTTCTAACCCTCCTGTAACAGCTGAATTCATCGGATTCACTAAGAGAGTTGTTTAGCCAATAACAAAAATTTGTCATGAATTTCCTCAGATTTATTCTTAGAGCATTTTTAGGCCCCTTATCTAGTACCAATTGCTTTGTCTTGTGTCATAACATGCTTTTTACCTGCTACAAATCCAAGCAAGTGTTGTGCTGCTGAGTATGAGAATTCCTGACATATTTCTTTTTGGCACAGAGCTGTATCAATGACTTCTCACAATTTCTAAAAGAGTCTGCTGTATACCAAAGAAATAGTAGTAGTTATATTAGGGGCAAGCTTTCTAGTCAGGCCAACAATGACACGCTTGCCTTGGATGAGCCCAGTTTATATCTGATATGCATTAATCAAAGTCTCAATTTATTTTAGCACTCCTCTTTCACTCTCAAAAGTGCATTTTAGATGATAAATTACATAAATTACATTAATTCCATCACCTAAACTTTTTACATTCCGAAGCGGACTACTTTAGGTAGACAAGATTTTTCATCTTTTAAAAATCTGTACAGTGTTCTGTCACATGAATTAAATGAGAGCCTTTGATTTATTATAGGAAGTTATAGTAGACATCACAAACAAGTCTTCATTTTTGGCATGCTTTTTGAACAGAACACAAACTAAAATAAGCGCCTTTACCCAGATGTTGCCAGCTCAAATTGTGCTGACATGATATAGCTGCTTTCCATGGGCATCGAACAAGCTATCAAAAAATAAGAATTAAAACTTAAATTACTCAGTAAAAATGTCCACCTTTTAAACTCTACAACTGTGTACTGAATTGAAGTGAAAAGCAGCTTAAATTTCAAAACTAGCAGCAACAATTTAGAGTTTTTCAAAATTGTAGATTAAATCTTTCTGTCTCTTCATCTGGATCAGCCCCTAAAAAGAAAAAAAAAATTACAACATTAGAGTAATATGTAGTTATCACCATATTTTTAGCCCAGCAATTTCAGCCCAATTTTCAGCAGTAACATTTCATTAGAATCAAACATTTTCTAGATGGTTTAAAAACATAATGAAAATCAGACACTTTGGGCACTTCTGTGAATACCTCTTTAACTTCTTATTTCCAAGAAAAAAAAAAAATGAGATTTAACATAAAAAACTAAAACAAAGCCCCAAAGGCTCCTTTTTACAAAAAGAAAGAAACTCAACCTGCTGTACACATTAAATAATTCAAATCAATGATCCTTTTAAGCCCTTAGCAATGCATAAACCAATAGGGGAAAGCAATCTAATACTTCATGCATTTAGGGGATTGCATTAGAAAGACTTTTAGCCTGTTTCTGCTTTTATAAATGCAAATGTATGCAGAGCAGACAGATTGGGATCTGTACAATTTAGCAATGATCGAAACTTGTAATTTTTGAAAATGGGACAGATGTCCAGACTAGTTATATTAAGATGCTTCTCGCTGAAGAAAAAAAATCAAACAGTCTAATTCTACTTCCTCCTTTGAATGGAAACAAATAAACAAAGCCGCCACAAATTAGAATAAGTTATATATCATCTTGTTTCTTTCATAGATTCTTAAAATTGAAAGGCAGTTTAGAGTAGCAGAATAAATATTTCTCATATGTTTCATTGCATTATTCATCACCCTTTCCTTAAAACACAGAATCGGGGGAATGTTTTGCCATTCAAGGACCGGGGTAGGTTAAAGTCTAATGTAGAGAGCAGCTGCTCTGATTCTGTGAAGTCTGCTTTCCTTGAGCCACAGACAGGAGAGAAGATAGAGTTAAATACGCAATGTGTGTGTCATGAACGAAGGCCATCTCTCTTCATTCATTCACTCAAGGTTGTCAAATTCCAGCAGCTTCTGGTGTCTGTAATGTCCAAAAGCATATCTGACGATGTGGAATGTTGAGAACATGCTGGGCCCTGGGGAAATAAAAGGCAAACGGTTATGGTTTATATCTCAATGTCTCCCAAAAGCCTCGTGTGCTCATAGGTGGGGGGTAATTGGATTAAGGGGGCATGGTACTCAGCAGTGAACTAATCCACTGATGAGTATTTAGCTAAATGTGATTTGGGAGGTGAAGCCTGGTTAGAAGAAGTGAGTCACTGGGAGTGTGGCCCTGGAGGGTATATCTCCCTCCCTCCTCCTTGAGCCCTCACGGCTTCCTGCCTGCCATCCTATGGACTGTTGCTCTTCTGCCATGACCCTCTGCCATGCTGCCCTGCTTGGAGCCATCCTATTAGGGATTGAAACCTCCACAAACTCGGAGCCAAAAATAAACCTTTCATCCTTTAAGATGTGGATGCTGGGCATTAAGTCTCAGTGATGAGAAAGTAACTGAGATGTAGACATAACATTTGCTCCCAAACAGCCCAACCCAGTAGGAAAGACAGACAAGAAATTGTATGACTAAACTGAGGTTGTAAGCAAAGTAAAAAGTCTACATGTGGAGTGTTATGGCAGGTGAAACTAGGTCAATTCTAACTTAGTGATCAAAAAAGATTTCCCTACTATGAACCTCGAGTTTTGAAAAGCCACAGAATAGATTTTCTGGTTTGGATATGGTTTGAGGGCACCCCGAAAAAGTCTGGAAGTTGGTCATCTGTGCAGTGACACTGAGGTGGGGCTAACAAGTGGAGCCTACTCGAAGGTGATTAGGTCAATGGAAGCACCCCCTCAAGACACTAACATAGTTTGCAAGGGAACCCAATATGCTCCCGTGAGCATGCATTGTTTTCAAAAAGGGAAAGCCTCACCTCTGAATCTCTCTTGCCCCCTGTCTTGTGTTTGCTATTTGCCTCTCATATGTGCTCCTACTGTGATGCTAGTCACCATTTTGCTGATTAATACTTGCTCCATGTTGTAGCCAGGGTTTATAAGGAAAATGATTTAATACAGGGCACATAATTTATGCAATTCTTTTATAATGTTTACCCAGAGACTCAAGTGCAAAAGGGTGAGAGATCTGTCCACGCACTAGAAACATAAAGAATCCAGCTCAGGGCCTGGCAATGTCCTGCACACATCCAGCTGAAGACCTAAAGCCCATGGCAATACCCTCCATGAGTCTAGTTGGAGGCCTAGGACCCCTGATGGTGTCTCACTCAAGTCTGTACCAAGGAACCACACCGGGAAGGCCTTAAGGTCAGTGGTTGGAAGCAGAAAGCCTGCTCCAGTGGGATGAAAGAACCATGCCAGCGGGCTGTAGACTGCACTGGCACCAGGAAGCAACACTCAAAATAAGGAGCAGGGCTCCCCCCAAAATATCACAGCCACCTTCAGTGGCAGTGAGGACCCACACTCCTCTGATGAGAACAGTCAAATTCATACCAGAAAAGCCGATGTGACAAACTTCTTCATAAGGGTCAACAGCACACCATCTTCCTCTCCAGTTCTCTTTTCTCATTTTGACAACCATCTCAGGTGGACCTGCCACACCCAGCACCATGCTGACTCAGTTCAGCCAGGTGTTACAAGTTGGCATTAGTTAATCCACCACAGTTCGTGCAAATAGGTCTTCTAAACAGTGAGCTCTTTTCTTCCTATATTATCCGGAATCAGGTATTTTGTTACAGCTATATGAAATGGACTAAGGTAGTAGGTAAGAGAGAAAAACCACACTGGGTAGAGATTAAGTAGTATAAAGGCACAGGAAGTAGCAGCCAGGAGAATGAGAGGTATGTGGCTGCAAGTGTCCTGTTACATTTTCACTGAAGAATGAATGTCTATATGCCAGGTATGGCATGATGCTCAGGGTACAATCAAGAATAAGGTATATGTCACACTTGATTCTGCAGGGACTAGGAGCTTACAAAGGGAATGACACTTCAGTTCTGTTTCAGAGCAGTCACTCTGGAGGTGAGGCAAAGGACAGCAATGACAAAAGAAACAGCATAGGTACCTTGGTACCTTTGGCAAGAGTTCAAATAAGAGATGCAAGCCTGGCCCAAAACAGTGAGCAGGGCTGGAGAAAGCATGTCTGTGATGGGCAAGATCGGACCAAGTTTTATCATCATTCAAACTCTTCCCTTTTAGTCTGCTCCAGTTGGTACAGAGTTCATCCTACAGTGAACTACACCCCACATCACTCCTCCTGCCACTTTCTGGCCTACTTGTGCACTCTGGAAAAGTTTCAGACATGACAGCTCCTCAGATTCCAGGTTGTATTTAGGCATGATTGCCATTGGAAAGGTTCAGATAAAATACTTATATTCCTCTAACAAATAAAATAGCAGACTTAATGCATATCTACTGAAAGGTCTTTAAATTTCCTGCCCTAAATTCAAGGGAAGAAGATAAGGTGAGGTTTTTAGACTAAGATGAGGTCTTCAGAGGCTAAAGATGAGAACTTCACTTGACAAATTTATTCCCCTCTCCACAGCAGTGCTAGAGGTCAAATGCTGGGCCTTTTGCATGCTATGTAAGTGTTCTACCACTGAGCTACACCCCCAGCTGAATTCTACCTTAAAACAAAACAGAAACAACTGTCACTTGAAGTTGAGTATGATAACATATGTCTGTAATCCCAGGTCCTTCTTAGCTAAGCTAAGGAAGGAAGAACACAAGTTTGCAAAATGTAATGAGATCCTGTCTCACTCAAAATGAGAGAGAGAGAGAGAGAAAGAGAGGAGAAAGAGAGAGAGAGAGAGAGAGAGAGAGAGAGAGACCCTTCTCACTTTCCAAACTCATTAAATAATGAGAAAGTGTTTCTCCTTTTAAAAGAATAGTTTTGGCATTCCAAAGGCCCCTAGACCCTTGCTCAATAACCAATATTTTCTTTCTTTTTTTGGGGGGGGTGGGGGAAGAACCTGGGATTGAACTCAGGCCCTTGTGCTTGCCAGGGAAGCGCTTATTCCACTGAGCCATCTCCCCGGCCCCCAGTAACCAATATTTTCCATGAATGAAATACTTGAGACAAGGAGAGGTGTGTGGTAATGGTTGAACAGCCCTGCTCTTGCTTTTTACCTGTTAAGTTCTACTTCCTGGATTAGCATGACAGACCTACTTTTTTTTTTTTTCTTCCTTTTTTTGGGGGCAGTACCGGGGATTGAACTCAGTACCTTGTGCTTGCTAGGCAAATTCTTATTCTACCCAGCCCTAGAGCTACTATTCTAAGAATTTTCTTGAATTTCTATCTCCATCTTTAGGAAGAACCCTTCAACACAACGCTTCCAAACTAAGACAGTAAACCTCTCTGGATTCTGGTGAACCATAAATCTGGTTACTTTTGTATTCACAGAACCTAGGAATTAATACAGCTCTGAGTTTGTTCATAAAAAATATTTTTAGGAATTAAGAAGCTTACATTCCTTGTATGGAGATGGAAGATGTGCATAACACATCCTAGTTAACAACTTTAATTTTTTATTATAAAAAATTTCAAACATACATAACAAGAAAAAGAAAAGTGAACTCATATATTACCTTCCTTCAGATTCCATATGGTCAAGATTTTGCCACACTTACTTTATGTTCCCTTTCTCTTCTCTTTTTCTCTCCTCTTCTTCCTTTTCTTTCTTTCCTCCTTTCTTTTCTTTCACTGTCTCTCCCCTCTTTGCTAGAGTATTTTCAAGCAAGTCTTATATTGTGTTGTTCTGTCAATATTTGAGTATGTAATTCTAATTCATTTTCTTACATAACCACAATGCTGTCTTCACACCTCAGCAAATAAATAATCCTTCTCTAATATTATCTAACACCTAGTTCCCAAGAAAGTTTTAAAAATCATAAGGCTTGAAATTTCTATTGCTTCTCTAGAGAAAAGTTGTGCCTCAGACAGTCTTAATAGATTCATTACCAGGAAAGTGTTCTCTATGTTCACTTGATGTTTTCATCCTCTTACAGTCTATTGTGCCCCCGTGACTCATGCTAAAAAATTAATATCCCTTTCTAATGTTTACATATTTCATATATTTTTATCGATTTAGTTTATCTCTCTTGTCATTGCTTAGCTGAGCTACACACATTTAATTATTTTACTCTTTCCTTGTAAATCAATCCCATCAGCCCCTTGGTCATTTTGCAGCTTTGCTTTGAACCTCACCGGAGTGGTTTCTACACACCCAGTACCGAGCTGTCCAGGGTCACATGTAGCGATTTCATTCTCGCCTGAATTACATCACTGAGTGCTTAGTGCCAGACCAGAAGAGCCTTATTTTCTATCATATTGTAAAGGAAGCAAATGTCTTGGTTTCTGCTTTTATTCTCTGTTATTTTTGGCATTGAAGCTTGTGCTTTGTCCCTCCCACCAGACAGCTGTGCCTAAGAGCACTTTTCTCCAGATGTGATGTAAACAGCATTTCAGAATCACAAGGGTAGAGCCCAGCTCTGCCACTCTCACTGTGCGGCTCTTGGTACATCACCAGTCTTCACGCCACTGTAAGTTTCCCTCCTAAATAGTGTGCAATGACAGAGCCTGCTGACATCACAAGGTCGTAAGAAGGACAAAGAAGATGACATAAATGAAAGGGGTTGACAGCCATCAGCTGCCATCACTTTACCCATGGCGTATGTTCCCAAGTTTCCAGGGATACCTCAAACTACAAATAGTAAAAAACTTACGCATACTCTTTCTTCCCTACACCTACATACCTATGATAAACCTACTAATTAGGCACTGTGAGAAAATAATACTACAGGGGCCAGGGAGATGGCTCAGTGGAATAAGCGCTTCCCTGGCAAGCACAAGGGCCTGAGTTCAATCCCTGGTTCTGTGTGAAAAAAAAAAAAAAAAAAGAATACTACAATACAGCAATTTTAGTAATACACTGCAATAAAAGTTATTAAAAGCAAGTTATTTCTGGAATTTTTCCATTTAATATTTTTAGGCTGTGGTAGCTGAAACTGTGAAGTGTGAAACTTCAAATAAGGGGGCAATTTCTGTACTAACTTCAGTGCTACATGTATCAAAGGGTGATTTATACACTCTAGTACCCTTAGTAGGAAAGGGTGAATGCTTACATTCTCTCAAGACATTTTCTATTTGCATCAGTGACCTATTTTACCATTTAATAATCTTTGCTGTCAGAAAACTATTTCAGTTCAGCTCCTCTTACCAACACAATATCTTATAAAAACATCTTTGAAATGTGTAAGTAGAATCCATAAGCTAAGAGAATTTCAGGTCTCTCTTTCTCTGCTTGTGTATAAGTCAGGTACATAACCATCGCTTCCATTTCCTATTTGCTCACTGCTTCCTAGGTTCTAAGAATCATGCTAAGCATTTCACCTGAATAACCAATGGACACTTTGTAATTTTGTGCTAATAACCCTCTCTTGCAAGTGAGGAAACTGAGACTTAGAAAAGTGAACTAACTTAGCTAAGATTAGTAGCCAATGATAAGCAAAACCGTTCAGAAAATCTGCAACATCAGAACTCCTGTACAAACCACGCAGATGCTTTAAATAATTGGGAAGCTCTAGCTACAGTCATACTTCAATAAGCCCTGACATGTCACACATTTTGGAGAAAAGTGAAAAGGCACGAGTCAAAATTAGGGGGGAAGTAGGGGAAAATGCATGGTAGTGCTGGTTATCAGAGGTAACTGTGCCAGCTACTCAATGCCTAAGAAAATGCTGCTCATAAAAAAATAATCAAATTCATTCCTTTTAAGAAAAATGACTATTGCTGATCATATGGCCCCCCCAATTCCACAACCTTCAACTATCTAGTAAATAACTGAATGCTATCAATTTTGTTTTGCATTTTCCTTTTAAACACACATTATCTGACGATACCCCAGCTCAGAGTTTATGACCTCAATCCTGCATTAGGGCACCACACTCCGTACCTGTTCAATTTCTGCCACACATCCCTGCCAGTGTAGTCACCTTGAAGTACAACCTCCATCTGAGCCAATACCTCTTTCAAAGCTTAATTCAGTCCTGGCTTTCCGGGTTCCAAATGATAGAATCCCACATGGTGAAAATCCTCGGCTCCATCCAGACCAGTCTCGTTTTCCGACTATGAAAATAGTCTCGCATTCACTGACTCTTCCTTGTCCACTGCCTCCTTTTCTGAAACAATTCTCTCTTCAGTTGCTCTCCTAAGTCTTTGGGTATATTGTTCAAGGCCAGCTCAAGGTCTTGTTCTTCTATGCTACTGTTCTGGCCTCTAGATCCTTGTATCCACCCTCCTGCTTTCAGTAAGAGCTCAACTTATGTTTGCTGAAATTATTGCCCCATTAAGCACAAATAGCTTTTTTGGCAACACCACTCATGCAAATGGTGTATTGCTACTTCTATTTTTATATGTATGTTTCTTGAGCTCCCAGCTCAAGTTCAGTAAAAGCCTTTTGAAGACCTACACCATGTCTTGTGGATGCTATAGCTTCATTAGAAGGGAGGCACTTATGACTATTTGACAACTGATATATTTCAGTTATATAGAGTAAGATGATCTAGTTGTCACTTTTTGATCATACTGCCAATTCTGTGAGCCAAAAGGGTATTAGTGCCTTAGGATAGCTGGCCTCTGATTTCTATCTTTACCAATGCAATAATGTGGAGTTGGGAGAAGCTACTGTTCTGGTCTCAATTTCTGTCCTATAATGGAAAAACTGAAAAGTCAAATAATCCCAAACACCTGAATGCAGTTCTAGTTTATTAAATGCTTTGTCCTTTGTCAATTTGTGGAGGGTTAACTAATGGTCAACTTGTAACACTCAGTTGAACTAAATCTGCACGGTTCTGGGTGTGGAAGGCCCACCTGAGGATTGTTGCCAAAGCATGAAAGGAGAACGGGATGGGAAGATGGTGCACTGTTGATCCTCCTGGAGAAACCCGTCACACTGGATTTCCTGACAGGAACTCAGATATTCTCATCTTCAGGGAAGCGCAGACCCTGGGGTCCTCACTATTGCTGAGGACGGCTGTAGTTCTCTTTAGGGGAGCTTTGGTCCTTACCTTTAGCATCACTTCCTGTATCTACTGAGATGATCATGACGTTTTTCTTCATGGTTGTTGATATAGTGAATTACATCAGATATCGAATCTTGTACTAATCTTACATTCCCAAGTTAAGAATTGCTAGTCATTATGCATTCTCTCTTTCATTATTGCTTGGCTCGGTTTTCTAATAATTTGTTGAGCAGTGCTATTATTGTGCACCTGCAAGATACGGCCTGTGGCTTTTTTGTAATACCTTAGTATGGTCTTTGTATAATGTTTATACTGTATTGTTGACATTATTCCCCGATCCTTTTAATGTCTGTAAGAGCTACAGTGATGTCTCTTTGATTCCTGGTATTAGTAATTTATATCATGTTTTATTTTGCCAATCATTTAAAGTAATCAGTTTTTGCCTTCATTAATTTTGTACTCTTTTGCTGATTATCATTTCCCTTGCTAGCCTCAGGTTGAATTTTCTTTTTCAAAGTTTTTAAGCGGATGCTAGGTCACTTTCTTTTTATCAAACATAAGCATTTTTTGCTATCCATTTTTCTTCGAACACTATTGCAGCTGCATCTCATACATTCTAAGTTACACTTCAAAATAATTTCCATTGTAATAGTTCCCTCCATTAGTTATTTAGAAGGTTGCCATTAATTTTCAAGTACTTGAGGATTGTCCAGAAATAGTTATTTAATGGGCTTCTTAAATTCATTGTGGTAATAGACCACCAAGTCATGACAAACTATAATTTATTATTTATTTATTTATTTATTTGTGTGTGTGTGTGTGTGTGTGTGACCAGCTCAGCCCACCAGGGGGCGGGGCTGGCTGGCATGTGGTGCTGGGGGATTGAACCACCGTCTATGTGCTTTGCTAAGCTTGTTCTAAGTAGATGCTTTAGACCACTGAGCCATCTCACCAGCCCCCAAACTATAATTTAAATTCTTACAAATTTATTAAGATTTACCTTATAAAAGAGGTGGTCTTGGACTATATCCCATACACATATGCTAAAAATACTTGTTTTTGTGTAGATGAGTTTATAAGTCACTCAGATCACTTGGCAACGTTTTGACACTTAATCTTGACTGTCAACACCAATGATTTGATGACACCTAGCTTATCAAAGCACACCTCCAGATGTGTCTTGATGTGTCTACAGAGTATTTCTGGAGATGACCGGCCTTTCGGTCACTGAATTAAGGGAAGACTTGCCCTCAGTATGGGCAGTGTCATCTAGTAAGGCAGGGACCTAGACAACAAGAGTGGAAGAAAGGAAAAGCCAGCCAGCACTGGCAAGCTTTATCCTGCTTGAACAGTTGCATCTTTCTCTGCTGCCGTCACCTGTGAAGTCAGACTCCTCTTCAGCCTTTCAGTGTAGACTTACACAAGCAGCTCTCCAGGGAGCTTCCAGACCAGCCTTGAACTGGGCTGCGTCCTTGTCATAAACCTTCTGACAGTAGGCTTGTCTACTTCTCCTTTCAGTTTTATACTATTTGCTATATGAATTTGCAATCTTTACTATTGAGAGTATATACATTTCAGATTTGCAACAATCGGCGAAACTCTGGGAAGACACTCGACGCATGCACGCAAGATCTCCATAAAGTCTCAATACATTAACGCATGATTCAAGTTTAAAGCATAAAGGACATGATTCACTTCAAAGCAGAGAATTAGGAGATCCAACAAACAGTATTAAAGCAAACACCCTAAAATTTCATATTATTGAATTAATAGAAACAATTCAACTAAATAGATTAAGATTAAAAGCAAGTGAGGGGGTCACACTTGAGCCAGCTTTCAAGAGGCTGGGACAGTAAGATTGCACTGAGTTTTAGGCCAGCCTTAACTGCACAGTAAGGCCCTATGTGAAAAAGACCTCACTGGGGTCCGGGAAGATAGCTCAGTAGAATAAGTGCCTGCCTGGCAAGCACAGGGTCCTGAGTTCACTCCTTGGTACTAAAAAAAAAAAAAAAAAAGATCAAAAAGACCTCCCTAAAAGAGCCAGTTAGACAAAAAATAAACATAAAAGAAACCAAACTTCAAGAAACCAGAGAAGAGTTTAGTATAACCACACTCTGAACTAAATATCCATCTAAATCTCTGAAATGAAAACATAAATTTCTTAGTGCAAAGGAGAACGTGAAACAACTAGAGTTCTGATATATTGCTGGCATAGTAACGTTGAAAAATTGTTTCCAGCATCTGCTAAAGCTTAGCATATGTATACTCTGTGACCTAGATCCCAGTGTTAGAAATAGCCAACAGAAATGTGTGCACATATTTTTACCAGGAGACAAGTACTACACTGCACATAGAACTAAAATGGAAAGCTAGCCAATTACTCAACGTTTGGTACAGTAAATAAACAATGTGTGACTATTGATTGTGGTAGATTGATTTGACTGGAGTAAGAAACACCCAGATTAGTACAGCACAGTTCTGGTTGTGTTTGTGGATGACAGACAGCAAACTGAGGAGGAAGGATCGGTTGTGGGTGGCATCAACCAGGCTTGGGATAGCCTGGATGGAATACAAAAGGTTGAGAAGATTTGTGGCTCTTCTGAAGAGCCCCAGTCTTGATGTGCACCCTTTGCTGCCCTGGCCTTGGGACATCAGCCTCCAGATTCTTCAGCCTTCCAGAGTTGACTGGCCTCAGCACTCCCAGTGAGCTTGCATACCTTCAACCTTGGGCTGGGAGTGCATCTTGATCCCTCTTTTCTGGGGGTTCCATCGTCCTGGGCTGGCCACTTAGGGGCTCCTCTAGCTCACGGCATGTCGATAGCAATGTGGATTCTCCCACCTCTGACTGTGCAAACTTACCTACTAAATCCCCATGCATATTACATATATTTTCTATTAATGCTGTTCCTCTAAAGAACCCTAAGTAATATACTAAACACAGTGACGTATTACACAATGAGAATGAGAAGCCTATGACCACAGGCAGCTGTTATTAATTGAATTTTTATATGCTCTTAAAATTCATATGTTGAAGCCATAGCCCCCTACATGTGTTGAGTTAGTGGACTGGAAAAAACTAAGTTTAGATGAAGTCATGAGGCTGGAATGCCCATGATAGGATTAATGTGTCTGTTACCACACTGAGGAGACTGTAGAGCTTCCTTTTCTTTATGAAAACATAGAAGATAATTACTAGGAAACCTTCCCCAAAGAACCTGATCACACTGGCACCCTGACCTTGGACTCTGCAGTCTTGGAAATTCTGAGAATGTCTGACAATTAATTTTGTCTTAGAGGCCTGAGCTACAAGGCATTAACAAGATGAAAGCTCCTCCTAAATATATCTTTGAGGGCTGGTGAGAAAGCTCAGCAAACTAAAGCCTGCTTAGGCAAGCACAGGGACCACAGTTTGATCCCTGACACCACATGCTGTGCCAGCCCTGCCCCAGGGTAGGCTGAGCTGGCCACACATACATAATATATACATATATAGACATAGATATAGATAGATAAGATAGATGTATTTGAACTAAAGAAGCCAAACATAAAAAGTATATATTGTATACATCTTTAAAAGCATAAAGCATGCAAAATTGTTAAGTCTTTGTTAACCTTGGAAATGAGGTGGGGGTGGGGTGGTTAGTGACTAGAAAAGAGCTAGAAAGCTTTAATAGGGGTAGCAATACTTTGCATGATTTGGTGTTGGTTGTAGGTGGGAGACCACCAAACTGTACTCTCCTGAGAAAGGAAGCCCCTCACCGTGATCTCGAGCTGACCTTTATTTCAATCCTACTGACTGAGAATCCTTCAGAACTGGCTGTATTGAACCAGATGTTCCCTCAATTGGCAAAAAACGATGTCATCAAGTCTGGCTGAGACGCTGCTGACTCAGCATGGCAAAGTGGGTCAGAGTTGCCCCCGCTGGAACAGAGGCTCCACTTAGAGCCTGTGACAGTCCCGGGCTCAGACGTGACATCTCAGAGGCCACAACACCTTTCTGGCAGTGGAGCTACAGCCTTACACGCACCAAGCTGTCTCCTGCCCTGCTGGCTGGAGGGCCTCCGTGCCTGGTGCAGACATGCTGTTTCTCCTTAGTCTGCCAAGTTTCTCTTCCCCAGCACTTTACCACAACCCCCACCCATCTCCCCGATGCTAAGAAAAGCTGTGAGCTACTGGGTTTGTGGCCCTTTGTTCCGAGATCATTGGGTCACCTCAGAGATCCTCATCTCTAAAATAGTCTCTCAAAGAGCTGGCCAAATAGCTCAGCAGAGTAAAGAGCCAGCAAGCAGGCGCATGGGCCAGGGGTTGATCCCCGGGCCTGCCTGGCCAGCCCTGCCCCTGGGGCATACTGAGAAAGTGATTGAAACTGGGAGTGGTGGTATACGCCTGTAATCCCAGCTCTTGGGAGGCTGTAAACAGGTCGATCACTATGAGTCCAATCTAATGTGAGACCCTGAACACCCTGTAGATCCTTCCCTAAAATACAAAATAAATAAATAAATAATAAAATAAAATATTCTCTCCATCTTTATTTTTCATCCATGTGCCATATTGCCAGGTGGGAGACTGATACCCTCTGCGGTGGGTTTGGTACCTACAACACATCTGTTTTGTGAAGATTCATTAAGCTATACATTTGTAATATGAGCAATTTTCTGTGTATTTATTAACTATCAATAAAAAGTTTTAAAATGTTTACTAAAACCCTAATGAAAGGATAATACAATGTACACATAAACAGAAACAGAGGTCACTGAAATAAATAACAAAAATTAATCAATAAATGTATAAATAACTGAAATTAGCAGAAGGAAATCCTTATTTAGAAAAAAAGATTTGAGGAAATGCCTCAGGACGCAGCACAAAAGCATAAAAAGGTAGAAGATATGAAAGAGTAATTAGATACATAGGATAAAATGAGAAGGTAAGATATAAAAAGGACTTCTAGTTGAAAAAGATACGCTCTACAAACAAACACAAAAAGTGAACTTTCCAGAATGGAATAAAAAAGAATTTGGGTTTATGAGGAATGAGCTCTTGAGCAGAATGAATATAAATCACTACATCTGGCTGCTGCAAAGATTCCTTGAAGGAAACTAGCCTGTCTCCTTTGTTTTAAAGACAAAAAAGCTGAGGCCCCAGAAGATTAAGTGATTTATCTAGGATCAAAGAGCTGATTAATGATAGATAGAAACTATCTTAATATGCTGTATTTTTAGAGTAATGGATGAAAAGAGCAAAAGAATTTGGTATCACCATTGTAAGAACAATCTGAGGGTATCCTGTTCATGGAATTTAATTTGAAAGTTGACAAATGAAAGCGCTGCTGGTATCAGTGCCACGAATAAGTGCCACAGTATTTAATGAATTACTACAGCAAATTAGCCTGCCTACACACATCTTAAAAAAAGAAAGTTTCAAAGATAATCTTTCTATTTAAAGTTTAGGCCACTGTAATCATTTCAGTACCTAAACTTCATACCCATCATCCACCCTTATATTTAACAAATGTTTCAGCATTTTAAAGTGCTTTTGAATCACATTTTTCCTATTATAGGAATCAGGATAGAAGGTAAATTACTTCCTTCCTTCAAAACAATTCGCATCTAACTGCACCTCTAACTGCCCATTCTAAATCTGATACAGATTTCAAGCTGGTCAGGGAGGCCATAAGCTGTACTGAAGGTTTCTTATAGGGCACTCTTTTATGAATAATTTCTGATAAGTCAGATTGTAAGAGGAAAAGATCTAGTAAATATAAGTTAGCTTTGGTTCATAGTTCATAATGATGAATTTGTGCAGAGCAAATTTCTGTAATTTTAATGCTCTTGCATTGCAAGATCATAAATAAAATAATTTATGCCCACTTTGGAAAACTTTTAGGTAAAGGGATTATTTCTCAGAAATGTAAAAGATGTAAAGTATCAAAAGGATCTGATTTGGTATATTCTGGGCTGAAACATGGTCAGGAATTTCTCATCCTTGCTTGTAAGTAAAATAACTATGATATCGTGAAAACTGAAGTCTAAAACATGGCAGGCATGGATAGTTCCTGCATAATAGGATTAAAACACACCAAAAAATGCTGACACTTAAAGACCAGACTTGTGAGAAAATGAATTTGTTCTGTGCATTAATCTTGATCTCTTCAGAGTACCTTGGTTTCAGGTCTTAGGAGAGTTAAGGATGTTTTAGTTTCATTGTTGCATCAGAAAGCCCTTCTTTGGTCACATGTTTTAGACAGGTCCCCATTTCAGCGACCTCAGTACTCTGCACCTTACCCTGCTTTATTTTCCTTCTGAGCATCTTTGTCCCTGTCTAATATGTATTTACTCATTCATTTGTTTATGACCAGTAAGTAGCTTATCACTGTATCTTTGGTGCCTAGAATTATACGGGAGAAATAGATACTCCATCCGTACTGGTGGAATGCATGACTAATATTAGAAGAGAGCATTTTAAAGGTCCAACAAATTTTAACTCACACCAACATATTTGAGGATAAAAATTAAACAATAAGCAAATACAAATAGCAACAGTGAACAACTCAATAGTTTCAAAAGACTTCTATCAAGCCTTTACTGCATAAATAACACAAACGATTAAAAAATTACAACATTTATTTGTATAAAGGAAAATAGTATACGGACAAAACCCACAAAAACAAATTAGAGAAACTTTAATTTGTCTTACACTTAACTAGCAACAGCATATAAAAATCCCTATACAGTGACACCACTACAAAATGTTACAACTCTGTGGGAGTGCAATGAGGCAAACAGGAACCATAAAACTGCTCATCGCATTTCATTTCATCCCTCTCCAAGAATTTATCCTAATTAAACTGAAAGCCACTCAAGAATTCAGTAATAGAAAAATGGCTTAAACGAGTATGAAATAACATGCAGAAAATAACCATCATCAAAACCACACACAGTTAAATATCAAATATAAAAAAGCAGATGACTTAAGATAATTTTTTTGAGCAATAAAAAGGGAAAACTGGTAGTACAAAATTAAATTCTCCAGTTAGGGCATTAACATGGTGAAAATCACACATGTGGGTTCAAACAAGGCTGGTCCCCAAACAAGAAGCACATGGGGTGAGCCACATAAACAAGCTGTGGCAGCTCCCAAAAAAGAGAGCCCCAGGCAACCCAGGTTGCTGGGCAGAGGGGCGCCGGGTGACATCACCCTGCCCAGTGTAGAAGTAAACACACAGCAGTTACTGAGCAGTCTCTTTTCTCCCAGCAGGAAAGGGGGCATCACCTGACCTCAGCTTTCTGATTTCTAACTCTTTTATTTCTTCATGCCCTACCATCTCTCAACCCCCCAATTTTAAGAGCCACACTGGATGTGACACAGAAGTTCTTCGTTTGTGTTCTCAAACCTAAATACTTCTGTTTGAACCTTAAATGGTAATGAATGAAGACATAACTCAGTCTATGCCATTCCAATAGGCAGAGATAGCCACTGTTACCTTTGGTTGACATAAAAGGCAGGACACTAACTGAATACATAAGAGGATAAACTTCCAATTTATAAACTTAGGTTTGGCATGTTATGTTCATGTATCACGATACCAATTCTCTTCTCATTTTCTATTTCATCTTAAGAATTTTAATATTTTCCTTTATAATATACTGTCAATATTATGAAGATAATCTAGTGAAACATCTAACCTTTATATTAAGTTTATATTAAGAGTAAGCAATAATAAAACCACTTTGGTTTACATATTCAAAATTTTTTGAGATGCAAACTCCCACCTTTTAAAAGAAGGCAATTCATAGAAATCTAAAAACTTTTTATTTCATGAAATTTTAAATGAGTCTTCCTTTTAAAATTACATTTGAGTAAATGAAGAGGGATTTGAGAGTTTCTATAGCATAGTTGCATAATATATTACATTCCCATAACTAAAATATGAAAATTTCATTACATGAAATTTGCTGCTTTGTAATCTGACATTTTCAAAATTATGGTGAAGAGGGAGAGGGAACTTTCTGAAGCTATCTGAATGAAACACTTGAGAATCACTGTTCTTAAATATTTAGAGCAGAAGAGATTAGCTGGAAATACCCAGTAGCTATCTCCATGTCTATAAATATCACTTGAAAGAGCAAACAAAGAAACAATGTCACACAGATTAATGCCAAAAAGAGATAAATAAGGGCCGGCCAGATGGCCAGCAAACTCAGCAGATTAAAGCGCCCGCTTAGGCACGCTCAGGGAGCGGGTTCGATCCCTGGCGCGCTGTGCTGGCCCGCCCCCGAGGCACGCTCAGATGGCGCACTGAAACGGAGACTGGGTGTGGTGGCACACATCTGTGACCCCAGTGCTTGGGAGGTTGAAAACAGGAGAATCACTACCAGTCCCATCTGTGGAGTGAGACCCTATAGACCCTGTACTAAATACCTAGAAAAAAAATAAAATAAAATGAGATAAGTAAATGGTAAAAAATGAAAATTTTAAAGATATATTCGTTTTAGTTTAAGTAAAAATTATGTTATTTAGTAATTTGGTACAAAGTAGTTTACTATGTTAATGTAATCACCAAGAAAATATCTCATGGTTGCCAAAATACAATGCGAAAGAGCTGCCTTCTGTTCTGACGGCAAAGCAGAGATGAAATTAATTAACTCATGACTTTTATCTTTCTACTTACATCCTGCTAGTGGTAGCAGGGTAATTTCGTTCATTTAAAAATACTTCCCAGAAAACTTTATTCATTTCCAAGATCTAAATGCAGCCATTATTAGATGAGTGCAGTCATTTCAGCAAAGTGTTTTAGTACTAATAAACAAAATACAAGAAAGAATTCAATAATGGCTATTTCATAGTTGAAAAACTTCAAAACAATGGAGCTAAAGGCCTAAATAAAAGTAATACTACATTATAATTACTTTTGTAGAAAAAAAAATGTAACTCATATTTTTCTTCCATTAGAAAATTTGTTCAACTTTTTCACAGGAAAAGATTGAAGCAAGATCAAATTCAGAAAATTAATTTTCCTGAATCTAATCAAATTCACATTTTAAGATAAAAACAACTCTAAAGAACTGAACGATTGCAAGGCCATATATAATGTAAATACATTGTATCCTGTAGAAACTAAGGGCTGTTTTGTTTTCTTCATACAAAAAGAAAAAAATATTTTTCTGACTTTTGCACACAGCTTGTCATTCCGTATCTGTACACAGGCCCCATTCAAATGTCAACCAGGAAACGATCCTCCAGACCGATCTCAAACTGTCTTAATTACATCACCTTCCTCCTTTGTCTCATTGAGAGCTACGCATTCACAGCTCAAACCCTGCGCATTTGACTCTTCAGGTTTTGACTTCTTAAGTGCCAGCTCAGCTGGGAAAAGAGCAGAGCAGCGCTCAAGACACTGTGCGATGTCATCAATAGTCCACTTGTCCTCCGGAAGGGCATGTTCTTCCAGTGTAAATGGCCCCTGCTTCGTGCGGGTCAGCTCTAGCACACTCGCACAGGAAGAGAGCTCTACAGCAAGAAAGGTGAAAAACACAGAAGATAAACTTCACAGTACATAATTTTTGAAATGACAGAACTTGACTCAATCGTCTTAAAACCAAACACTACTGGAATAATGTGGTTAATTGCAAATAATGCAAAAACCAAGAGCTTTGAATAAAATGTAGCAAAATAACAATGAATAACTTATCAACTGCTTTGGGGTTTACACAGATCTATACATAATTTTCTTATTTAAATCACAAAGCAACCCCATGAAGTGCCCTTACTTCGTACCCTTACAATCTCCCCCGTACCCTTACTTTGCAAATGAGATAATGTGACTGTCATGACTGCCAGGGAATAGCAGAGCCGGAACCATAGCTTTCTGGCCATTTGCAATACCAGCTTTAAAAATTTTTGAATTGTATCAATGAAAATCACTTTTAGAAGAATAGATCTTTCTCTTTCTGACACCACTTTCAGTTCAAATGTTGTGCACTTGAAGGAGCTGGCCCTTACCGCCATTATTTCGTTTTTTTCCTCTTCCTCCCCATTATAAGTCTCTTACTACAACTGCTGAGGCTGATAACTGCGTGCCATAAACCAGCAACGCTTCCAAAGCTGAAGAAAGCAAGAGTTCAGCTTCTTAGGCCAGTACGCACAAATATGCAAAACAGAAAATTCCTTCTACCCATAAAAAACGAATATAACTCTCTAAATGACAGCTCCTAATTCATTTTTCTGCTTACCTTTGCCAATGTCACTGACCAAGCTTCTGATATAAAAGCCTCCTCCACATTCAACATCTGGAATGTTAACAGTGACGAGGTAAATGGCTAACCTCCTATGAAATCTACTTTACATAGAAATGATGCTCCTAAACAAATGTAAAAATGCACTATGCAAACAATTGAGCGATAAAATATTTATGTGCTACAACATAAATTATTCATGCAGCAGCATATGTGTTTGTGAGATTGAAAAGTCAGCGTGGAAAAAGCAAACAGCAGAAATTCACGAACACATTTTAAATTAACTGGCAAGTCATAGCATTTTATCTCAGCCTTATTCATTTAATAGGTTTTAAGTAGTTAAAAATCTCAGTTTTGCTACTGACGTTAAAAATTATTTTCAGATATGTACACATTGTTCATTTGTTAGGGTTTAAATGGTTAAAAATCCAAGATTTGCTTTTAGGAGCTAGAGGTTTTTAAAATATTTTCAGATTTGTACAATCAAAGAAAAAAACCTTTTTTACAGTAACAGGAATTATGTTTGAAGTACTACACTAGAGACAGAACTCAGCATATTTAAATGTTCTTACAAATATTCCTGAAAAAAATGAATTAAATTGTACAGTAATTATACAATATCCTAGAATTGAGTGAGCATCGAAACATCTTAAGATAGCATTACAGAACTTTTTTGGTTGAAGACACAGCCCTGCTTTATTTTTTCATCAACAAGACATCTTGAAAAGAGCTCCGTCTCTACACAAAAGGGCTACATTCCCACTGTTCCTAGTCTTATGAAATACTGTGAAGTCATTTGAGGGAATTAATCAAAACTCACCACCTGGGGAATTTCATTTTTTTTTCATCAGCTCACAGTTGGGGGCACTGATAAGATAAAAGAGGAGCACCAGGTATGCTAGCATTTCTGCATCATACTTGACATTGCTAGACAGCTCTTTGGGACTACTGAACCCTCTACTCAACAAAATATTTATGACTTAAATGGAGTCAGAGAATTTAAGAGTTTTTCTTACTTTTGCAGACAAAAATCTATAGAGCAGAACATTTTTCAATGTGTTTTTTCACTCTCCAATAGTTTAGAATCAGGAAACTTAAGAAAAGGCAGGAAATCTTTTTCTAATTGTACAAAACCACATTCTGAAGAAATTTAATCAACATTAAATGACGTAATGCTAATGGGACATAAAAATGCAGTTTAGAAATAAAGTATTGGGAAAGTATTTCTACAAGGAATCCTATTCAATATGCAGTACAAAATTAAGGGTAGGGTGAATTTTAGGGAGCCTGTGAATTAAGAATAATAGCTTTATTCTTTCCTGTTACTATGTTCAAGATTTCATCTACAACTTTCTACTGCCAGGAAGAACCGAAAATTTCTAAACAACCAAAACAAGCATTTTGATTGTTCAATTTATCTCAAATATGGATTATACAGTGAAATTGATAACCTATATCAAAATGTTGCCATGTGCCCAACAATAAATTTCTGCCTAACCATTTTGGGGATTTTTGATAATAACTTGCACATTACAAAAGGGGGGGTAATTTGGTCCATCTGCAGACATTTTTGTCTAAAAGCTAAAAATCCTTGAAAATACATATTTTTTTACCTGTTCTTCATAGAGGTCTACAGTATATGACTTCTAGCTTTATAGTAAGATGGTATACAACATATGAAAAACTCAAGAGTAGTTAGAAAGGCCACATAAACAGTATCTTATTAAATATATTATCAAATAATACCTTTTCCTCTGGAAAAAATCTCCAGTGCGATAGGGATCCATTAAAATGACACATTACCCAATACAAGATAAAGGTACACATGCATATAGATGATTTCGAAGCTCTCCATCTTACCTATTGTGAAAAATGGTGGCTGGAATTTTTCAAGGGAGATGCTGTATACAGTGACTGGCCTGGCAGGCTTGGCTTCTACTACTTTACCTCTCTTCATTAAAGCTGAAAGTCTCTGGCCATCTTTCTTTAATGCGGAATAGCTTGCAAAAAAAAAGGACAGAATGAGAGAGGGAGGTCTGGGGGAGACTGAGAAGAGAAGCAGTAATTCCAGATGACAGGACAAGAAGGAAGGGCAGGACTAGGGATACAGCACCTGCGTGCCAAGCACAAGCTCTTGAGTTTAAGTCCAGGGACCAAAAAGAAAAAAAAAGAAAGGAAACAAAGAAAAAGAAAGAATAACAAACAGTCCTTTAAATTGAAATCCATTCTTCAAAATGAACTAGTCATTGCCCTCCTCCCCTCCCGCACAGTGTTATTGAGAATGAAGTTTGCAAATATCTTGGAGGCTAACACAAGCCCATTCAGGTCTCAATAAACAATATTGTCAATTTTATTCTCTAGCCATCTTTCCAGAGATGGCGATCCTTTTTTCTCTCCACTAGTTCTCATTCTATGCTGTGGCACAACAAGGCACTACATGGTAGCCTCTGGTCATAATAATCTCAGCTAAATTTCCTTGAAATAGCTACTATTATAAAGAATTTATTTTCTTTTTTTTTTTTTAATTTATTTATTTATTTGAGAGAGAGAGAGAGAGAGAGAGAGAGAGAGAGAGAGAGGCCAGCTCAGCCCACCAGGGGGCAGGGCTGGCTGGCATGTGGTGCTGGGGGATTGAACCGCGGTCCCTGATGCTTTTGCTAAGCTTGTTCTAAGTAGGTGCTTTAGACCACTGAGCCATCTCTCCAGCCCCAAGAATTTATTTTCATATAAAAGTCATCAAGGTGTTTCTAAAACACGAGTAAGCAAATAATATTCTTACTAAATTTTAGCTTTGTGTGATAAAATTTTATTAGATCACAAAATTCTTAATCACACAAAAAAGAAAATCTAAAATGGTCCTCATAAATTTATGTAAATAAGTTTCGTTTAAATTAACATTAATGATGTTAAAATTAATGACGTAAAAAAATAAAAATAAAAATAAAATTAATGATGTAAAAGTGTTTATGCCAGTCTTGCTAAAAATCTTTAAGCTTTGATTTTAAGTAAAATCATGAAGAAACACTTCCTCACAGATAGTTCAATATTTGATCCCAGATACCGCAAAAAAAAAAAAAAAAAAAAAAAAAAAAATTGTGAAAACAAACCAATATTTTAAAAACAAAGTAAATATTAAATTCTAAACTTATGTTGACACATTGTATAGCCATGTCACTATTTTTAAAAAAGTGACTTGCCTGTAGTGGCAGTGTCCACACATGTACGGTTAAGTAGTGCTCTGTTCTCAACGTCTGTGGGGCCCTCTGAATTCACACACTGATCTCCCAAGTACCAAGACGATGGTAGAAGGAGTAGGGTCTCCGGGAAGGGGATCAGGCCACACAGCACGGATCTGTGCCCTTCTAAAAGAGTACTGTCCTTCCAACATACGAGGACACAGTGAAAAGGCACCATTGATGAGTGTCTGACCAGAAACTGAACCTGCCGGTACCTCGTCCTAGACTTTTCAGCCCCAAAACAGTGAGAATCAAATTTCTGCTATTTATAAACTACCCAGGTGACTGCATTCCATTGAAACAGCCCAAGTGAACTCATAGCAGTGATTTTAGTAGGTAACAACTCTCAGCAGCTTCGTTTAGTGCACAGAAAGACTCTGGGTCCCAAAGGAATGTGCCTACTGCCTGACAGCAGTGCATACTAGGACTTGGAAGCACGGCTTCAGTGTCCCGAACATAGCCCCACGGTAGCAATCTGGGGAAATATACAGTCTCTGTATGCCCAAACAGCCTTGATATCTGTAGACAAAATCAAAAAAGCTGAAAAAAACTGATCAGCAGAAATGCCGGCTGTGGTAACACCAGGAACAGAGGCGACTGCATTCTGCTTCCTCGTGGGGTCACTTGATCATTCACTTCGTCAGACTTAAAGCCTGCCTCAACACACAGCAAAAGGAAGTAAGTCCATTCTATTTTAATTATGGTGGTGTGAACCTGTAGAAAATAAAACGAAACATTTACTAAAATTCAGTATTTCAACTTACAGGGGAGGTATCTGCATTATGTTCCCAGTAAATTTCCTTAGAATGCCTTCAATATCCTCTTGTGTTATTTTATCTGCCAAAGTGAACAACAAAACAAAGTAAAACAACTACAGAAGACATGTGCTTTTCACAGCATCGACAGCAATAAACATTCATTTGAATTTTTTTCCAACACAGCCTATATCACAGTATATGTATATCCTATAGGCCAAATTCTATCTTGTTGAGAAGAATAAAATACATTAGACAAGAGAAAGAAAAATCTTATATCATTATTTTATTAAGACTAAATTTCCTTTGCTTCAATGTTTTCTGCAATAAAAATGATCCAGTCGTCATAGATGCATTTAGGGGTTCTGTGGCCTTCAGCAGACCTGAAGAAAATGCCACAGTAGCTACAGAAATGGCCTTGCAGGGCCAGCGAGATAGCTCGGCAGACTAAGCACCTGCTTAGGCAAGTGCAGGGCCCACATGCCACGCAGCCCCACTCCGGGCGCACTGAGCAGGCCACCGAGTCCAGGCATGGTGGTGCACGCCTGTAATCCCAAAACTGGGGAGGCTGAAAACAGGAGGATTGCTACAAATCTGGGCTGCACAGCGAGACCCTGTACCAAATACATGAAAAAAAGAATAAAAATAAAAGAAAGAAAGAAAAAAATGGTCTTGCAGTGAATAATGAGGTGAATAGAAATGAGGGAGAAAAATAATACCCATAAATTCTTTTCTCAGTTTCTCTAGGCATCAAATATTATAAATAATTTATTGTGGTACTGAAGATTATTAAGTATTACCCACATTTTATGTTTCAGTTGATAGATTTCAAAACTATTCTACATTATGGCTTAAGTTTTATACACTCACATTCAGCTTTATCTCCAAGTTATACCTATCTATCTCCCTGACCCTTCTCTGCTGCTCTTCTTTAAATG
>NW_004524618.1:15487349-15519336 GCF_000260255.1 Octodon degus | reverse complement strand
CTGCCAGGCAGGCACTTGTGCTGCTCAGCTATATCCCCGGCCCACATAAACAGTGCTTTTAAAAAAATTTTAAACAGTGCTTTTAGAAAATCTGAATAAAGACTAATACATTAAGCTTGTCGTATCTGTTAGTCATGTTTTCATCCTGTTTGGTACTTTTTCAAATAAAATGATACAGTATTATAGTCCCATCATCTTAAAAACAAAACTATGACACACAAATTTAGTATGTGGGATTCTCACACTTAACAGATGAGTCTTTATGCACATTTCATGTTCAATAATGAACTCAATCTCAGAAACAGTCCAGAATTTGTTTAGGCCACAGTCAATGTAAAGAAATATTACTGCTTTTATGATTTTACAATATCTTTTTTCTAACACACACACACACACATATTTGAACAATATTAAACAAAATGTAATTGGCATATTGTGAACTACTGTTCTAACACACTCATAAAATTAAAAGAAATCAAGGAACAGTGTGTCCAGATTTCAGTATCAACATAGAAAGGTCAACTTAACTTTAATGTAGCCTTGACTCCTATAAGCTAAATACAAACAAAAGACTACACTCTGGGGCCGGGGAGATGGCTCAGTGGAATAAGCGCTTACCTGGCAAGCGCAAGGGCCTGAGTTCAATCCCCAGTTCCATCCAAAAAAAAAAAAGACTACACTCTGTTAGACCTAGACAGTGAAGAGCTCCAGAACTCCAAAGAATTTCTTCAGCATCTACCAAATGCCAAATCAAAGCTCATGCGGCAGTTTGTTCATAGTTTCTCAAAGAAATGTGTGTCAGTACATGGGTGAAGATTTTTCCATCAAACATTTTACTCTACTGCACCCTTAACAGAAAGTGGCCCCTTAGCCATGCAAATCAGAGACTTAAATCTCGAGGGCCAATGCTGCCACCACACTGGCAGTTGCAAAGGAGACACTGGCGACTGAATTGCAGTTGCTCACAGCTTCGCCAGGCGTTTTCAGGGCGGGAGCAGGCAACTGTCTTCTGCTGGGCTGCTCTCGGTCCTGACGCCCCTGCAGACGTGCAGCGCTTGGTCCTGCCTCCGCGATTCTCTCGCTGCAGCCCCGCGCATAAGGTGACGTGCCCCCGCTCAGGCTGCTTCTGCAAGCTCTCTCTTTTTGACTTGATATCTCAGGCATTGAGGGCATGTGCTGTTCATTTTGCAATTAATCATACATAATTTTTTAAATATTTAAAGACATTATCTCACCAGTGAAATTCTGAGTTCCTCAAAGGCAAAGATAGTTTCTCTTCTAGATAACACATACTATTAGGATGGCACTCAAGACATTCTTGCTGAAATTCAATTTACTAAAGAATAATAGAATCGCAAGGTTGAAGGGCATTTAAAAGTCACCTACACCATCATTCATCTCATATTTGAATTGCCAGAAAGAAAGCCTATAGAGCAAGTTGTTATAATAAAAGCTGAGCTTGTGATATGTGAGTGTGTGTAGTGAAGCATACCAGCTATATCTACATGATATTAGTCCAATCCAAATAATAGCTATCTATAAAAATAATGTCTCTACCTCCAAAGGAGCAAAAAAGAAATGTAGCATAAAATCTCCAAATCAAAAATATCCAGTAACTAGTACAAATTAGTATACTTGGTAAAAGAAGACAGGTATGTCACAATAAGACCTGGATAATTATGCTTTGTTTACTAACCTAATAAGACATCAGTACCACAGCATTCATTTGAAGTTAATTTTAAAGCTATTCTCATAAAATTAATATTTTCAAGATCATGTCACAAGTCATTACTGGCTTAGAATTTATGGATTCTTCCAGTGAACTTACAATGATCACTGGTACTCAACTGAACTATGGAGATAAAAAAAGTACAATGGATTCAGAAACAAAAGGCAGCTACAACACGGTACCTCTGACTGGAGAAGACCAGCCACCGCACATAGCTGTTATACTACAAAATCCACTGAACAATCACTCTTAGACATTGGACAAGAGGTAGCAAGGACTGAGCAAAGGGAAACCAGGTAATTGCGTTCTTAGGGGGAGAGAAAGGGAAATTCCAAACAAAGCAAAATGACCACATTGAACAGAGATCGGGATTTAGGGAACAGATAGAGAGATGGAGGAAGTTACTCAGAGATGTCTATAAGGGTTTCTCAAGATCCAACTCTAAGCTGCACCTACATACAGTGAGTCTCAAAACCATTAACTATATTCTACCAAAGCTCTTCTGAAGGCGACAGATGTTAGAATTTCCACCATGCAGAATGAAGCAATTTTGCTGAATAGTATCAATAGAGACCCAGAAAAGCTACACGTTCATAGTAGGAGTAATCTAGATCAAACAGATGTTTGTATGAAAAAGAGGTAGGTTTGATACAAGTGTCTTATGGCTTTATACACTTTTGGCCAAATATTTTAGATACATCCTAACAACTTCTACAAAATCAACTATAATAAATGAGTTTAACACAGTTGATAAACACTAGCCCAATATATATGTCAGTTCCACTTCTACCACTAAGAAACAACTTAGTGAAATTAAATTAAAATATCAGACTGTGGAAAATTCTATAATACATCAAAAGTATTAAACACTCAGCAATTTCATACACACAGCATACAGCATCTATATACAGGTCTGTAGTATCAGCACTTGGGAGGCTGAGACAGGTTTAGAGTTCAAAGCCAGCCCTGGCTACATGGCAAGACCCTGTCTCAAAGAAAGGAAAGAAAAAAAAAAAAATCTATGTCCAGAAAGCTTTGAAAATATGGCTACAAAAAAAAAAAAAAAAACTCAAATATTTAAAACAATAAGGTATAATCTTGTTTCATAGGTTGGAAGATTTAATATTATTAAGATAATAATTCTCTCTAAATTGATTTGTAGAATCAATTAAATTTTGAAACTCTCAGTAGACTACGTGAATGTACATATATGTGTACAAAATAAAAAGTTAATCCATATGAAAACTGCAAAGGACTTTGAAGAACCCAAACAACTACAAAAAAAAAATCACAAGCTGGAAAGCTAACATACCCTTGATTTCCAGACTTACAACAGAGCTGTGAGAAAACAGTGTGAAACTTGCATAAAAATGGGCAAGTAGGTCAAATGGAATACGGTCTAGAAGCACAAGTATATGGACCACTATTTTGACAGAGATCCCAAGATATTTAGAGAAAGCATAGTCTTCTAAAAAACGTTGTTAACGCAATTGGTGGTTAACTGTCAATTTGAGTGGACACCCAGCTGAGTTGTGCAAGCCGTTCTGCGCACGGAAGACCAGTGTAGGGAGGCTCGTTGTCTCTATCAAGAGGAAAACTGGAGGGAAGGACTTCAGCGCATTTTCCCTAGAAGAGCTTCATTGGGCCGATTTTCCTCACTCAGGCGGTTCTCTTCTGAGGGGCCCCAGTCTTCCTCTGCCCCTTGGGCATAGTCTCCTGGCTTTTAGCACAAATTCTTCAGCTTCCAGCACCAGCCTTGGGACCTGCCCTGCTGGGTTTTCTGTCACAGATGCTTCCGCCTCCTGATGGAGACTCACAGGGGACACTGCCATGGGCTCCAGCACTTCCACTGGAGCCTTCAGATCTCTAGCGAGTGGACAGACCTTTTGCATTCTTCTACATTTGACTCTGTGGGCAGCCACTGTAGGTCATCCATGTAAATTTCTGCGCATTAAATCTGATTCAGAACTGTGTGGTCTTTTGAGGAGCCATGCCTCAGCCTTGCAAGTTCTTATAAGCCCTGATTAATACAAATATCTATTTGAAAGACAAGAAACTCAGATCAATACCTGAGATTGTATTGAAAACACAGGGCGTATGGTAGTGGACATCATGGTCAACTCTACTCTTGGGTGATTTAGGAAGTTATTAGCTCTGCTCTTGTAAGTATTCTCGGTTATTTCAAAGTAAAAAGATCATCAGGGAATTTATGAACAACTTTAAGTCAATTACTTTGGACATTTTAGATGAAATAAGATAAATCCCTAAGGAAAATAATCAGGAATGATACAAGAAATAAATAATGTCCGATAATGAGCTGAAAGAGTTCCTTAATAAAGAAAATTCTAGAAGAGACGTCGGTCTATAAATTCTATCAAACATTAGAAAAAGAAAATAGATTTTTTTTTTCAGAGAGCTAGAAAAACAGAAACACTCTCTACAGAGAATAAGTACATGTTCCCCCAAAGCCTCGTGCACTCATAGGTAGAGCTTTGAGGAGGTGGCTGAATCTAGCATGTGTGAATATGGATTATGGTAACTGGATTAGTCCAATGACAGGATTAGCATGGTTCTGGGTATAGCTGGATGAATTTACTAAAGGCAGAAAAGCCAACCTGGGTGTGAGTGGCACTGACCAATAGGCTTACAGTCTGACTAGAACAAAGAGGGAAAGAGAGGCTCACTGCTGATGCTTCCTGGCTCCCATTCATGCACTCATCCCAGCAATGAGAAAGTAACTAAGATACTCCCCAACCCACTGTATGAGGTCAGCATAACTCCTGATATCAAACCACTCAATGATATTAAGACAAAGGAAAAAGACATGATAATTTCACTCATAAACATATGTAGAAAAATTCTAAGCTAAATATGAGCAAACCAAATCTAATAATTACATGTACAACAGTATATTATGACACAGCTGGATCTATTCTAGAAATGTAAAGTTAGTTTAATATTTGAATAAGTAGAAAAAGATTCAATAAATTCAAAATTTTTTTGATAAAATCAGTTTGCTTATGATGTTTTAAAAACAACATCTCAACAGATTAGTGATAGGTTATGGCCCTGGTATGAATTGCTGAATTATGGTGGTCATCCAATATGGCTGAAGCCCTTAAAACAAAAGCTTATCTTCCCAGAGACCACCTCCCCCCTTCTTCTCTAACTCAGCCCAGGGTGCAGTTTCCTTTCGCCTTTCCCGCCACCTCAGGGAAGACCCCAATCAGCTCCTCAAGTTTATCTAAACATCCCCTCAAACCCCACCCTAACAAAAGGCCATAGAAGCCTCAGCCTCCATTTGTTCCAATCCAGAGAATTCCTTATCTTCCCAAATTCTCTGTGTCCTTCAAGATAATGAAGCCCTTTTCCCTTTTTCCTTCTGCCTGTTTCTCTGCTGTGTCACCGTCAAAACCTATCAATTAGGAATAGAAGTTAACTTCCACACTTTGATAAGGAAGCTATGAACATCAAGAGTAAAAAATCTTTAAGAAATAAGATAGGAAGACTTGGTTTTCCAGATACCAAGACTCAGTCTCAAACTATAGCAATAAAGATACTTTGGTGTTCAAGCCAGGATAATCAAATTGGCAATGAAATAAGTTCTAAGCAAATCTATACTTGAATAATAGTAGAGAAAAAGGAAAGGCCAACTGGCTATTAGCAGAAGAGGAAATGATGGATGGTTGAGATCTAAAGTGAAAGGCAAAGCAGTAAGAATTTCTAGAACATAGAAAAATACCTTCATATTTGTAGTGATTGGTACATTGTGTCAATTTGAGAAGTTAAAAGCTTGACTGAATCAGCTCAGCAATTCCACACCTAGGGCATGGAGGCCACACGTTAGAGTGACTCATCACCTAACAAGGGAACTGAGCAAGGATGGAGTGTTCCACTTCCTCCGTCTTCCTAGCCAGCATGCAAGGAAGGGAGACAGGCTTGTTAGAAGGCACAGGTGCCACCCCTCCCTTTGCTTTTTGCTGTTTTCTGCTGCCAGGAACAGCCGCTCTCTGCCATGTGCTACTCTGCCTTGGAGCCAGTTGAGTATGGACTGAAACCTCCACTGTCAGCTAAATACACATTTCCTTCCTTAATTCTGGGTGTCTGGTATTTTGTCCCAGCAACGAGTGAAAAGTATCCACAACAATGGTTTTGAGGTAGGAAAAATGTTCTTAAAGGAAGCTACAAAAACTAACTATAAGTGAAAAATGTGGTAAGCTGGACCAATCAAAGTTAAGAACAGCTATTTTTCAGGAGGTGGAAAAGGCAAGCTGTGGAGTAAGGAAAAACATCTGAGACCATATTTAAAGTGCATAAAAAAGTCATACAAATTAAAAAAAAAAAGTAGGGCCAGCAAGATAGCTCAGTGGCCTTGTGCTTGCCAGGCAAGTATTGTCTGTTCGATCCCCAGTACAAAAAAAAAATAAGTAAATAAATAAAAAATACACACAAGCAACCTGATTAACAACATACAAAAGATGTCAAAAAACACATGATTATGTGTTGAGTCTCGTTAGCAATCAAATTAAAACTGGCACCCAGCTACACTCTAGCCCTACTTACAGTCTGTACTGTTTGTTTGAATCATAGTTAGAAATCCAACGAATTTTCAGTCAGCCACTAGAGTGCCAATCAGCTTTCTGCACCACGACTGAAATGTGGGCAGCCGACCTACACAGTGCGATGGAGACACTCTTGCTAGATATAACATCAACTAGATAATTTGAAGACTTTTGATAATATCCTGTCTCAGCATCTTTGTTTAGAACAAAAGATCAGAGTGAGATAAGCACTTCACTTTCTATTTCCTGCCTCACAATAACCCCCCAGAGAGGCAGGACAGACTATCTCCCCTGTAGGCCAAGTTAGGCCTTTCCAAAAAAAGCTTTGTGCTCTTCTAGCCTGCTCCAGTGTCCTGAGCTCAGTAGAGAAGAGATGAGCACAGTGAAGCTGTGTCCTTGGAGACACCAGCAACAGGGCCAGAGGCTCAACACCCACCTAAGTATTACTACTGAAAAGAACAGCAAGAAGGCAGGAAGTCTCTACTGAGACTGCTTCTGCGGCCTGCCTTACTTATCCACACACTATTTCATTCTATATGCTACATATTTCACCAGGAATATTGGGAGGACCAAAAAAGACACGGTTTCAGCCCCACACATGGCTCGAGAAATAAAGACACAAAGTGTGTAAATAGTAAAAAAAAATTAAGAATTGAGGGTGCTGTGATAGGAAATAAAAGGGCTCTGTTTATATAGTTTGAATTTGGAGCCTACAAATCCAATAATTTCTTCTTATCTTCTAGCACTGCATTACCTGATACAATAGCTAAGAATAGTATGTGCCAAGCCAGGACAGAAAAATTGAAGACTATTCATTTGCCACTGACTGCAGATTCTTGGTTGCACTATCTAAAATGTCGGTTGTTCTCCCAGGTCAATTAAGAACTGCATTTTGCAGTTACAGCGAGGGTGGGAGGGGTGGCATCGCTGGTCTTCAACGAGCAGGACTGGTCAGGCTACGTGTCCTGCCAAAGGAGATCAGAACGGAGGAGGAACTGTCCTCGGTACTGCCTAACTCTGGGCTGTCCGCCAGAGAGTCCCATAGAAGAAAAGACTGTTTATAATTACCCGAGGCTTTAATTTAATTTAATTTTACATTTAAACAAAGTATTCTTTGCCCAATTTTATATATACTGAATTTCCTAGTACTGAGGCATTGGTAAACTTGTATCAGTCTGCATTTGTACTGTGGCAGGCATGAGTAACTGATGTAGAAGTGTAAACATCTGATTACTTCACGAAGACTTTTAGTGTAGGAATACTTGTATATTTACATATCAGCACACCTACTTAATATAAATTGCCTTTATCTGTGACATTTCATTCACTGCATTATATTGACTTTAAAAGTATGTGCATGTCAGTTAGAGTATTTCTGGATTTCATTTCAGGATAGTAATAAAAGCATATAAAATATTTGTCACAGGGCCCAGAATTAATTCTTCAAGCACTGAGAACCTT
Organism: Octodon degus; assembly: GCF_000260255.1. Lineage (NCBI taxonomy): Eukaryota > Metazoa > Chordata > Mammalia > Rodentia > Octodontidae > Octodon > Octodon degus. The sequence continues at coordinate 15,511,584 of NW_004524618.1, read as the reverse complement.
TAAGACAATAAATTCTACCTGAAAGAGTAAATAAAATCTGAAAGGTACAATAGATACTGTAAAAAGGAAAGAAACTGTCCAACGGGAAGGAACATGTGAGATGAGGGAAAGGAGAAAAGAAAAAAAAAAGGAAAAATATGTACGTATATACGTAGTACAGCTTGGATAACTGCACTGCTGATTTCTACAGGTCTACTGCAAGAAGCAGGCAATAGCTTAAATTTTTTGACCAAATTTGCATGCTTATATCTGGTACTCTGAACAAGTAATTTGAAGACAACAATATGCAAAATAACCATTGTTGAATTCCAATCATCTTGTTTAGTGAAACTGTGCATTGTTTATTTTTCTATTTTTTTATTCTCTTTAAGAAAAAAAAGTGTCCTTACGGAACACAGGCTAGGTTTTCCTTTCATTTATCTTCCCCTTGCCGCTTGTGATAGGGGCTCTGATGGTCAGTGGGTGCAGGATGATTTATTGAAAGCACACCGAGAAACCACGCCAATCTGCACAGCGCCTGGAGCTCTCACTTTTCCTAGACCACAAACACTATTCTATAAACTGTATGAAGCTCTCCTGTACAGGGCCTGAAGAGCCTTACTTAGTTCCTCTATGACTTATTACATTATAATAAATTATCCTATCAAACTGAGCTATCTTTAAGGTAAGTAAATAAATTAGAAATTATCCGACACAGAGTACACTTTTTAAAACTCCCAAACATTTAAAGCTAGGAAGAGTGTATTTAAGTATTTCCGTCAGCCCGAATACTCTTCTTGTATTCTCCACTCAGTAAACTACAGAACTGTGCAATCAATTTTAACCCAAAAACCTCGGTTATGGTTGACAATTCCTCAGTATTCCCCTCCATTCATCAACATTCAACAAATCTCACCAGAGGTATGTACTACCCACCATTCTAATGTGAAGCTTTTTCTCTACCTCCCCCACCCTGTTCCAAGTTACCCTCATCTCTGCCAGGGCTACAAGAGCCTCATGACTTGCCTATGAGACCCCAATATCCATTCTCTTCCAATCAATCAACTTAGTAACACTGTAACATTATCATCATTTTGGACACGAAGAAACAAACATAAAGAGATTACGAGAGTTCAAGGTTACACAGCTGTAACAGGGCACAGCTAGAAATTAAGCCTATTTAGTGTAGTCCATTTCATAATTGTGAAGCTTTAACCATATACTATCCTATGACTTACTCTGAATATCAATCACTCTTATTTACATGTGGTAAATGGAGATAAACACATAGGAGACCTAATTACATAATACTGCCACTATCCATTTATATACTCTGGAAATTTCTGCTATCTTCTTATAGCCTTACGCCCCTTAAATCATGAAAGCCTTCTGGCTGAAGGTTATAGTTAGGTGTCAGCTAAATAAGGGTCTGCTACTATTTGCTCATACTGTTAATAATTTCTGGGATAATTTAACATCTAGTTTGAAAAAGACTCAGAAATAAATAGCGATCTTTTCATTATGTTACTTCATTAACTGGGCAAGATACTAAGCTACATATAAATATTAACAGTATAAGAGAAGCTATTATGAGTAAGAAAAAGGTCAGACTCACTACAGGGGCAATTAATAATATATAATAAAGATAACTGACCTAAAAACATAGGGAAGCCAGATGCTGGACTCCCTATGGCCAAATGAAGAACAGATAACACCAAGCATGGGGGGAAAATGCCTACAAATAACTCACAATCGGTGACATAATAATGCAGGTGAACCGACTGACAAAACTGCACCGGCTGCTTTATAAATAGCACAAGCGCTGTGAGAGTTGCTGGGAGACCAATTCATTTATCTATCCTTTCTTAAAGCAGGCTTAGAAGGAATGGCAGAAAAATTAAGGTGGGCCTTAGAGAGTTATACTCTACTTTAGAAAATTAGCTTTCCCTCTGTACTGTCTTTTTCCTCCAAAAGCACAGGAACATGATGAGTGTTCAGGACTAACCCTGGCACAGTCACTTCTACTTTAACAGCTAAGAGGTAATTATTTTTAAAAGGCAAGACAGGTAAGATCTAGCAAGACAGTATCTCTGCTTTTTCATTTACTAGGGAAAAATAACCTAGAATCTAGCTATAAATGTTTTGGGTAGGGAAGAATAAATCAACACTGCAAAGATTCATTATATAAAAAAATTATAAAAAGTGTTTATGCATAAACTTATACCAAATAACAATGTGATAATTTCCAAATTTCTTAACCTAAAGAAATGTACTAAAATCACCGGAAATACCAAGTTAAGAGTTTTATGTTTAAGTCATGCATTTAGAGAAACATTCTCCAGATGTTAAGAACTTCATGACATGGACTTCGTACCATAAGGTTTTTCGTCCGTCACCTTCCCCGTAGAATCTAGTGTGTCGGTGGCTTTCCCCAGCTCTCCAATGGCAATGTACCTCTAGAGGAAGGAAGAACAAAGGCCCAAGAGTTAATAAAAAAACCATCGCATGTGCCCTGAGTTTACACAGGATTATACTAACACTACTAGCCTAATACAAAAGGAAGGCAAACACCATACACTACAACAGCTGTGTCAGTTTGCTCCCAATCAAAGGAAGCACTTGTGTTATTTGAGGAAAAACTCACATATTTTCCACGTGAGAAACAAAAACCTGATTACAGTGATAATGTCTATAAGCATTATCTCAAATTTTTTAAAACATTTTTCTATGGAGAAGTTTGTTGTTTAAAGAAAGTTTTCAAACACCATTGGCCATCCACATCCACAAGTTCTGCATCCATAAATCCAACCAAATAATCGCAACATCAAGGGTTCCCCAAATCTGCATCTGGACTGAGTATGAACGTGCCCCTTTTCTTGTCACTGTTGCGTAACGGATACAGTTTAGCATCTATGTGCACAAAACATACACAGTAGTAGGTATTCTAAGTAATCCAGAGATGACTTAAACTCAGTGTACTGGAAGATGCATTTAAATTATATGCAAACACGATGCCATCTTCTGTAAGAGACTTAAGCACTTGTGGATTTTGGTGTCCACGGAGGCTCTGGAACCTACCACCCTCCACATACACCAGAAACAAATGGATACCCAGGAGTAGAGAGAATAACACAGAAAACTATGACATGGCCACAATAAGAATCAATCATTTTACCACACATACAACTAAAATTTTAAATATGCCAATTGATTACTTATATGAAATACCAAGACCAGTCTTAGTAACTAATCACCCGTAAGCAAGAGCATGGAAAGTGAGCAAAACAGAGCAGGGGTAGCACACTTAACTATTACATGTAGAACCTAGCATACTTGGAGATTTCATAGATACAATCTAGATGTTTAAAATTAGGGTAAAATGTAAAGAGAAGTTAGCTAGGCATGGTGGCACACACCTGTGATCCCAGCACTCCAGTGGCTGAGGCAAGAGGATCACCATTAGGTCAAGGCTAGCCTGGGCTACACAGGGAGTTCAAGCCCAGCCTGAACTGCACAGTGAGACCCTGTCTCACACAAGGGTTGGGGAAGAAACTGATATACAGCTCTCCAAAAGGAAAGTCACTTTTCAGAATTACTATGGACAAATGAAGAATCATATCATTCTTACATAACTGAGGACTATCTTCTCATCCGAGGGAACCCTGGTACACACTCTTAAGTATTCATTTTTGGTCAAATTCTAGTTTCATTTGAAGTATCACACACAGAACTGAGAAAAGCACAGGGACTGTTATTTCCCACTAAAAATAATCTGTATTTATATGAGCAGGTTTTTTGTTGTTGTTTTTACTTTTCTTTTATATTTTAGGGAAGGGTCTACAGGGTGTTCAGGACTTACTACTAGATCGGACTTGCAGTGATCTGCCTGTTTACAGCATCCCAAGCGCTGGGATTACAGGCACGCGCCACCACACCTAGTCTCAATTGCCACCTCAGCACACCCCAGGGGTGGGGCCGGCATGGCAGGCCTGGGGATTGAACCCCCAGCTCCTGTGCCTGCTTGCAGGTGCTTTAATCTGCTGAGCTATTTGGCAGCTCTGAGCAGTTTTTTTGGGGTTTTTTTTTTTTTTTTGGGTGAAACTGGGGATTGAACTCAGGCCCTTACCAGGCAAGCGCTTATTCTACTGAGCTATCTCCCTGGCCCTCTGAGCAGTTCTTAAAGACAAAATCAAGGTAATTTTTAGAAAAGTAAGTTTAGTAATGATAATGACATTTATGCTTATGAACAGGGTCAGAGAGAAAAATATTAAAAATTTAAAGCCCACAAACATGCAAACATTTACAGCAGCCAAAGTCCTTTGATAAAATTACCTGTACATTACATTCTTGGGTTAAAAAAAAAATACAGTATAGGAGATGTTTCAATGTATTTGAAGTAATTTTTTTTTCTTTTTTACCAGGAATCAAACTCACACCTTGTGCTTGCCAAGCAGGTGGTGGGTGCCACTGAGCTATCTCCCTAGCCTTCAATCGAGGTAATTTTAAAAACCTTCATCAAGATTAATAAAAGTTGGGCCAGCAAGATAACTCAGTAGTCTAAAGCACCTGCTTAGGCAAGCTTAGGCAAAGTGCACAGGGACCACACCACATGCTATACCTGCCCTGCCCCCAGTGGGCTGAGCTGGCCACACACACAAAAAAAGATTAATAAAGGTCAGTTTCTTGTCACCGAATATTCAGTCCTACCACCTGCTATGCCCCACCCCTGTTCCAACTTAAACTCGCTGGGTCTAGTCTCTGGCTCAACCATAGAGGGCAAGTTGGTTAAGTTAGTCTTGTCTGCTTCTTGTCTCAAAATGAGGAAATTAATAGCAAGCACCTCATGAGGAGAGGTAAATTAGAACCACAGTGTCTGGCTCTGGTAAACAATGGACACTGGCACTAGTACCATTATATCAAGCAAGGACAGGAAGGGGTAAGATTTAGGGAGGGAGAGGAGGAAAAAGAACAGCAGAACAAGAAGGGAGTCAGGAAAAGGAAGAGGGAGAGAAAAAGGAATCCAAAGAGCAAGAGAAGGAGGAGGATGAGGAAAAAAAGGAGCAAGAGGAGCAGAATAATCGATAATAACAGTAATCAGAGTGAATCACTCATCTGGTTAAAGTGAGCTGCCATACAAAAAATATGAATTTCTATGGTACTTCCCTATAAGAGTCTACCTACCTGCACAAGAAAAGCAGTGCAACCCTGCATACTGTGCCATTTCATTGGTGAGCCACTTATTCATTTGTTTCTTCAGTATAGTGTTGGGTATAGAACCTAGGGCCTTGTGCACGCAAGGCAAGCGCTCTACCACTGAGCCACATCCCCAGCCCCCGCGAGCCACTTTTAGGAGTTACCCAGTAAGATTCCAGCACAGCCTTCCAGGACAGTCAAAAGCCAAGAGATTCCAATAACAAAACCATGTTCACCTTTCAAAGCTCCCCTGTAAAACCCACCCCAACTCCTAATCACCTAGTCCCAAGCACCCAAAATATGGCCAAGAGATGATGCTCTACATCATACATAAAAAGAATAAAGTCCTGTATCAGATCCACAAATTTCTCCATGTTTTTTTATTTTTTATTTTTTAGTTTTTTGCATATTTATTTATTTATTTATTTATTTCCATAATTATATTGACAGACAAATAGCTCTCCATGTTTTTTAAAGACCATGAATGTACAGAGTATTCTCCTAGGTGTTTAGGAGACACACCAACATAAGCTAGAAGGGTTACGTTATCTCTAGGTCTATAGGAGGCTACAAGGTAGAAGGATAAGATAACAGTAGAACAACTACAGCATAGAGGAAAGAACAGAATGGTGATAACAGGCCTAAGTTCTGTCACCAGAAGTTCATTCTCCGGAGCTCCCATACCGTACTGCTTCATACACAATTACCCATACATGACCAATGCTTTCCAAGTATAATTTATGTTTTGATTCTTACCTTCGCAAATTATCAGGATTTTGCACTATTGTTCTGCTGTATTCCTTACTTGATGGAAATACGGTAGCAGTTTAATAACATCTTGATAGAATTATAAACAGGAGCAGTTTCTCTGTGTACAAGTCTTCAGGTTTTACCCTAATTTTGGACATCTAGACTGTATCTACGAAATCTCCAGTCGTTCTAGGTTCCACAGCTATTGCGTATTTGGCTATATGTTGATTATTTTTTGGAGGGGGCGTGTTACGGTTGTACCTAGATGTCCTCCCAAGCCCTCATTCAGTTGTGAGGTGGACTTCTAGAGCTTGTGACTGATTCACAGTCCGAGACTTGCATTAAGGGTGTGAGTGCTACGCCCACTCTAGGGTGGGTAGCCTGAATAGAAGGGACAGAAAGCAGCTTGTCTCTCTCTCTGTCTCTAACATAGGGGGAGAGCACCGAAAGCAGGAGCTCTCAAGCATTTTGGCTCTAGAACCCCTGTACACTCTTAAGACTTACGGAGAAACCCGGATACAGGTTTCTAAAAGAATACAGTGCATCTGTCAATATTTACTACACTAGAAATTAAAAACTGAAAAATGTTTAAAATATTATGTCAATGTTAAAACAGTACGTACACATTCCATCAGCCATCACAGCAGTGCTGTCATGACACATCTGATAAATTGAAAAATTTCACTTCCATGAAGTTTGAAGTAAAAAAGGCAAAATTATGAAAATAGTTTTGACTCCCATGGGCCCTCCAAGCCCCATCCAAAAGCCTGAGGACCACATCTTACAAGCCAATCACAGGTCTAAATCACAGCTGTTTCCAACTCTACCTTGTTCTGGCACCAGTTATTAATTTAGTTCAATTCTATTCAGTTACCCAAAGCTAGAAAACTTGCCCAGACAGATAATCCAGCTGAAACAAAGCTTCACCACCAGAAAGATAGGAGATAGAGGAAAAACAGACAGGAAGCTGGAAGCATAGAGCCATGCCACTTCTATCCTATGGGGTCTCAAGTATTTCCTTACACTGGCCCTTACAGAGACTTTAGCGAGATTTTGGAGTTGTTTATTCTCCAGCACATGTACCTGGGAATACTGACTTCTTTTACTGTATTCACTGCAACATCATTATACTATACAATGAAACAAATGGAAGTCCTACAGACTATTCCACTGAGCTGTACGTGCTCGTCAGGACTCAAGGTTTCTCACTAACACTGCTCTTCCCTACTCACCTTCCAGCTCCCTGAGTCCCACAGCAGATACTAGTAGAATCACTAAGAGCCAATCAGCTTCTGTACCCTTAAGGAGAGACGAAAAGGTTTATATTGTGGAAGTGTGTGCAAAAATTTTTACCTCAAATAAGCAATAGTTTTGTCTGACACTCACTTTTGAAACGTTGTGATTCAAATTTTCATGTATGTATTTATTTAGTACTGAGAACTGAACTTAGGACCTTGTCCTTGCCAGGCAGGCGCTGTGCTGCTGAGCTATATCCCTAACCCCTCAGATTTTCACAAGCAAAGGAAGGATATTATTTAGATGAGGCAGAATATTTTTTAGAGGCCTACTAAATCCTTTGAATGTCTTCATTATGAAGAAATAGCTCTTTATAGTTCCTAAGTGTAAGCCCTTCAAATTTTTCAATACAGTACTTACGAAATGTTTGAATATTAATAGAGGAAAAAGAAAAGGTACAAATTGGACTAGCCTCTGGAGACGACTGATTAGAATGCTAAAATTTTAGAGAGGTGTGGAAGTTGAAGAGGGGCCTTATTAGAGCCACACTTCAGAGGTCTCACAACCAGTTCACCTAAAAAATGCTGTAATGCTCTTAGGGCAAGTTTCTGTTCTCTGACCACATGCTTCTGACCACATGGAAAATTTTATACACCCTAAGAATAATACCTGTGCATTCACTGGAGGTGATAATAAACCTGCTTTCTGAGAAAATGCTAGCTTTGCTTGCAGGTACCACTGTGGTTGTCTTTCATATACGGGGGTAACCTTATGCTTGAAAAATGCTAATTAGATTCAAGTTTTCATAAGAGGATATCAACCCTCACATCTGTTTACCTGATCTCTGGAACACCTATAAAGTAACCAGCTTCAATCACTGATATAAAAAAACTAATAAAAATAGCACTCCAACACCTCATCAAAGACTGTTACTTCAAAGTACAGTATCTGCTATCCCAGCTTTTGCTGAATATTTGACTCAAAGAAATTATAATTTAGGGAAGATGGCAGGCAGACAGACTATTGCCTTCTTTTAGATAACCTCTCTCCTATATTTAAGCCAAGTTAAGCCAAAGGCATACATTAGCCTAACTTCTTAGATCATTTTACCTATTATTTCTATGCACATTTGTATCTGCTGTAAACTATTTTTGAGAAGTATCACTTGTTATTCAGTGTTTCTTATTATAAGACATTGTTTCTGACTTTATACCCAGAAAAATTCTGTCTCTCCCTTCAAGAACTGACAGGCTTATCCTGATGACTGTCATAACTTTGCCAATAAATCATAGATAGCAATGAAGAAAGATGCAACTAACAGCATTCAATATTTCCAGCAGAACTTCCTTGTGTAAAATTCATATGGGACTTCTAGCTAGAGAAATCTAACATGATTAGAACTCTGGAAGGAAAAGATTTGGTGATACATGACACAGTGATTACACTATTACTTAGCAACTTCTATATAGAAGGCAGAAGGCTCGCTAACTGGGCTTGGCAGTTGTACACACTTGTAATCCCAGCTACTTGGGAAGCTAAGATAGGAGGATCACAAGTTCAAGGCTGGGGCTGGAGAGATGGCTCAGTGGTCTAAAGCACCTACTTAGAACAAGCTTAGCAAAGCATCGGGGACCGCGGTTCAATCCCCCAGCACCACATGCCAGCCAGCCTCGCCCCCTGGTGGGCTGAGTTGGCCACACACACACACCACTCTCTCTCTCTCTTTCTCTCTCTCTCAAATAAATAAAAAATTAAAAAAAAAAAAAAAAAAAAAAAAAAAACAAGTTCAAGGCTAGCCTGCATATCTTAGGAAGACCCTATCTCAAAATAAAAAATAAATACAAGGGTTAGAAATGGGGCTTGTAGGGCTGGAGAGATGGCTCAGTGGTCTAAAGCACCTACTTGAAACAAGCTTGGCAAAGCACAGGGACTGCGGTTCGATCCCCCAGCACCACATGCCAGCCAGCCCTGCCCCCTGGTGGGCTGAGCTGGCCACACACACACACACACAATAAATAAATGTAATAAAGAAAAATAAATAAATAATTGAAAAAATATTTAAAAAAAAAAAAAGAAATGGGGCTTGTAGTGAGACCCCAATAACTAATTCTCTCACACACACGGAAATAAAACATGTTTTTAAAATCTATTATACATGTGACCCAAGCGCATGCATTAAAACATTAAACATAGATACATGAAAGATTCCAGAGAAACATGATCGTAGGCAAAACAAAGCTTACATAAGACAGAACAGCAAGAATGATGAATACAGGGCAGGTATGTGTCTTTTCTTAACTTTTATACCTTGTTCTGAATAAAAGGAAAAGCAAGAAAAGTTGGGTGGTCTGCCTAGTCTCTAGCCTTCACAGATGGAGGCTAAATAATGGGCTGATGGTGTAATGTTTTTGTTGTTGATGTTGTTTGGTTTCTGGAGATAGGGATTTGTTATGTAGTTCTGGCTGGCCTTGAACTCACTCACCCTGTGGCCCAGCTGGCCTGGAATTCCCACAATCCTCTGCCTCAGCCTTCTGAGTACTGGGTGTACTACCAGGTCCAGCTAAAAATTTTATTTAAAAGGCCACTATTCTACCTACCAATTACAGTGGTTGTATGAACTGGAGTAGTGTGTTGTAAAGAATTTTAAGGCTATTTCTTAATTTTGTAGACTGCCTGGTAGCCATATTCAATTAGTAATGTCTCTAATTAGGACTTGCTAGTGAGAAATATAATATTCCTGTAACATTAATATTGAATACCATTCCAGAATAAAATATTTCAGGCTTGAAGCAACTGCACCAAACACACAAGCAAAAGTTTTTTTTTTTTTCCTAGTAATACCATAATACAAATAAAAATAAATCTAAAAACAGAAGGGGAGAAAAAGGACATATAAGATTAAACATATTTGGGGTAGGTTGAAAGGCTATAGCTACTAACAATTTTAAAACAAAACTGAAGGAAAAAATAAAGTATATTATACCATATTGCTGCATTTGATAAAATTTTTGCTTTTTATACCTGTGTATATAGGGTCATGATGTAAAAATGAATTTCTTACTGTTACTCTTAGTAAAAAAGGCATTTGAAACAACTAGGTAAAATGATCTCTAAAACCCCTTCCAGTGCTAAAACAAGAACAAAAACTATCAGAAAAATATTCAAAAATAGTTTTTAATTACTTTTGACAAGTTTCATGTTCAATATACTTAAAAGACTTAAATGACTTAACAGATCTAATACAAAAATAATAGTATGAGAAATATGGTTAACAGGAAGAGCGCGTGTTTGAAGTGTGACACGCCCAAGAACCAGGTTTCTGTACCAAGATCCACCTGGATTATTCTATTTCGGTCCCAGCCATCTGAGGATCCCTCATTTCAACATAAGACATTTAGCTTTCCTAGGTGAACAGCAACATGGTTTCGTAACAAAATGTAAACCAGTCAGTGATGTATTTATGTTTTCAATCATTGTATTTGTGAAAATATGTCTGGAAATTACGAGTTGTTTCAGCAACATACAGTATGTTGTACGTGTTTTTGGTTTGGATTGAGGGTAGTGAATAACATGTACTTCAATGAACTGGAGAAATTTCGTGTTGGGAAAAAAAGACTAACCAAATTTCTTCATGTTAGTATGCCTTTGGTTATTAATATAAAAGTGACTGTAAAGATTTTAGACAATACCAAATAATCTAAACAAGAAAATAAAACCACTCACTTTCCCCTACTGAGTAACCAATTTATACTTAAGCAAATATTAAGCAACTGGCAAAACTTGTATCAGAAACAGATTATAAACTGTGTGTGTCGGCATTTAGCTCAGTGTATAAACTTTTTGGGAAATAGTCAAACATTTCCATTCTAACACAATTTTTGTATTCTGTGATTTTTTTCCAACACATATTTTGAAGAGAACAAAGCAAGGCACGCTAAAATTTTTCAGTTACCTACAGCACTAAGTTGCCTTCCAATAGAAAGGCAACAGGTTTTTATGCCCTTGAGTACCCAGGGATTTTTATTTTGAGAAAAACTTCCTCAGACTACTGCCACGCAAAGCATGGTCCATGGGGCCAGGGTCGATTAACAAGACAGGCTCAGAAAATGAGTGTTCAAAACTTACTCGGTGACTGGACGTGGCCTAACATTTGATTACATTTTAAAAGCATCAATCAGTCTGCAGCAAATGGGAAATTCTCTACCAACTATTTATATCCCTTTTGACGCAAGGGTTTTAAAACAAGAAGTTTAGTCTAAGAACTTGTTAAAATTCTCTGTTTACAGGCACATTCCTCTTCCTTCCACAGGCGTGTTCACGGGAACCGCTTACCCCAGCTCTACAACCAGGGCCTTGCTGCTAATTAAGATACACACACTGCTGTCCCTTTCAGAGCCGGAAGAGACGCTGACAGTGCTTCCTGGGGAGGTCAACCACTTCGATGTCCTGCTTCCTGGGTCGTGTTCCTTAAACTCTGCACGTGTGAAGCCGTCCACACGACGCCAGCCTCTCTGGCCTTCAGAGCGCCTCGTCTTCTCCTATCAAGTCCCCTAGAAATTGCTTTTGTATCTAGTCCACTTTCATAGATGCATATAACTTACCATTTTAAAGAAGCCCCACTCTTGTCTTTCATAAACACTGAACAAGACATCTTTTTGCTTAAGAGTGTACGGCTTACAAAATGTTACTGTGTTTATACATATTTCAAGGTTTAAAAAAATCAGTCAAAAGAACTTACAACCTATAAACGTTTTCATCTAAGAAATCTGATTCTATCTTAAAAATCTAAAACTATGCATACACTGCAGGATTTTTGCTACTTTAAGTCTAATTGGTTTTTTAATTTATAGCTGCAATATCTGAGTCTCCAATAGGATGTTTGCTGACACTGTGATTTGAAAAAAAAAAAAAAAATTGTCCAAAAGCAACTTACATTATTTTTTAAGTGAGAAAATTCAACATGTACACTATGTCATTATGGGAAACATTGAAGAAAAAAATAAAAGATATTCCAGCATTCTTACCTTGGACCCTGACAACATACTGCTCAACATTTTTGTTCCCCTTCCAATTCCAATGACTACAAATCAAAAAGAAAAATATTAAGATACTTTATTTTGAAAACTAAGCTTTAAAAAACCTACATATTTTGTTTATACTTTTCTGACCTATATAACATGAAGTTGAAAAGAGTATATAGTTATAATTTAAGAGTTCCTATTATTCCAATCAGTTGAACTTGCCAGGCAACTAAAAAATTCTAAGGAGGGAATGGGAGAAAGAAATTTTTCTCAAAATATTTAACAGGAAAGAAATTTCAATCTAACCAATTAGATAAGGAAGTTTTCTAGAACAATCTCTAAGGACTTACTAGAGATTTAAATGGGCTCCAGTGAAAACTACATGGTACAATCAACCATGTTCAAATAGTATGATCAAATCTTGAGAGAATTCATTATTAAACAAAGCAAAAGCCATCATCATAGCTAATGAACCATTTAAAAGATGATTAGTGCCCAGCATTACATAATCAAGAAAAGAAACACAACAAATCAGCCTAACACACAGGAAAATTACAGGCAAAATGAAGGCTCAGAGATTTTTTCCCCCAGCACTGTAGACTAAATCCAGCTAGGTCTTCACACTGAGTATATCTGTAGCCTTTTTAAAAATTTTAATTTTGACACAGGCCTTCCAAAGTCACTCAGTCACCCACTCTGGGCTCATATTCATGATCCTTCTGCCTCAGCTTCCCAGAGTTCTGGGATTACAGTCGTGCACAATCACATTCAGAAGGTATTTTACCACAGACCAACTATAAGACTGTTTTCTTTTTTTTTTTTTTTTTTAAAAAAGCACCTACTTTTCAATTTCAAACATTATCCTTACAATAACATATTTTATCAGATCGTTGAGAAGATTTAATCATTTGTTTATTTAACAGCAGGCAATTTTTAAAATAAGAATTGAAATGTTTGTCATTAACAAATACAACTGTATATAAGAACACAATATGGGGCTGGTGAGATGGCTCAGTGGTCCAAAGCACCTACTTAGAACAAGCTTAGCAAGGCACAGGGACCACGGTTCAATCCCCCAGCACCACATGCCAGCTAGCCCCGCCCCCTGGTGGGCTGAGCTGGCCACACACACACACACACACATAAATAAATAAATAAAACATTTAAAAAAAAAAATAACACAATATGACTCCACAATTCAAAATCTGGAGGCAAGGAAAAATGATTGAAAAACTGAAAAAAAAATCAGTAAGTGGGGCTGGAGAGATGGCTCAGTGGTCTAAAGCACCTACTTAGAACAAGCTTAGCAAAACATCAGGGACCGCGGTTCGATCCCCCAGCACCACATGCCAGCCAGCCCCGCCCCCTGGTGGGCTGAGCTGGCCACACACACACACCACACACACTCACTCTCTGTCTCTCTCTGTTTCTCTCTCTCTCTCGCTCTCAAATAAATAAAAATTAAAAAAAAAAAATCAGTAAGTACAGCAAATATCATTCAGTGAGTTTGCTGTGTATGGCATTCTCTCTGAATGCTTTCCATTTATAATCTAATTTAATCCTTATACTAAACCCCACTTCATATACTACGAAGCCCCCAGCAATCCTTAATCAGATTTCAACTTCTATAGTACCAATTCTTAATATTCAATATCTATCTTTAAAGCCCAGCTAAATTCCCAACTCATTCATAAAGTCTATCCCAAACCTCCTATGAACTTCTGTGAAATTCACTCATATTGATCCTTGGGTCCTAAACAGTCATATTAGCCCAAGGGCAAAGATCAAAAGCCACCTTCAGTATACTGTAAAAAGTAAAATACTCTTCAAATGAGAGAGCGCAATAGCATTGCTGATGAAGCAGAACTACATAATAATAACAACCAAGACTCAATGCAGTTTGATTTGATTCCAATGAATTCCTCTTAATCAAATTTTTTTACATCTACTATGTACAGAGTCTCAAGACAGACATTTCTGGTAGGACAACAAAGTCAAACACACATTTCCTAACTTGGAAAGAGTTCATCTCAGGGGGTAAAGAAGCAAAAGGAAATTACAGTGCTCAAAACTGTCCTGAATTAGTGAGTAAATAATGGTAAGTAACGATAAACACAATGATTAAGCATCAAAATGAACAGAGAACAGTTGCTGTAGAATGTACAAGGCTAAAAGAGGACACTTCACTGGTTAGGCCTTGAAGAACATACAGGACTTGAACACACACACAAGAGAAGAGAAGCATGTTCTAAAGGAGGAACAAAAGGCACAAATTCAGTGGCTTTATCAACCAGCGTAGAGGGTGTGTTAAAAGCAGACTGAGGGGCCGGGGAGATGGCTCAGTAGAGTAAGCGCTTCTCTGGCAAGCGCAAGGGCCTGAGTTCAATCCCCAGTTCCGCAAAAAAAAAAAAAAAAAAAAACACCTGACTTACTTAATTTTACCATAGTCAAAATGTCAAACTGATGATGACTTCTAATTAAATGATCCAGAAAAACGAACTTTAAAGGAAGATGCCTTACACTTACCCACCTTAACCTTTTCACTCCCTGAAAAACAGGGCCTATGAAATTAAGTGACCACTTAAATAGTGAAAGTTGCATTTGGGGAAGACTAATCAGCAGTGTAATGTAGAAAAATTATTTGGAACTGGGACCCTTGCAACAGGCAGGGGTGAAGGCTGATGAAACCAAAAGGGAGCTGAGCATGGTGGTAGATGCCTGTGATTCCAGCACTCAGGAGGTGAGGCAGGAGGAGGACAGCTGTGAATTCCAGCCATGCTGGGCTACGTAGAATTCAAGGCAAACCTAAACCTAAACACAGACAAGACCCTGCTCAAAAACCAAAACAGCTGAACATGGTGGCACATGCTTATAATCCCAGCACTCAAGAGGCTGAGACAGGAGAAAGGCTGAAAGTTCAAGGCCAGCCTGGGCTACGTAGTGAGCTCAAGGCCAGCCAGGGCTATATAGTGAGTACAAGGCCAGCCTGAATTACTTACTAGCAAGACTCATCTCAAAATAAAAACAAACAAAAAACAACACGAAAAGAAGACAAAAGGAATCTTATATTCCTAAACAGAAGTTCCCCTTAGCTTTTTGCCTGTCATTTGATGCTTCAAAATTGCACTACTATATAAATACAGAAATAAATAAGCTCTGGGATGTCAGTTGAGTAGTTTACAACCTTATAGGGAGACAAATGTTAGAAACAGAGAGAACCAAATGAATAAGTTTATGTTAGCAATAAAAAAGGAAGTGAGCAGCCTTCATACTTTGAAGACAGCAGTTTTCAGCCAAATGTAAAAGTTAATACAAGTGATGATGGAAATAAGCCTTCATGTAAAGACATGAACAAGGACACGGTCTACGAGAGCGCAGCACTTAGTGGTCAGACAAGCAGGAGGCCTTTCCTTGCAAACACACAATCACTACTCTATCTTCTAAATTTCCTGTGCTCACTCAATATTATGTGTTAAAAAAAGAAAGAAAAAAAAAAGACCTCACTATCTCCACATCTACCCAACGTCCTAGTTGTCTATTCTCAAATCATAAAGATAAAAATCAGTTCATTGTGAAAGCCATTTTAGGTCGGACAAAGGTACTCTCTACACATTTCCGATGCATTTTCAATTGGAAGTTTCCATCACCATTTTTCTAACTCGGTAACACCTTCTTAATCATCTTTTAAGACCTGTACCTTTCCAATTCTAGGCATCTATTCTAAAAGTCCAGAACATACAGAAGGTCCTATTAATAAAGTTGTTCCTACAAAATCAGTTCTATTAATAGAACTCTAGTAACAACCTCAGTGACCCGAAACAGAGAAATGGTCACACTGTGTTTCTACTCTTATCTAGTAGCCATTAAAATAATGTTTAGTTTTTAAATAATTTTATAACATTAAGTAGAAAAACATGATATAAAAAATACATAAATTAGAACTAAACATTTAAAATTTGTACAGATAAAAATTAAGAAGAAATACAGCAAAAATATAAACTGATTCTTTGGAAGGCACTAAAAGGGTTAATTTTAAACTTTCAATTTTGTTTCTTGTATTTTCAAAATTTTCTCTACTGTGCTTTTATAACCTCTAAAGTTAGAAAAAAGATCCACTGTAAAGTGGTGTGTAAAAATTTTGTTTCGGTCTTGTAATAGTTGATACACTGTGTGTATTTGAGAAGTCCAGAGGCTTAAGCAAGTAACCCAGCAGGTCTACGTTCTGGGGTGCAGAGGACACAGCTCTAGACGTTGTTCACTGCATCAGCTTGAGAAGTTTAGAAGTCCAAGGAAGCGCCTCCGCAGGGGGCCAAAGGCCTCACTTTGTAAACCTTCAGAGTCTGTGAAAGAGGAGGGCCAGGAGGAGGTGTGAGCCAGGGCGGGCTGCCTGCCTGCAACATACAGCAAGGAAAAAAGGCTCGCCCGGCCACTTCGCTGCTCCTGCTGCCCTTGCTGGCTCCTGCTGCACTGAACTGCTGCCCTCACGGTGCCGCCTGCCTTGGAGCCAACTGATTGCACTGAAACCTCCACAAACTGTATTTTGTCCCAACAAGGAGAGAAAAGTAACTAAGACAGATCTCGAGTGATTTATGGAAAATGGATGCATTAGTTTACTATGGATGCTGACTATGGATACACAGATAGAGTAACAAACTACGGGTTTATTGGCTTCAAACTCCTTACAGTTCTACAGGCCTGAAGTCTGAAATGGGTTTGACTAGACTAAGGCAATTATTATGTATCAATTAAGAGTCTGGGATGGCTGTGTTCTTTTCGAAGTCTTCAGAAGAATACCTCATTAGTCTCTCCTGGGGAGTGTTCTTGCGTTTTCTAATTTCTAGAGACCAACTCACATGAATTCTTAAAAATTGTATTAGTATACATGTCTGTAGCACATGCAATTTATAGTTATCTTTGGGAATGGTTAATGTACATATTATAGCTCCTCCTTCCCTCCTCCTCCAATTCCCCTATGCCAGTTTTCATTCCTGATGATATTAATCTTAGCTCATGTTAGGGCGTACAATGTTTACATTACCTGAGGCTATTATGTTCTGGAACATGGCATATCTTTATTCATTTCCCCTCCTCTCCCCCTCAGCCTTGCCCTTCATCCCTTGGACAACTTGCCTAAGCAAGAGATCCATCCCCTTGACCCCTTCTGCATTAGTTATTTCTCTTGCCGATGAAACGAAATACCTGACACCTAAGTTAAATGAGGAAAGGTTTACTTTGGCTCAGTCTGAAGTGGCGTCAGTCCTTAATTGGCTGACTCCAAGGCAGCGTGGCTTGGCAGATGGGCACAGTAGAAGGCAAACAGCTGGTGGCAAGCAGACCGGAGACAGCAAAGCATAATAAATAAATAAATAAGCAGTAGATACTACGCCTCTTTGAATTCATGGTCCTGTGCCTTACAAAATGGTACAGTGAATGGTTAGGACAATTTCAAGGACCAAATATAATCAGTGGGTAGAGGCTACCCAGAGTGCGAAGCAGAGAAAAATCTGGAAGACACTTACAGAACAATGCTGAGTGTTGTGACTGATCAGTAATTTCTGCAGTGGGCAAAGGGCACAAAGGCAGGAGTGCCAAATATCAACCATCCCACCTGGGACAAAGGCTTTGGAAGGGAACAGATCTACAGTGAATTCTTCACTTTGCCATTCATTTGATGCTATAACAAGAGACACGCTACTTAATCTCTCTGGGTCTTCATTTTTTCTTCTGTGAATTGGGGTGTCTCAGTTACTCTTCTCTCATGGCTGGGACAAATACCTGACACTCAAAATGAAGGAAGGACAGGTTTACTTATTTATTTTTCACAAATTTGTATAGGGTGTACAGGGTCTCACTAGGTAGGTCAGACTCAAGTGATTCTCCTGTTTTCTGCCTCCCAAGCGCTGGGATTACAGGTGCACACCACCACACCCAGTCTCAATCCCAGTCTCAGCATACCCTGGGGGCAGGAGCAGCACAGCACACCAGGGATCGAACCAGGCCACTGTGCTCTGCCGAAGCAGGCACTTTAGTCCGCTGAGCTATCTGGCCGGCCCAGGAAAGGTTTATTTAGTTCAGTTACTGGAGATTTCTGTCCACAGTCTGCTGGTACCAAAGGTACCAGCCAGGCAGAGTGGCACAGGGCAAAGAGCAGAGAGCGAAAGGGAGTGGCAGCAGCTCTGGAAGCCAGCCAGCCTCTCTCCCCTCCTTACACTGTAATGCAGATTACCTGCCCCACAGCAGGTGCAGCATCCACACCCACAATAATCAATCACAAACTCCAGAAGCCGCCCCATAACCACATGAGGCTTTGGGGGACACCTAGACACAAACCACAATGTGGGGATAACACCTATCTTATGGGTTACAATAGGAATAAACTGTAAAAGTAGTGAATGCTCTAGACTACCACCTCATTCACTGTAAGTGCTCAACAAAAGCATGTTGTCATTAGTATAAAACACAGTGGTTTTCAGTTGTCAGAATTTACCCATGGGGGGGAAAAAAAAAGAATTTACCCATGCACGTTCTAATGTAGGAAAATAGCTTCCCTTATGATTTTTCTCCTTTACCCCAATAAAGGTATTGTTGCCAACATGAATTAAATAAAATTTATAATTTTAGGAAATGTAAAACCATACATTGTTTCTCGGTGTCTTGAAATTATTCTTCCACCAATTTTATTCCTTTTTTTTTAAGTGCTTATTTCCTTTGGATAGCTTAGGTTTTATTGTTGTTTGTATCTGATTTTAGTTGTAATATGGGTTTGAGATTATGTCACAATATCTTAGAAATTATAAATCATAACATACACTCATGCTAGTGCATCATGAAATCAGTTTACAATCAACTTTTAAAAAATGAAACTGAATAAAATATAACACAACAGAACATGTGAAAAGGCAAGTACTGTTTCATAAAATCTGTTTTTAGTATGTGACGAGAGGTGACAAGGAACGCCCAATCCATGTATTTTTGTGACTACAGATGTAGTGACAGAAATAGTTTGAGAAACACATCCCAGCCTCTGCAGAAACACTCAGTACTCCACAGAAACTTGAGAATAAAAAGAGGTGGATATTTTTTCTTCCTTCAATCAATTCTGTCAAGTTTTCCTTCCATAAGTAATGAAATGGTCAACTAATGGGTTCCAAAAACCCAACTTTTCCTCAACAACTATTAGGTTTACCTTCTCAATAGAGCTGATCTCCACTTTTAGATTAGCTATAGGCAGAGAAGAGTTCTACACCTTCCATCATCATCACACATCCAAGTATTCAAGAACAGCTAGGATTTATTATTAACGGAGGAAAGACACACCACTGGGGCACCAGAGAAAAAGACATCAGAGAAATCCAAGTACAGGCTTCTGTACCTCCTGTGCAGGTGAAGAACTCGTAAGCCTGCTTTTTGCAACAATGAAAAATGCAGCAATGTGCGTAATGTTTCTCTTGGAGAAGCTCATCAGCAAACTCAGCACCCAAAATCTGTTTTGGGGATGGAGGAAGAGTCAGAGCAGGGTCGCCCCAGCACCTCCTGCTTATGTTGTAGGGCAGAACTCCAAATTTCTAGAAGGAAAGTAGTGTGCAAACAGCCAAGGCATGGCACACTTCTAAAAGATAGCAAAGAGCAGACACTCCTAAAATCCAGATTCACAGAAGCTAGTCTAGGCCTCAGGCCTGCCACATTCACTGTTTTCTGAACAGATACAAACCTCTTCTCAAAGTCCCACCCACACATACCTGTCGTTGATTCTAATGACCCTGTGTGTCCTGTACAATTTAAGGGCTTCATCAGAAGGTAGCACTGTTTAAATTGAGTAGAACTAGAACATTCCACAGTAGACTGAAAATGACAAGGTTTAGTCCACTCAATCTGCGTCCAGCCGATCTGCCTTTCTAACACTAAGGGACAAGACTGTTAAATTTCCTTCATGTCTCTTACCCAGAATGCCTCGGGCTGCACTGTCTAGCGTTCCCCCATGCCCAATTTTCAAAGTCTGTTTTTTCCTCTTGGTCCATTCTGAAGAAGGCATACCAGCTTCTATGAGAATAATCAGGATGAAAAAAAAGATAATTACCAAGACAAATGAGGTAGAATCTCTATAAATACAACATACCCTAAACAAAAGATACTGTACAAACTTAACACAGTAAGTCTATGATCATGGATTTTAAAATACACATACACCCCCAAAACTACCCCCTCCCAAAAAAGAAAACTATTCCAAAATTGGTTCTCTAGAAATTGCAATGTAGGGGATGGGGAGATGGCTCAGTGGAATAAGCGCTTCCCTCAAATAAGCGCAAGGGCCTGAGTTCAATCCCTGTGTTCCGAAAAAAAAAAAAAAAAAGAAAAAAGAAAAAAGAAATTGCTATGTATTTTCTAAAAACAAGAAAAAAAATTAAGCATGGATAAATATCTAAGCTGACCCATAAAGTCTAGAAAATTCCTGGTTGTAGTGAGCTATTAAAGAATAATATATAAAAGGAAGTTAATTTTTATATAGACAAGTAGTTTTAAAAGTCCTCAATTTTCTATTTCTTTCTTTTTTTTTTTTTTAATTTTAGGGAAGGGTCTATAAGGTGTTCAGGGTCTCACTACTAGAACAGACTCATAGTGATTCTGTTTACAGTCTTCCAAGAGCTGGGATTATAGTCACATGTCACCACACCCAGTCTCAATTGCCTTCTCAGCACACCCCAGGGACAGCGCCGGCCTGGCAGGCCAGGAGATCCAACCCCCAGCCCCCGTGCCTGCTTGCAGGCGCTTTAATCCACTGAGTTATTTGGCCGGCCCTCAATTTTCTATTTCTAAATCTCTTTCTAGCATTTTTTACTGGTCCATCCAGGATACCTATGGTAGGAGTACATCACACACAGGGGTACTTCTTAGAACAATGAGTTCTCCAACTAAGTTTATTTGCCCTTTTTTCTAAATAAACTCTCAACACATTAAAGAAACTAATCTCCACAAAAAAAGTTATGTGGGAAATAGGTAACAGTTAAGTTGCCTCTTAGCCTCTAAAGCATTTGGATTAAAAAAAAAAAAAAAAAACAACCCTGGCTTCTCTCATATTTCTGTCTTAAAGACAAAACAGTGCTTTGGAACTATAAAACATAGCTTTTGACATAAACCCCTAAGGTTAGGCCTAAGTTGCTAATCTTTCCCCATTCACTTACAATACATCATAGCTCTCTCATTTATGAATTTACTGGAATCCGTTGGAAAACTCTTTGTATTTTCAGCCTGGTGCCCCTTAAGAGTACAAAGCCCTCATAAATTCACTCTACTGAAGCAAATATTCATCAATGAATATTTATTAAGGTCTCTGGTGTGTTTCAGGCCTTGAAGGATATAAACATACAAAGAAGAGTGGGGATTACAGTATGGCAGGAATCAATGTAAGAAAAGATGAAGTTCTTAAAGGCCATCACCACTGACCAGGGCTTTAATCAGAGCTCATCGAGCCTGACCTAAATCGGAATGTGGGGACATTTCAGAACCTTCCCAGGCAATTCCGTCAGCTGCCTGGAATGACACTTGAGAAGCCCTCGTCTATCTGACACAAACACAGAATAGGCCAATCAGAAGCATTACAGAAATGTATGGTTACAAGAATAGCAACATCCTATTTTAATAAAATGGCTTAGTAACAGCTTTGAAACAAACTACTTTCACCATGCATCAACAGAAAACATCAGTTCTTGGAAGCAGATTAATGAGAAATCTGGAGTATGGCTTTGATCTTGTCAGAAACTTGTCCAAGGAAAAGAATGAAAATAATCACTTTGAGGACCAAAAAATAAAAGCCATAGTTTAACTAACATATTAGGCCAAATGGAAACAGCAAGTATGTGTACGTGTGTGGGGGGTCCTTGAAAGACACCATAATGCTTACCCTTAACACAACTCCTTGCTTCAACCTTCCCTATATGACCCATTCTTACAAAATACTAGGAAAGAATCAATAGGTACAATACTGTAATTATCATATTTTTTTTGTGGCAGAACCGGGGATTGGCCTCAGGCTCTTGCACTTGCCAAGGAAGTGCTTACTCCACTGAGCCATCTCCCCAGCCCCTATAAATCTGTAATTAAACATATGTCAGAATGCACATACTTACCAATAAACATTTAAATTTATATCGTGGGGCCAGGGAGATGGCTCAGTAGAATAAGCGCTTCCCTGGCAAGCGCAAGGGCCTGAGTTCAATCCCCAGTACAGCAAATTAAATAAATAAATAAATAAATAAATAGATTTGTACCATGACTATTGTAATTATCGAATTCTCATGAGAATAATATGGTTTTACATTTTTTAAAAGTATAAAGTTGGCCATCAGATACATAACAAAGTAAGAAAATGGTTCCTGTCTTGGTTTACTAGCAAGACAGAATAGGACCAAACTCTGGAGAGCATAAATAATTCTACTGCTAAAGGCTGCAGAAATGGCTAAGCTGTGAACTCAATTAAGGAAAGAGATAATTACCTAACATCTCACCTTTCTATAGGTTAGCACGGATCTAGGTTAGTGTGGATGTCCAATAAAACTAAAGGTCTTTGCTGCTACTCTCTGATGAACTGTATAATCCTTCAAACTTTTCTAATATTTTTCCAGTGTGTATAGACAAGGAATGCTCTCAGAGAAGTGGCCAAGTTACATTTAGAGGTCCTCAAAATATGGCCCACAGACTCACTGACACTAGAGTCATCTGGAACAACTGTGTAAAAATGTTCAACTTTACAATCACAGTCTCTGGGAGAGCAGGAATTAGGAATCTGAATTTGTGCAAGAGACTAAGCAACTCATATGACCACTAACATGAGAAAACACCATATTAAGTCTTATTTAACTAAGTGATTGAACTCGAGTTCTTCTCACTAAACTGCATCCCAACCCCAAGTCTTTTTTTTAAATTTTGAATTAGGGTCCTGAAAAATCGGCAAGGTTGGTCTCAAATTTGCCATCTTCCTGCCTCTGCTTCCCAGAGCTCTGGAATTACAGGTGTGTGTCACCACGCCGACTTTCCAATGTCTTTTTAATAATACAACTTTAAGGATACACAACCAAAGCTTCCTTTAAGTGGATTTTATCCACAGGAACCAAACAAAAGCTCCTGGGGAATCTGACGGCATAAAATGGGCCTGCAAGCCCTGGGACAAAGATTCATTGTGCCACAGGGTCTTCCCCTCACTCGAAGAGAACAACTGCCAACGAGGCTACAGGAGTTCACTCTGGGGCAAGGGCTGCGGGAGAGGCGCGAGATCCCGTCCCGAGCTAACTCAGTGGGCGTTCTCCCCTTTCCTTCATTCCTCCAGCCCGGAGCGTCGCAGAGAGCCCAGGGTGCTTCGCCTCGCCCGGCCACCGCCTCACTGGGCCCCACCCGCGCTGCAGTACCTGCTAGCAGCTTCTCCTTCAACCGATTCAGCAGCTCGGCTGAAGTGGGCCCTCTGGGCTTGTGCACTGCGAACACGCCGCTGAGCGACAGCAGCTTAGTCGCCAAAGCGGACTTGGAGACCCGACTTTCGCATCCGGGTCCGGCCGAAGCCACAATCGCCGCGGCCGCAGCTGCGGATACGGACTTCCTGGCCATTGCTGCGCCCGTTTCTGCAGTTTCACAGACGTGGGCTACGTCTGTTTTCAAAGGCGAGGACAGTACCGCAGTTTCACCAGCTGCCATGCTTTTGCAGCCTGCACAAGTTACCGGGTGGCGCGCGCTGATGACACAACAAGAGTGCGCCCTACAAACTCCCTTTCCCCAGCTGCAGCAATGGATGTGGGCCGGGACCCCAATGGCTTATGGGAATTGTAGTCCGTAGCGGTAGACACAGGCCTTGGCTTGCTGTTAAGTCTCTGGGTTCTGATAGAGTCTTTTTTTCTCCTGTAATCCTCTACACTTCTTGCAAATGGGCAGTTCTATTCCACAGGGGTAATTTGGAGTTACAGTCCTACACTGCCAAACACAAACAATAAGTCTGTAAAATTTATTTTTTTTTAAATTTTTTTTAAACATTTATTTATTTGTGTGTGTGTGTGTGTGTGTGTGTGTGTGTG
>NW_004524618.1:15471200-15487249 GCF_000260255.1 Octodon degus | reverse complement strand
TAAACATTTATTTATTTGTGTGTGTGTGTGTGTGTGTGTGTGTGTGTGTGTGTGGCCAGCTCAGCCCACCAGGGATCAGGGCTGGCTGGCATGTGGTGCTGGGGGATTGAACCGCGGTCCCTGTGCATTGCCAAGCTTGTTTCAAGTAGGTGCTTTAGACCACTGAGCCATCTCTCCAGCCCCAAGTCTGTAAAATTTAGATGGGTGATCTCTCCTAAGCCAGCTGGCATAGCCTACCAGAACTAAGAGAACCTACGACCCAAGAATAGAAATTTTAACGTGAGGAACTTTGCTGCGGCCTATAGCAGACCGGTTCATCCGATTTATCCTAGTCTTGGATACACGATTTAGCATTACAATGCCCTTGAATGCAAACTCGGTTTACAGTGTATGCCTGGAGAACTCGACCTGTGTATCTTGCTGCTGTGTCCCAAAAAACATACACGAATAGGTGCTTAAATAAATATGCAGGAAGGGATAAGTGCATATGACTTCTTCACATTCCTGAAAGAAACTTGGCCAAGCCGATGGTAAATTATTTGGGGCTTAGTTAAAGCCTCACATCCCTTCCCTGTTCCTCCTCTGGTTCCCTCACGCTCCCAGTGAAAGTCTTAGTAATTCTAAGGTTTTTACTACCAACTTTCTGCAAGTTGCATCCCTTAATACGCGTTGCTTGAATATCAAAAAGTAATATAGAACTGAGTGCCAAGAGGCAGACGCCTGTAATCCTAGTTGCTCAGGAGGCTGAGATATAAAGGAAACAAGTTTGAGACCAGTCAGCAATTTGGTGAGACCTTGTCTCAAAATGGGGCGGTGGGGGGGGGGACCGGCGAGATAGCTCAGTGGTCTAAAGCTCCTACTTAGGTAAGCTGAGGCAGGCGCAGGGGACCACAGTTCGGTCCTTGGCACCACATGCCACGCCAGCCCCACCCTCAGGACAGGCTGAGCCAGGAAAAAAAAAAAAAAAAAAGTGTAGGGGGTTAAAATAAAGAGCTGAGAATGTAGCTCAGTGCCTCTAGGGTCAATTCCCAGGAACAAAACAAAACACAAAATCAAACCAATCCTCCCCCCACAACACTATTACAATTCATAAAATTATACTATTTTCAACTTGAGACATCCTCTCCAAAAGTTATGCAATCTTCAACAAAATTGGAGAACGTTACTTTGATCCTAATATTATAGATAGCTAAGTTAGGTAGAAATATTATAGGCAGTCAGGATCAGGGCCTCAAACTGAACCAGTATAGATACATTGTTACTGTAGGTAGAGGCACATGTTAAGGCCAGACCTCAAGACAAGATGGAATTATTATATCTACCTACTTCCCTTAGGGATGAACAGCAGTGATTGATATTCTAAATAGATATTGATCACCTTGGTCAGGGGAACAAAGCCTCCTTTTCAGGAAAAGTCCTATTTGTTCCATGTACACTTGCCACCTGACTTGTTTCCTCATTTGATCTCCATTTAATCAATATTACCTGAGCAATTAGACTCATAATCTTACTGGTTAACCATAGTTTTGTCCTACCTTATACCCACCTTGTAATTTCCCATTGGATCAATGTTACCCAAGTGATCATACTTGTGATCTTATTAGTTGATAATAGTTTTGTACCACCTTAGACCCACCTCTTCTCTTATGGTTTTGCTCCATAAAACTTCTTGGGGTGAAGGGAGGTCCCCAGTAACCTACTCAGACCCCTTCAGCCTCTATTATACAGAATCTTTCCTTAGACAATATAAATATTTTCTGCTATTAAATACCCATGTTCCTAGAATGCACTCTTTGATTTTAGAGAACAAAAATTCAGATTTCTTGTGGTGCACCCTGTAATCCCAGCACATGGCAGGAAAAAACAGAAGGATCAAAGTGAGCTCAAGGCCAGCCTATGCAACACAGCAAATTCAAGGCCAGCCAGCCTGAACTACATAGTGAAAGCCTGTCTTAAACAAACAAACAAAAATAACTCAGCATATTAGACAACTACCAGACTAACAGATAGGGAGTTATGTTTTCTTTATATTATTTGGATTATTTAGAGGTCCTATACAATCTCTATGTCACTAGCACAAAGCAGAATTTTTGTTTGTTTTGCTTTGCTTTAAGATAGTAACTCACTCTATAGTTCAGGCTGGCCTCAAATTCCTTTATGTAAAAGTCATTTAGTCCACCTCCAAGACTTGTCAAAGTCCTAACAGGTTCAACAGTGAAGAAAAATCCAAGCTAAAAGATTCTTCTGAGATTTAAGGTAAACTCTACTTCTAAGCCCCTATACAAATGAAAAAAAGTTGAACGCTTCCAACATTCAATGGCACAAGATAGACATTTCCATTCCAAAAGTTACAAACAGATACAAAGCAATGGGACAAAAGCCAGTCCAAAATCCAGAGAGTCCTACGGTTCCATGTACAGCATCCCAGGCAATCTTGGGTAAGAGGTGAATTTTAAAGGGCTTTGGTGGCTTTGTCCTTGCGGTACTTCTGGTTGTTGTAGCTCTCATGGCTTCTTTCCTGGGCCAGCTCGGCTCCTTCCTTGCAGCTTTCCTTGGATGGGCCACGTTCCTGGTTTCTCCAAACTTCTGGAATCTCCACTTCACCTTTGGCTTCACATTTACAGCTTTATGTACTTCCCTCTCAGGGGCACACTGCCTGGCCTCACACTTTCTTCTGAAATCTGGATGGAAGCCTTTCTGACAACACAAGGACCCCCACCCAACTCTTCCATTCTGTATGCACCTGTTATGGTTTGTCCCCTCCCCCCCAAAGCCTTATGCAGTCAGGGGGTGGCTTCTGGAGTTTGTGACTGATTTCTGTGGATATGGATGTTGTACCTTCCCTGGGGCAGGTAATTTGCATTTCAATGTAAGGAGGGCAAAGAAGTTAGCTGCCTGAGCTGCCGCTACCATTCCCTTTGGCTGTCTCTTGCTCTTTGCCTCTGCCATGAAAGGTTGCTTTCTGCTATATGCTGCTCTGCCTTGGACCCAGCTGATTATGGACTGAAACCTCCAGTAACTGTGAGCTAAATAAACCTTTCCTTCCCTAATTTGAGTGTCGGGTATTTGTCCCAGCAATGAGAGAAGAGTAACTGAGACAGCACTCATGGATGAGACAACGTCTGCTGCCAGCTGGAGCAGTGGCCAGGACTCCCTCCTTCTCTCTTGGCTGGAGGGGTCCAGTGACTATGAACCAAATCCTGAGGAACAACTTCCACAGGTCAGCACCCTTCTGGAACATGGTGCTCTGTAGTTCTGTTCTCAAAGCAAGATCTTTCACCTTTGTAATTTTGAGGCTGCAAAGGTTGGAGTCCTGCTTCTTTTTCTCTTATTCCTTCTCAGAAATTAAGATCTGGGCTCTGCCTTTGCAGTCCATAGCTTTACTGGAGCTTCCTTTCAAGCCAAGCACAGTATTTTAAATCATTCTGCTGGCCTCTTTGCTCTTGATTCTCAGCATAAATCTGGCTAAAATCTCCAACAGTAGCCATGTCACCATTTCAACATTCAACTGCCTTGAAATTTCTTCTGCCAATTAATTAGTCCACTACCCTTAATCTCAGTCTTAGGCAAAGTTTCTGAACATGAGCAAAATGGGGAAAATATGTATTAAGTTTCTACCTTATGCCAGATGTAAATAAAAGGCCATGTTTTTACCCCCATAACTCCTTTTATGGAGTTATGTTATTCTAGTAAAATCCCTCCTTTGATAAATTTGTTAGATGGAGAGTAAAGGAATCAGTTTCCATGGTTTATTTGTACTTAAGCAAGCTATATGATATCTAGCATGATAATTTGTCATATAGAACATAATTTAAAATCAGCCTAAATGAAATAGTCTCAGAGATTTCAGTCTAAAATGAGCATTATTTGAGTGCTGTGTGTGAACATAAAATGACCACAAATAAGATTATAATCGAATAAGGGAAAATATAATTAATATGTCTAAATAAGAAAGTGCTAGATGTGGTGGTGAGTGCTTATGCCAGCACTCAGGAGACTGAGGCACGAAGATCACCATGAGCTCAAGGCCAGTTTAGGATGGGTAAGGAGTTCAAGGCCAGCCTAAACTACACAGTGAGAGCCTGTCTCAAAAACCAAATGAAAACAAACAAAAAGGATAACATGATAAGAGTATTGTCAGGTCCCAGCACCATAGCTGACTTCAGGCAATACTTCATATTCCAGATCCTGCCCTCATTACGTTTCTTGTCCTCTGTCTCCTCAGTTTGAAAAGAGACAATTTAGGGCCAGCAAGATAGCTCAGTGGACTAAAGTGCCTGCTTAGGGAGAGCGCAGCACCCAGGGTTCGATCTCCAGCTTGCTGTGCCAGCCCCACCCCCAGGGGCACGCTGAGATGGCAATTGAGACTGGGCGTGGTGGTGCGTGCCTGTAATCCCAGCTCTTGGGAGGCTGACAACTGGAGGATCACTATGAATCTGGTCTACGTAATGAGACCCTGTAGACCCTATTCTAAATACATGAAAAAAAAAAAAAAGGTAACTCAGTGGACTAAGTACTTGCTCAGGCAAGAGCAGGGACCAGGGTTTGATCCCCAACACATCAGCTCAAGGGTGCACTGAGCAGGACACCAAGACCAGGAGTGGTGGTGCGCCCCTATAATCCCAGTGCAGGGGAGGCTGAAAGCAGGAGGATCACTGTAAGTCAGAACTGTGTAGTGAAACCCTGTACCAAATAGATGAAAGAAAGAAAGGAAGAAAGAAAGAAAAAAAGAAAGAGAAAAGAGTCAGTCTGACAAACTATCCCAAGAAAAGTATTGCATTTGGTATGCCAAATAAAAACACTGCTTTTAATAGGTTGAAACATTTGAATAGCAATGATTTCAATCTAATATTAATGTCTGATAATAGTATAGTGTTTTATTTCTCTAAGGATACTTGCAGTCAGAAAAATCAAGGTTCAGTGGTCCAGATTAAAAAAGGATGATACTTGAGAACACGGAAGCATTGCAGAGGCAATGGTTGCCAAATACTCCAGTGCAACCTACATTTTCCTGACAATAAAAATATTTTACCCGGCATGGTTGTGCACCCCTGAGGCTGAGGCAGAAAAATTGCCCCAAGTTTTAAGGTCAGCCTGGGATCCATATTTCAAGGTTCATCGGAAATACATAGCAAAATTTTGTCTCAACAAAACAAAACCAAAAAAAAAAAAAAATTAAAATGTTTAGGGATGTAGCTTAGTGCAAAGACTGTGGGTTCAATTCCCACTAGCACATGGGTTCATGCACACGTGTGCTTATGTGTAGCCTACAGACACAAAGAGAGCCACCAATACTTCTTCATGGCAGTGCCAATGTATGTTCACTCAATTAAATTAATGTCCTCATCTTGCTTGATTCATTGGCAGTAAAAGCTAGTTAAGGCACCACAGTATTACTGGGATAACATAGTCTCGTTACCAATAAAAAATATTGGTAAGTATGAACCCATGCAATCAACCAGACCAGGCATTCTGATGTGAGCAGATTTATTGGGCGCATCCAGCAGGCTGGCTGTCTAGTGGACCAAGACAGAAGTGAACAAACTGGCGGGGGGGGGGGGGCAGAAAACTTTATAGGATCTTTTAGGAAGGCTGATTATGGCTGGAACAGCTGAGGGAGAGCTGATCTTGGCAGGGTTACCTGGTCTGTGGAGGAACTTTAATGTTAACGAAGGAGAGTTTCGCGGTTGCTTGTCCACGTCAAAGTCAGGTGGATCTGTTCTGTGGTTTTGGGTTTGGCTCTGCATGGGGCCAAGGGGGAGAGAGTTTGGGGGCAGGGTGCCTGGGAAACCAAGGAGGAAAGTGTTTGGGGCAAGGTGCCTGGTAAACTTTGAATCCTGACCTATCATATATAACATATTTTCATATCAATATACAAAAAGAAGCAATATGTCCTCTCCTCCCCAACTTTAGAATTGCAAGTAAAACAAATATGAAAGTACTAAAGATCAAAGAGGTAAAGAAGAGGGAAAATAAAGCAGAAAGATCTGAGATGATAAAGGTATCATAAAGGTACTTATTTATACAATGTACAAAATAAGCTTACTCGAGGTTTTTGTTTGTGAGGTCCATAAAGAAATTCCTCTGATTACTCCTGAACTCTTAGAACATTCAGAGGCCATAATTGATGTCACACAAAGTATATGACGTTAGGGACATTCGAGACAATAAAAACTCAGACATACACAATTACAAATACAGCGAATCTTTGACTTACAGACTCAATTCATTCCCGAGGGCTGATTATAACTCAAGTTGTCAGTTGAAGCCTTAGGCTCCTCTACACAGCCTTCAAAGTCTTTCTCTGGTACACAGGCACATCTCAGAGTTTTCAAGAGACATTGGGCCAGGATTTTTCAATTAACCCTATACAGGAAAGGATGTTGTAATGTTCCTTCCAGAATTCTCTAAGGGTTGAATCTGTATGTGAGACCATCAGGAAGCACAAGTGAGTCATAACTCAGGATTTTGGTTGTAACTTAAAACTAAAATTCTGGTCATAACACAAGTTGTTCATATGTCAGGCCAGTCCTAACTGAGGGTACATTGTAGCAAAATTGTATTAAGTTGAATTAATAATATAAATAGCAAAAAAAATATATAGATAGCTATGGTGTAAAGAAATTACATGTATGTTATCTTAGATACTTTTCTCTGTGGCTGATATAAAATACCCAACACTCAAAGTAAAAGGGGGAAAGATCAGTGTAACTCACAGTGTATAGAGATTTCAGTCCCTAATCAGTTGCCTCAAAAGTAGAGGAGCATGACAGACAGACACCACAGAGAAGAAACAGTTCATGGTGGGCAGAAGGTAGTGAGGCAACAGGGACAACCACAACTCTTTCTATGCCTTATATCTTATCCTGCCTACTGAAGGTGGGTACCACTAACACCCTTAATCCTAGTGCCCTTGGTCCTAGAATTACACCATGAGTCCATTCCAGCATCACATACTTTACATCCAGCCACCTCTGACTGTGTGGGGGTTTGGGGTACATCTAGACACAAGCCATAGCATAAGTTGAATTACAAATGTAACAAAATAGACTGAGCTGGTCAAATGCTGCCTCTGACATAGCCAAATAACACAGGAGATCTGATTGCTTTTGTGCTAAGATTCTCTTCTGCATTTATTCATATGGCAAATGTTTATTTTGTCTTGCTAGATGATGGGCACATGAAGGAACTCGTGTATGAACTACTGCTGTAAGTAGGATCACTGCTCTAAGGAGTTTGGGGAAAGTGCTACCAGTATCTACTTTTAAGTAGGCCCTAAGGAGTTAGAATATTTAAAACCATTCTATATTCACATTCCAAAGACAGTTAATAAATTGTCTTCATTGATTAAGATATAGTATCATAAGCCAGAAAAATGTCATTCTCTGATTTCAGTTTTCTTTAAACGTTTGATAATGTTCTCCACTTGAGGAAGGTTTAAAGCTGGCCTCAGAGACAGGGGTGATGGATGCTTCCCATTACCATGTTGAATGAAGAGCCTCTTACTTAATGTGGCCTATGCCTGGAGGCTAACTCAGAGGAAAGCTTTGCCCTCCTCATTTATTATCTCAAAACTCTGAAAGGCTTCAACTTTCTCTATTACCACTTAATTGAATTTAGAAAAGCAAGATCTTCCTTTTTGACATTTTACTTATTATTAAATGTAAGATAGAAAGACATATAATTTATACCAAGGGAATATCTCTCTATCCAAACATGTACCTATCTCTATCTCCATCTCCATCTCCATCTCCATCTCCATCTCCATCTCCATCTCCATCTCCATCTCTATCTCTATCTCTATCTCTATCTCTATCTCTATCTCTATCTCTACCACCATCTCCTTCTCTGTCTCCGTTACTTCTCTCCTGTTGCTGGGACAAAGTACCCAACACCCAAAATGAAGGAAGGAAAGGTTTATTTAGCTCACAGTTTGTGGAGGTTTCAGTCCACACTCAGCTGGGTGTAAGGCAGACTGGCACATGGCAGAGGGCAGCAATTCATGGTGGCGGAAAACAGCAAAACAGCAAATGGGAGGAATAGCAGCAACAATGGCTACAGAGAGCAAGGCTGTCTCCCTTGTGTTCTCTTCAAGCTATCTGGCCCAGGCCAGGTGTAGCACTCACACCCATAATCCCAGCAGCACTGACACCCATAATCCCAGCACTGGATCATGAACTAATCACAAAGTGTTGGAGTCTACCCCATGACTGCATGAGGCTTTGAGGGGACAACTAGACACACACCATCTCCATCATCTCCATCTCCACCTCTATCTCTATTTCTGCACACATACAATGGTGCCTCCTCTCACAAACTTAATTTGTTCCATGATTGTGGAAAAGATGACCATGCTTGTGTTTGTGTAAGAAAGATGATCAAGTCATATTTGTCACCTGATGTAGAGGTTGCAAAAACAAAATTTTAGGGTCGACCAGATAGCTCAGTGGATTAAAGTGCCTGCTTAGGCAGATTCAAGGGCCAGGGTTTGAGCCTCAGCCTGCTGTGTTGGCCCCGCCTACGGGTTGCACGGACACTGCAACTGAGACTGGGCACGGCGGCTTGTGCCTATAATACCAGCGCTTGGGAGGCTGAAAACAGAAGAATCACTAAGAGTCTGACATGTGTAGTGAGACCCTGTTGACCCTGTACTAAATATATTTTTTAAAAAAAGTTTATAAAATTAAAAACAAAAATTCTGCCAAACACTTCTGTTTGCAAACCAAGTCATTCACAACCAAAAGCATTCATGAACTGAGGCACCCAGTGTACATGTGGGAACAGAGAAAGCCCAAATATGTTCCTCTTACTCTGTGATTTGGTATCTATTGCACAGTTGAAAAAAACATCTGAATGTTGTAGTCAATTTGGAAAATAAAAATATGTTCTTAGTTTTGGAGCCAAGGCATATCTGCCTAAGTTTCTAGATTCTTATGGTTAGTCATAAGCATGCAAACACATTTCAAAAGAAAACAAAGCTTGCACAGAATCCTAAAATTACTTCTTACCAGTTAACAGAATTGTACATAGCAAAGTATACATATATTTGTCCAAGGACCTTACAACAGGAATCTCTGGCATAAGCTCTGCTTTACACCTGCACCTGACAGCCACAATAAATTTTGCTGTTTCCCTTTTATTCTATTCTACTCTCCTACTTTAAACATACACTAATTAACCACTAACACCTGATCATTCTTCTCCCCAGAAATAAAATTACTTCCACTTCACAGAGTTCCTAAAGGGAAAGGACACAAAACTCTTTTAGTTCATTGAAGGCCACACACAAACTCAGAGTTGGGAATTTTGATCTGTTTCTTAATCTGTACTATGGGAAATGGAAGTTTATGTATGATCTGTGACCTAGCTGTGAGTGATCAGTGACTGAATTGATTTATTTTAGCTTATTCTGCTAAGGATTATATCCCACTTGACAAATTTATCTTTGACAATAAATATCACAGGGAAACAAGTCTCTTTCTTGTATCTACAGGTAGGATCTAAAAAAACAGTGAATATTTAAAATTTTCTTTTAAAAATTACTGTAGTCAGGGCTGGCCAAATAGCTCAGAGGATTAAAGCACCTGCCAGCAGGTGCAGGGGCCAGGGGTGTTGGTCCCCAGGCCTGCCATGCCGGCCCTGCCCCCGGGGCGTGCTGAGACTGGTGATTGACACTGGGCATGGTGGCGCGCGCCTGTAATCCCAGCACTGGGGAGGCAGTAAACAGGAGAATCACTAGGAGTCCGATCTAGTAGTGAGACCCTGAACACCCTGTAGACCCTTCCCTAAAGTACAGGAAAAAAAAAAATTACTATAGTAAAAGACAGATAGCCATTAACTCCCCACAAAATATCCAGACACACTTGTCCCGTTGTTCTTGCCACTTTCTGAAGCAGACCTGCAAGGCCACAAGGCATGGAGAAAGGCATGGATTGGGAATGATGCAAGCACACCACATTTATTGTGCCCTCTCTTATCTATTGTTATTACAGTAGAGTCTCATGAAGAGCATGCTAGCTAGGTCTCCTGCACACGCAGCTGACGGAGGGTTCATGATCCTGTGAGAACCTAAAGCCGTCACTGATCTGACAGGGGCGGGGGGGGGGGGGGGGCGGCGCGCAAGGCATTGTGGGTAAAAGGCAGAGTCAGGTGCTGCTGAGGCTGCAAAAAGAAAGCTTCTCCCTTGCCTCACGCACCTCCTGCTGTGCGGCCCAGATCAGAATGACACCTTTGCTCCGTGTTACAAAATAAATATCACTACAGCAATTAACCACTAAGAAGAATATATGCAGTGTATTATTTGTTGAAACTGTCCTTCCGATATGATTTGAAACTGTCTCATTGCTATCTGTTTGTCAATAAAACTTTGAAAAAAATAAATAAATAAATAAATATCACATATTTTATCTGAAAGAGAGAGAGTAACTATGGCATCCACAAAGTTGCCATTTGTGCAGTTCATCCAATAGAAGGACAAACTCTCAGCCGTGATTTGTTTCAGTTTGCGATTGTAAGGATGATTGTAAGGATCCGTAGTCTGTCTTACTGCGAATGGTTCTACCTGGAGAGACATGGCAGCAGGAGTGAGAAAGACAGACAAGAAGACAAAAGCTGGGCTAGGTGGTCACTAGTCCGCCTGATGGGCAAGATTAACTCAACACACAACAAAACGATCCTTTACACTTTTGCAAAATTTGTAACACATGATACGAGGTTGCCTAGTGACTAAGAGCTGGCCTGAACCAGACAGGATGTTTTTCTCAGGACTGAGGTAGCTTGTTTGCTTTAGGCGCTGAGGCCCAGTCCCACCTACACACATCTGATCAATTTCCTAGCTTCCCGTGGCTCCCAACATGCAATCAGATTGCTTTATTCAACAAATGTGTCTAATATTCACGTATTTCTTGTGCATCAGTCCTGTTTGCTGATTTCCATGAAGGCACATGTTGTTCATATGCCACCAAGCAATAGCACGGCATGCCAGGCAGGGACATGGAGTATATGGTGTCCTATCACTGTGAGAGACATTCTTTTCTGATAAATGGCTTTGAAAGTTCCTTTCCTCATCTCCCCCACCATGCAGGGTTTGTCAGTGCACCTTTATAACCTTCCTGAAAAGAATTATAAGCTGCAGCGTGACTTTGCCAGCCATTAATCTTCCTCCCATTTTCAGGGCCTGAAAGAAGAAGTCCCCGGAGCATGTTCTACCCTGGCCTCTGAGTCATCTTGTTAGCTTCTTGAGTCGAACATAAAAGAGTAGTCTTGTGCTCTCACCGCTAGTCTCTAGGGACAGGGCCA
The DNA here is from genome assembly GCF_000260255.1 of Octodon degus. Taxonomy (NCBI): domain Eukaryota; kingdom Metazoa; phylum Chordata; class Mammalia; order Rodentia; family Octodontidae; genus Octodon; species Octodon degus. The sequence goes on along the minus strand of NW_004524618.1, from coordinate 15,475,951 downwards.
GCCGCACACTTTGTTTCCTCAGATTTTCCATGAAGGATTCCTGCTTGTCACCAACCAGCAGAAAATCAACCTTATCAACTCCGGCTAAGGTATCGTCACAACCAGAAGATGTTTTCATAGCCTGGGCCCAGCTCTGGAAAGAAAGAAATGACACGTGCAATGGATATCCCAAATATATTATCATTCATGGTTTGAGGAAAGAATTCTTTAAAAGCTTTCATGAAATAACACTTTCCGCCAGCAGCTGCATTTCATCATCAGTTGCAATAATTGACTCCTTAACTGCATGACTTCCCTTAGAAGTCATGAATAAGCCAATTCTAATTCCTGAGGACATAAATTGTCCCGGATGTCTGTTGTAAGTACCAGATTATATGTCTTGCTCTGCCCAGTGAAGAGCCCTGAGAGCAGTCTCTAGGGGCTCCTTACCACTCTTTGTTATTCCTCGAAATGCTCCTGCATGGCTGGCCAGAGGACTGCCTCTCAGTCAGTGAAGTGGAAAAATGGCTGTGACCCTCCGTCACTAAGTCCTATGATCAGGGTTCCTTGAAGGCTCACCAATATGCCCAAACTTAATTTCTTTTTTTTTTTTTTTTTTTTTTTTTTTTTTCCGGAACTTTCCCTAAGAAATTTAAATTAAAACTCGAAACTTTTTTTCCTCATAGGTCACTGGTCAATAATTGGTCCATGCAACATTTCTGAAACACTCCTGAGAATACAGCCTTTGTTCTAAGTTCTGTGTGAAAATATTCTCAGGCAGGTGTATACCCATAGTGGTCGATGCTTGTGAATTCAACAGTCACAGGCCCAGGGAGGAGAAATGATCCATTCTGGGACTGTCAGTGGTGTGCTGAGAAAATCATAGTGGTAACTTACTAATATGACTCAAATGTCACATACTCATAACCCAAATGACCTAACCTAGTGTTTCTCAACTGCTTGTGGTAAAAGACATGTTTTAAAAACATGTCCAATCCATCATAGACTGATACTCTTTAAAATACAAATGAAATGAACTGCTAGAAAAATAAAATTTTAAAAATCCCCAAATGCTGAGCTGTATTTATTATTGCTAGACTCTGCTAAATTGCTAGAAAGATTCCTCAGTGTTTATTCTGAGGAACTCCTGCATGGCCGGCCAGAGGACGGCTGGTTCCTCAGTGTTCCTCAGTGTTTATTCTAAATTTCTGTTTACCTTATCACTGACCAATACTACACAGTTCACTGACTGGTAGTGGTCTATAATCACACATGAAGTAGAACCGAGGGACCTATACGATAGCCTTTTGTGCTGTGTCTATCCTTATGTACATTAAGTGTGTACCTGTACATATGGTAAGCAAACTGAGATGAAAAATTGGAAATCTTCCTCCAGAAGATGAAAAACGAAACAAAATGAGGCTTGTTAGTTTGGTGGCAAATAACACCCAAGCTCAGTTTTTGTGTTTCTAGAGATGAAATATAATTGTGGACCAAATATAGGGTTTGGATGCAGACTTGGGCTTGAATCTGTTTGTCATTTACTAGCTGTGTGAGCTTTAGCAAGTGACTTAAGAACTCTAAGCCTCTTTGTTAACGTGTAAAAGAGGTTTGTCATGATGATTCCCACCCAAGAAGGTTATGAAACTTAAGTGAAATAGTGTATAAAGCACACTGTGAATGAAGAAAATACATAATGAGTGGAACTTTCATTATTACAGACCCACTAAAGTGGGTGATTCATCAAGGCAGGTTGTAGTGGGGGTAAGGGAAAATTGTTTTTCCTTTATATATGCCCTTCTCCTAGCTCAGTACCCAACCATAATTACATATGGCTATAAAGAAAAGGGAAGAAAAGATAGGGGATTAAAGACAAAGGAAGGAAGAGAAAGGAAGGTAATGCCCTCAGCTGTAAATCAAAGGCTTTCTTCCTTTAATGAGTTTCAGAAAGTGCTTTATTATAACTCGCAGAAATTGGAATGGATGAGACGCAAATTCTTTGGCTAGCTGCCAGTGTGGGATCAGACTGGGGTCATCGTGCCTCATCTGGCCGTGGCCAGCAGCCTGCAGTCACAGACAAGCTGTCAGTCAAGGTACTTGCCAAGCGAGGCACTCAGCACCACGCAAGGCTGGCGGAAACTGCAGAACATCCTTGTTTAGCAAAAGTATTATATTGAAAAGTGAAGACTGTGGATGGCTTTAAAAAGAGGCTTACTTAGCAGTGTTTTGTGAATTAATTAAAAATGTCAGTGATTTCTAATTGGTGACTTAAGTAGGGTGTCATTATTCTTCAGGTTCATCTGCCAGGGACGAGTTTGCTCTGCAGACAGAAGTGGCAGCATGGACTAAGCATGGTTATTTCTCTCCTGTCACTGTTATGGATTACAGCTGGAGATGACAAGAGTACCACTTCTTGGTGCAGAGGATGCCTGTTATTTTGGTGTGTGTTCTTAGAGGGGAGTTTTTTTTTTTTCCTCAGAAGTTATTAACTGGTGACAGATGTGATAGGAAATGATATTGGTCTTTGACCTCTTGTTATTACAGTCATAAAAACCATAATTGGGTATTAGTGTTCAATGGTTCATTTTAAGACTACAACCTGTTCTTCATTCGTCTTTTGAAAGGAAAAATTATCAGGGAAACTACATTTGGTGTCCTACCAAAGAAAGAATCATGCTTGGCCACTTTCAATTATTTCTTACACTTAGGCAAAAAGCTTTTCTGTGCTTTTTTAAAAGTACGTAACTTGGTACTTGCAGTAAGAGAAAGATTTCAGTTTTTACCAAGGTTAAAGTTGAATTCACCTAACAGCAATAATACAATACACTGTGAGAATACTTAGTATGGTAGTTGCTTCTCTGGATAGAATTGATAATGACCACCATTCTCCGAACTAATTCTCTTTTATTTCTAGGGACACATAAAAGAAAACATGTAGGATTACCAGTGCATCAAAGAACCAGTCTTCCCTCCTACAAGAAATTCTAATTCTCATCATGTTGAATTTAGGAAGTTCTTTAGCATTTAACAGTAAATGTTTTAAAATTAATTTTTCAATTGGGTAAATCTCTAAACAAATTCCAGGAGGATGTTAAATCCTAGAATCTGATACACTTAATCTAGTTAATAAAGGCTTTTTCCCGACCATGCATTGAACATTTGTAAGCGTCCCAAGTCTACGTGTGTCCTTAGCACCGTACAATGTAATGTCGCCTCTTGCACATCTGCATAGTTCAGCCTTTTTTGACAAGATAGCAGGCAGCACCTGACCTGAGAAGAATCAGGCTGCCCAGGGGAACATGAATGAAATGCATTTTACAGTCTTGATTTTCTCCTGACTCTGTAGGGCTTTGATTCCTGGTTTAAATTTATAAGATTTATTATCATTCCCCTCGGAAAAAGAACATGCTCATTTGTCAAGTAGGAATACTCTAATTAAGAATTGAGGAAGAAGTTACTGGGACACAATAGAACACGGAGCTTTCAAGAGTTGTCACTTTGACAACTGGTTATTTAGGGCAGACGATGGTTCTTGTTATTTTTGTGGCAGCGGTGGTAAGATATAAGAGAAAAACAACCCATTGGTTATATTCCTTTGTCTGTGATAAACAGAACGAGAGACGAGGACCCATCCCAGAGATATGCACACCATTCATAGTGAACCATTCGTTTATGAAAACTTTGACTTTACGTATTGAAGCTCTGATGAGACCCATATGTGTTCCTTAAATTGCTTAAAAAAGCAGTGTCCTATGTTCAACCAACTGCTTAAGTATTTTCTCATTTTTAATTCCCCTTTTTCTTTTGGCTCTCCTTTCTCCTCCCTTCCTCAGGACCCCTCTATCTCCACAAAACCCTGTTTCTGTCATCTCTCTTTTATTTTGTTCTTTAATTTATATTTTGAATTTCTCATAGAAGAGAAACCTGCAACACATAAGCTTCTGAGTCAGATTTTTTTCACTTAGCATTATGAGCCTAAGGTGCACCCATTTTCCTGCAAATGACCCAAATTTATTTATTTATTTTTCCATAATTTTATTGAGAAACAAATAGCAATGAGACAGTTTCAAACCAAATTGGTAGGACAGATTCAATAATTAACACATTGCATACATTCTTCATAGTGGTTAATTGCTGTACAAGATGTGGACATGATATCCTATTTACAAACACTATTAGAACAAATCCCTCTATTCATTGAATTAAGAGAAAGCAGCTATCTATCCTAACCACTTTGAATACACAGATACAAAATGGTCATTCATCTGTATCCCCTTTTTTGTTAGTTCCGTCATTTAAATATTATAGGTGTGTGAACTCAGCAAAATATTCTAAAAGAGTCCAGTAGTCCATAATAGTATTCGGTCTTCCACTTGACTGGCAATGTCAGAAGTTGTTGACCTGAGTCCCCTACAGCTCAACATAACACCATGGCTTTACTTCTTATACTTCATTTTTATACTTTTCTGCTGGATGGTTAAGACCAAGGTAAAGCAGGACCTATGCAACAAGAGTTGTACCTTTTGGGTCTGATAAGGTCAGTGAAATCCCCTCAGTATTTATCCTGAGATCCTGTACCTCAGATTGTAGAACCTTTGAAATGATCCAAATTTAGAAGAACTTATTCACCATCTTCAGCTACTACAGAAATGCAAGTCAAAACAACACTGAAATTCCATCTTACTCCAGTAAGAATAGTTATCTTCAAGATCCAAAGACAGGGGCTGGTGAGATGGCTCAGTGGTCTAAAGCACCTATTTGGAACAGGCTTG
>NW_004524618.1:15461760-15470995 GCF_000260255.1 Octodon degus | reverse complement strand
GCGGAACCAGGGATTGAACTCAGGCCCTTGCGCTTGACAGGAAAGCGCTTATTCCACTGAGCCATCTCCCTGGCCCCTCACTAATTCTGAAGAATCACCTTAAATCATTTCTTCTGGATGTGTCTCCAATGACCTTTGCTTTTGATTTAAGCCTTTAAAAAGTAAACAAACTCATGATGACGTCAATTGTTCATCAGAAGATCCAAGCTACATTGTCCTCTTTGCCTTCTGCCTCTCTGAGACCTAGGCGTGGCCCACTCATTGCCCCAGTAAGCTGAATGACACCAGGAAGCATACATTTCCATGCAGCTGTTCCTTCCTCACATCTGTAGTTAAGGCCCAGGAGAACAGTGACACTGCAGGCTCTCGTGCCTCTGCACAAGGCTGTCTCACATGCCTTCAATTTTCAGAGCTCTTGTTTCCTCCCAACTTCCTCTCTGGGTCTTTATTGATACTAAGGTTCAAAAAATTAATAACAGCCAAAATCAAGGGATCTTGGCCAATGTGCACCTTAGTATCTCTTGGAAAGTAGACATTCTCATGGTCCATTCATGTGCCTGATTTAATACATCAGAGTGTCTGAGAGCAGGAACAAAAAATAAATAAATAAAAATCCGATCTTTTAAAAGCCAATGGAGGGCTGGGGAGATAGCTCAGCAGAATAAGCACTTGCCTGACAAGCTCAAGGTCCTGAGTTCAACCCCCAGTACCGCAAAAAAACACCAACAACAGAAAAAAGCCCATGGAGGGCCAGCCAATTAGTTCAGCAGACTAAGCTGAGACACCAGCTGGGTTGGATCCCCAGCCTGCTGTGCCAGCCCCACCTCCAGGGCGCGCTGAGATAGCGATTGAGACTGGGCATGGTGGCGAGCGCCTGTAATCCCAGTGTTTGAGAGGCTGAATACAGGAGAACCACTACAAGTCTGATCTACATAGTGAGATCCTATAGACCTTGTACTGGATACATTAAAAAAAAAGCTTTTTTAAAAAATAAGCCCATGGGAATTCCTCGTGAAGTATTACTAATCTTTCACTAGAATCTGCATTCTATTAGATTCAAACCTGCAACTAAAACCACTATGATCAACCAAAGAATTTTAGGAGTCATGGGAGAGAACTGCAGAAAGCTGAGCATCCCCAGAATATAATGGGGGGAGGGCTTTGGCTTCACCTGTTTAGTGTGCAACAACTGATTTGTAATAGTGAAAAGAAAATTATAAAGCATTTTTCATGCCTCAAACCTCTATGCTTTCTATAGGGAATAGGAAAAACATGAAGAAAATAAAATCCATGTAAGACTCAGAACTCATTTTAGCCAATTTTCTTTCACTCTATATTCTAAAAGATTATTTATATGTTTTATTTTTGTTTTTTGCAAGATCAATTTTATCTTTTTCATACTAGTTTCTGCCAGGCAACATTCTTTTTGCTCTGTAAATGTGGGGTCTATATCTCTTTATCTTCTCTCTCTCTTCTCTTTCTCTCTCTGTCTCTCTTCCTCTTTCTCAGTCACACCCACAATACATCACGCACATGCACATGCACACACAGTACCTAATGCCTTTCATCTCTATGTGATCAATAAATACATAAAGACAACACACTGAGTGACCTACTTTTGGTTTTTTCCTGGGCATTCAAGGAAACGTACTCATAAATATCTTAATAACTTTATTTCTTGCTTTTTCAGCCAGCTTCAAGAGAAATTTTAAGAATAATTATGCAAAATAGAAATATTAAAAATGATTTGAATACATCTTTTTTCTTTCAAAACTAAATAATTTTTTTAAAAAAAAATCTGTCTTCTGAGAAATAAGACTTCACTTATATACCTTAATTTCTTCCAGATAAGGTCACTTTAAATGCCAGTAAGAAGCTGTGACAGTAAGGTGTAGGCTTGTTCGCATACATCAGTAAACTCAAGGAATAATAGTTTATGCAAGGTAAAGTTCAGAAGTAGTCCAGTGCTGTGACGATCTCACGGTCAACTAGAGAGTTTGAGGTCTTTCTCTCTCTCTCTCTGCTCTACCTTTTCTTGTGTGTGGCTTCTATCTCTGAAATTACTTAGAGTCAAATATGACTGCTGAAGTACCACCCTATTAGGGGTATTTATCCCCCCAAAACCTCATTGTCTCAGTTACTCTTCTCTCATTGCTGAGACAAATACCCGACACCCAAATTGAAGGAAGGAAAGGTTTATTTAGTTCACAGTTACTGAAGGTTTCAGTTCATACTCACCTGGCTCCAAGGCAGCATGGTACATGGCAGAGAGCAAACTTTCATGATGGTGGAAGACAGCAAAACAGCAAAATAGAGGAGGAAGACAGAGAGGAAGTCTGTCTCCCTTAAGTTGCATTCAGGCTATTGTCCCAGGCTGGGTGTAGTACTCACACCCATAATCCCTGCAGTACTAAAACCCATAATCCCAGCCTTGATCATGAATCAATCTCAGACTCTAGAAGTCCCCACCCCGTGACTGCTTGAGGCTTTGGGTGGACAACTAGAAACAAACCATAACACTCACACAGTTATTGGCATTGTGATTCATTCATGATCCAAGGCTGGAATTATGGGTCTGAGTACTACTGGGATTATGGAGTGAGTGCTACACCCAGCCTGGGGTAGATAAGGAGGAGAGACAGAATTGCTCTCTGTAGCCCTTGTTGCTGTTATTCCTCCTTTTGCTCTTGCTGTTTTGCTGCCTTCCGCTGCCATGAAGTGCCACCCTCTGCCATATGCCACTCTGCCTTGGGGCCAGCTCAGTATGGACTGAAACCTGCACAAATTGTGAGCTAAATAGACCTTTCCTTCATTCATTTTGAGTGTGAGCTATTTGTCCCAGAAACAAGAGAAGAGTAACCAAGGCACACACTTTACTTCCATATTCCAGGCAGGAAAAAGCATCAAGGAAAGAGAACATCTTGATTGAGTTTATGATCTTCAGGGAACAGCCCTAGAACCCATACTCAACAATTTGTCTTTGCATCTTAGTTGAGCTACAGTTTCAAAGGAAGCTGGGAAATGTGATCAGTTGCTACCAAAAATATACTACTAATAAAAAAAAAAGAGGACAATATGTACTGCACAGGCAACTAATAGTCTCTTCTTCCATGACATGACAAATTGCCTTCTGTCATTTAGCAGTAAAGATACTTATGGTTGCAAATAACAGTAAGTGTCTTGTATAGTACAGTTTATTCTTCAAAGGAGACCCAAATAGTTCTGGGTTACTTCAGTTGTTCAAGAACATTATCAAGGTTCAGGTACTTCCCACCTTTCTGTTAAGCCCCTCATAATGTATCAATAAAATCTCTTTATAGTCAAAAGGAAGCCCACCACGGCTGCATGGCACACTCACATTACAACATGCAAACATTGGAAGGCACAAGTTTTCATCTGTGTCCTTTCGAGGAAGAAAGCTTCCCTGAAATCCTCCCAGCAGACACTGGTCCTCACTTGCCCACACACCAATCTCTGGAAAGAGTCCTGCATTACAACTATTGATTTAGAATAAAGAACCAGCAATTCCCTCCTGGGGTGAGAATGTGGGAAAGTAAATATGCGAACATAATCAGAGTTCAGCTACCAAGGGAGAAAGAAGGTTGTCAGGGGAGTAGGAAAAAATGGCGAGTGCATAGTGATAGCACTTTCCTACGTATATTTGATTTTACAAAACACAGTGATTTACCACTGTTCTCCTGAGTAGTGCATACTTAGGAAATGCCATGAACCTTACTCATTACTGAAATAGCATTTCCTTTCAAGAGCACAAAACACAAGCGGAGAGCAGACATAAATCATTAGCGCACCCACGTACAGACACAGATTTCTATTCCTATGGTTGTAGAAAAATGAAAGGAATTGCCATTTGAAGAGCAGTATTGGTGCTAACACCTACAATGGCTTTGAGGGAAAATATCTTGGTTATATTAACACTGAAAGAACCATTAAATTATTTGCTTTTCTCCCACATATATGAAAAAGTATTTTTATTGGGTATTACATTTATACTGCTAAGGACTTTAACTGGTCAGTGTGAAAGTACCCCTTTTTGCCTAATAACACTATGTGTTGTATTGTATGTGCCTTCTCCTTCCCAAAAGAAAGCAACTCAGTGTATGTTGGAGACTTGCATTTCCGTAGCTCCAAGAATAATCATTTGATCTGATTTCTCAAATTCTAGAGCCATAAGGGCTTTAGACCTAGATTATCTTGTACTGGGGAAGAGGGTGTATTTGCAGGTTGAGGAAGAGATAAGTGAACCTGAATGGATGAAATAAATTCTTTGAGACTGGAGATTGGGGTAGGACATGGTGGCAAGTTCTACAAAGCATGGGGCTCAGCCTGACCCAGCACTCTGGAGGCAACAGACCATATGATGACATGCCTGCATGGATGCCTATATGGGGACTGGACCTCTATCCCTATAGACCACTGAGCAGATGCTGGCCAGTGGAAATGTCTGTGGCAGCATCCTTGGTGCCAGCAGCAGAACATACAGTTCAAGAAGCATCTGGAAAGATGGTGTCATCACAGATTCAGGGCCCGCCTTACTGTCCTACTGTCAAGTAAATTCTTGGATTTTTATGGTCCAATGGAGATGGGCAGAGAGTCTCAAACCAGTCTGCTAGAGTCTATCTAATACTTGTTCCTCCTTACTAATAAAACTGTTATGTTGGTGGAGGCAACTGAACCTGCCTTGAAACCAGCATTGCCTATCCCTTCTCACATGTGTGGTCAATAAGAGTAAGAAGACCTCATGAAGAAGCACTTTTGAAAATATCCTCGTGTCCTTTGGACTTTACCTTCTCCCTTCTGAGAGTCAGGACCTCATGTCTAGAGGCCCAGCAGCTACCTGTTAACCTCCAGAATGGGAACAACTCACTCAAAATTACAAAGTGGAAATCTAGAAAGGGTCTGGTTCCTGGTCACTTCCTGAAGCAGTCATGCAACTCAGCTTAGTGTCTTCCAATAGAAGTTTACCTGAGAAACTTAGCTTCACCTTCCTTAGCGTTGTGGTTTGGTCTGTTACTAACACAGGCATCAGCCTCCTAATCAATTCATATAATTGTCACAATAATCTTGACTATCCTATTATGATTGATCCTTTTTTAAAATCACTTGATGAAGGATTGATAAATCATGGAATTGGAAGTCAAGGACAGCTTTATCTTGCTCTAAAACACATGCTTTTCATTATCAAATCATCTACATCTCAAACTGGAACAGACCTGTTCAGGCAAAGGAGGAGGACAGATGCAGATCCCAGAACAAGAGCAAATGAAAGATGCCAGTGGGAAGAACCCTTGGGGGTGCATACATGCATGCATGTGTGCATGTGTGCCTGTGTGTATGTGTGTGTGTGTGTGTGTGTGTGTTAACAAGAAGATTCAATAAGTACAGTCCGAGGACCAGTCAGATAGCTTAGCAGATTAAAGCGCCTGCTTAGGAGTCACAGGGACTGGGGTTTAATTCCTGGAGTGCCATGCTGGCCCCACTCCTGGGGCATGCTGAGAAAGTGATTCAGACTGGGCGTGATGGCATGCACCTGTAATCCCAGCACTTGGGAGGTTGAAAACAGGAGGATCACTACGGGTCCGATCTGATCTGTGTAGTGAGATCCTGTAGACCCTGTATTAAACACAATAATAATAATTTAAAAAGTACAATCAGGCTAAGGAGACTTAGTTATCTGTTGTTTTGAACCTGACCTTTGTATTGAGATACTCCTGAGCTTCAAATCTTAAGTTAAAATGAATATATGCCTACTAGTTTGTCTGCTAATTGAGGTCATTTAGATGCCAATCCTGATAAGTCAAATCACAGAGAGAAATTTTGATCTGAATTAACTAGTTTAATTGTCTGCAAAGTCCAAATTGACCTAATAATTGCAAGCTAATCCTTTCCTTTCATGTCATGTACAGCTTCTTGGGTTGTTGTACTCTTGGAAGTCTCTGCTTCTGTGTAACAGGTATGACTCCTCTAACTTGGAGCATAAATGACAGGGGACATTTTTACAACGTATCGAGACATGTTTTTGTTGAACCAGCTGGGCTATTATTAGCATGGGGGGGGTCAGAGGCCAGAAATATTGTTACATTTCACAATATACACAACAACTTCCTGCAACAGAGACTTATCTAGGTCCAAATGCTGATTGTGTTGCTACCGAAAAATTGGGCTCTAGTCAAACAGTCCTAAGAGAAGAGAGAGTTAGGCACTTCAACCTGTTAATGACAGACTCCAAGTAATACTTAAGATTGTCTTGTTGATTTATCAAATTAAGCAGATAATTGATCATACTCTATTTTGCTTTTCTATCATAGACATAGCCAAAAAGTGTAGCTTTTGTACAGATTTCTAAATTTTTTTCTTTTTTTGTTTCAAGGCTGTATTTTACTAGAAGGTCATCAAGTTACTTTGCTTTTGAAGTCCATTTGCTGCCTCTAGATCTAGTACAGTCTATTTAGTCTTTCTTAATGCTGTCTAGTGAAACATTAATGAGAAGCTCACGCATAGTCATAGAATTTGTCTGATTACTTCATTCATTTTTAATGAATTTGCTGCTTACACTTCAGGATAACATAACAGAAATTGGATAATGTAATTCTTTCTGGGTGGAGGGGCTCCTAAATTTGGCTCTAAATTATTAATCACGTAGACTGAGGACATTAGAAAGTCTTTTGTTCATAAATTTAAATCTTTGACTACATAATTTCTGTCAATATAATCTCTTCCCAGAAATTTCCTTTAATCAATTCCTAGTGGCTGAAAACATCCAATTTTCTTAAGAGTACAGTTCTTAGAATTTGAAACCTGAGAAATTGAATCTCATTATGAGATTCAAACATACTGATAAGAAACTTTATATCATATGAGTTTCTCAAGAATAAAGGTGGCTTATTATTTTAAATGCTAATGTATGACTCCTAGAATCAAGGCAATATTTTTAATTCAACATATTTATGTACCTAGGTCATCACAGTTTAAGAGTTTATTTATTTAAAAATTCTCATCATATGGATTCGGAGACAAATTTTCAAACTATTCTACCAATTTTGTAGCTGTTGGGTAATCTCAGTTCCATGGTAGTAATGAATAAAGAACTATACGTGCAGTAAAGTTTCATTTTATAGTTAAGAACACTTCAGTTAAATTAATTAAAGTTTAAGTCAAGTGTTCAATAAGCCTAGAATTTCCAAGAATAAAAGGAATCATTTCTTTCCAAGAGAACAAAATAATGTGAAAGTTGGACTATGAAGTATAATGAAGACTTCTATAATCTGAACTCTACCAAAACTGTCCCATGCCAAAACAGTGAACTGATCTCTGTCAGTTCAAAAGAGCTCTAAGTCAGTTCAAGCTATGCTCATGTGCTTAGCTTGGTATCACTACAAAGCATCACAAAGGATGTACTCTACTGAATGAATCAGCCCCAGCTCACCATCACAGGACTGCAGTCAGGATGACCCACGTTATCCAGCCTCTGCTAACACAGCCACCTTTGCTCCCAGTCACCACCAGTGGATTTGGCCAAAAACTAGAGCGGTAGAGTTGCAGTGAACACTTTGTTTGCAGTGCTGCTTTGCAACGTGGCTTGCCTGGAAGCACGACTGATAAGATAGTCAAGTTGGTCAGATTAAGTTGTTAGGGATCTAGGGAGCCCATTGGCCATAGTCTTTTGCTGACTCCATTGAGAAATTTCCCAAAAGTTAAATGGAGATCAAAATATGAGATTTATTGCTAGTAAAGCTAGAGCAAATTGCTTGAACCTACCACAAAGTCAGGCTTTCTGTTTCTCCTGAGGTGTCTCAGATGCTCACACACCTGCTGGCAAGCCCACTGCAGGAAGAGGGGATGTCTTCTACTTGGTCACCTGAGAGAATGAAAAATGTGCATGTCCCATGGGCAGGCTAGCTGAGAAAAGATGAGTGCCGACAATTAAATGGTACTCTTCTAGAAATTCCACAAAAGAAAGGAGCCAGCAAAAGGAGGCAGAAGCCTTAGCCAATAATTCCAAGGACCTTAGGAATTGGGAATTGTAGATCCTAATTTATGGGCCAAGGATGGAGAGGCAGAGTAGAAAATGATCCCACAATGCTTTGCAAAATGAAGTTAAAATTTCAGTTTTTTGTTATTTTTATGTATCCAAATGAAAATAATCTTTATGTTTAAAACAAACATTATTGTTAAGATCATTTGAAATGCACTATTGAATTGATATCTCAGAGATGTGGAGATGCAGCAATTAGTCAACTGGTGCTTTTAAGAATGAGCGCATCTACAGTGTGTCTTGCTTCTGAAGACAAGGTTCAAATTAGACTCTTAAATACCAGTATGGTAAAGGAAACTTGGAAATAATTTGAAACAGTGGTTCACAACTCTGGCTGCACATTGGAGTCACCTGAGGAACTTTAAAAAAATAAATATTAAAGACAAGCCCCGTTCCCAGAGGTTCTGATTTAATTGGTCTAAGGCATAGCTCAGGACTAGAAGATTCCCCAGTAAGGCCTCTAAATTTGTAAAGGGAGTTCTCCAGGCAGATGCAACCCCAGGCCAACCCCAGCTTGAGCTATGTACGCCCCATGCACCCACCTTCTCTGTGATCAGCAGGGTTTCTCTGATCAGTGTGATAGGGAGGCAAAATTGGCTTCTATCCTCTTAGGGTCCTAACTGGGCCTGAGAACTAAACAGACATAAGACAGATAGGTAGAAGAACAGCATAGATATTTATTTAATAAAGTTGTATATAGCATAGGTACCCTCACAAAGAAATGAAGACCCAAGGTAGTAGTTAGAGTCAATCCCTCCCAGGGAATAGCAAGCCACGAAATGTGAAAAGGCCAAGGGCCTTGGGCTAGGGTAGTTAATGGTATGGAGAAATAATAAGCAGGATAAGGTCTGCTTTAATGAGCTCTGTGTGTAGAGATCTCCCTAAGCTTCAACTTCCTGTCCTTGGTGACAAGAATGTTACTCTTTTTGGTATAGGGCAGATATCTTTAGTTTGTTTTTGTTTTGTTCTGTTTTGTATTTTGTGCAGGGTCTCACTACATGGCGCAGACTTATAGTGATCCTCCTGATTTCTGCCTCCCTGGTGCTGGGATTACAGGCACATGCCACCACGCCCAGACTCCATCTCTGGCTCGGCACACCAGAGTATGGTAAAGGAAATACACACCAGAGTATGGTAAAGGAAATACACACCAGAGTATGGTAAAGGAAATACACACCAGAG
>NW_004524618.1:15441626-15461660 GCF_000260255.1 Octodon degus | reverse complement strand
CACACCAGAGTATGGTAAAGGAAATACACACCAGAGTATGGTAAAGGAAATACACACCAGAGTATGGTAAAGGAAATACACACCAGAGGTGGGGCTGCTGTGGCATGTGGAGCCAGGGACCAAACCCTGGCCCCTGAGCTTACCTAAGCAAGTGCTTAGTCTGCTGAGCTATACCACCAGCTCTTAGGGTGGTATCTTTCACATGAGAATTTCATCTCTTGCTTTTAAGCACAAAGCAACATTTTGCATCTGCTATTATTTATTTATTTTCATTTATGTACTTGGTACATGGTCCCCTACACAGCTCAGACTCATAGTGATCCTTCTGTTTTCAGCCTACCCAGTGCTGGGATTACAGGTGTGCCTGGTCTCAGTGACCAGCGCAGCACACCCAGGGGCAGGCCAGCGTGGTATGTGGTGCCAGAGATCAAACCTCAGTCCCTAAGCTTGCCTAAGTAGGTGCTTAGTCCTCTGAGCTAGCTTAGTCCCTTGAGCTATCTTGCTGCTCACTTGTATCTACTGTTTTTTAAAGTGTCTTTAATTCAAAATAGTCATTATAACAGATATGCTCTTTGGAGTGGCATACTTTTAATTTGTGTAGTACAAAATTGCGCCAGTATTCACAGAAGTCAGACGCCTGTGTCCTGCTCCACAGAGGTGAGGAGCAAAACCCTGAGCTACTGGGGGAGCCCAGAAAGAGGAGGTGAAGGACCTGAGTAGAGCTGTGGAAGTACATAAGTAGAATCAGCAGACCCAGGTCTGGCTGTGCTTCACAAATTGTAACCTCGGAGGCCTCCGCGCTCTGGGTCTCTGACCAGTCCTCTGATACAAGTGTAGTTAGAGTACATTGAGTCTGCTTTAGCTTTCAGAAACTCTAGACCTGGCTGTGTTCAATCTAATCCAAGTACTGATTTGGGGAGATTACTAGTCTGGATCAGGAACTCTTTTGCTAGTTTCAGAGAAAGTGTTGAAAGCAACTCCTGCTTCTAAATACAAGGCCTTACACCCAGCCCACTTCATAAGAGCCAGAGAGGGAGGGAGAGGAGAAGGCTGTCCAAAGGAGGAGTGTTCATGTGGTTGAGAGCCCTATGACTCTTGGCCAGATCTGAGGCTTGGTCAGGGTAGACAGGGGGATGGAGCACTGTTCTGCTTATGGAAGATGCAAAGGGAAACTGATTCGCCCCTTGTCTCAGAAAAGGAGGAACACAGCTTTTCCTCTGGCACATCTCAGTTACATCTCTGGCCATGGCATGTGACTTTAAGCAGTAGCTCTTAATCTTCAGCATGCATCACCCTGACTCAGAGAGGGGTTCAGAGTCTGATTGCTGACCCACAGCCCCACAGTTCCCAATTCATGTGTTCTGTATCCAGCCCCAAGACTCTGTGCTTTCCTCGGGTCTAGCGCCACCACACTTTGGGAATCATTGCTTTAGGTCATTTCAGCACGAGTCCCCAGCTCTTCCTTCTATTGGTATCTTGATCTTTGATTTGCTACCCTCCGGAACTGTAAACAATAAATTTCTGTTGTTTGTATAGCACATTACCCAGCCCAAACTATTTTGTGATAGTGATCTCAAAGGACTGAAATAGGGCTTGGCCAGCCTCTCCATCTCCAACACTCTTGCCCTCATTCATTTTGGATCCAGCCCTAAGTGTGATGGACTATTTTCTCCAGCAGACACAGTGGAGCATGAAAGCGTGACGTTTCTTATCTTCTCATGAATGTTGTTATGGTTTGTGTCTAGTTGTCCCCGCAAAGCCTCATATAGTCATGGGGCAGCTTCTGGAGTTTGTGATTGATTCTTGACCCAACGCTGGGATTATGGGTGTGAACGCCCCAAGGGCAGATACTCTGCATTACAATGCATGCAGGGGAGAGAGGCTAGCTAGCTGCCTGAGCTGCTGCCACCCCCCTTGCTCTCTCCCTCTTTGCCACTGCCGTGAAAGGTTGTGCTGTGCCCTGTACCACTCTGCCTTGGAGCCAGCTGAGTATAACTGAAACTTCCACTGACTGTGAGCTAAATAAAGCTTTCTTTCCTTCATTTTGGGTGTCAGGTATTTGTCCCAACAAGGAGACAAGAGTAACTGAGACAAATGGGCATTAGCTTTCTAGGGCTGCAATTAAAAAATTTTCACAAATGGGTGATACAGAGCAGACACTTGCTCTTGAGGTTAAAAACACCTCATCAAGGTGTTAGAAGGACCATGCCCTCTATGAGTCCAGGGCAGGAGTCCTCATTGGCTCCTGCAGCTTCTAGCAGCCTCAGGTGTTTCTTAGCTTGTAATAGAATCGATTCAATCTTGTCTCCATCTTCAAGTGTCACCCTTCCCTCTATATCTGTGTCTGTGTTCAAATTTCCCTCTTTTTATAAGGACACCATCATATTAGATTAAGAGCCCATGCTGCTCCAATATAATCTAATTTTAGCTTAACTAGTTATTTCTGCAATGATCCTCTTTCCAAATAAAATCACATCTCGAGGTCCTGGAAGAAGGGTGCCTAGGGCTTTGACATATAATTTTGGTGGACATAATTCAACCTCTAACAGTCTACAATTGCACTTCCTTCAGTTACAGATCATGTGACATCTATTGTCACAATTTCTCTACCCACCACCCATAAGGAATCACAGTGGACTGATCCCATTTTGATGTCTCCTGCATACCTGGTAGCCTCTGAAATTTCTTGAGGTTCTGGAAGTGATGACCTCTGTAGCTCATCTCATACTGTCACATAATCATAGTACTTCCTTACAAATCTTTAATATGAAAAATAATTAGTAGGCAAGCAAAATGTTTGTGTTCCCTTGATCAGCACGGGAAGCCAATTTACCAGCTACATAGAGAGAGTGGAAGACACTGGAGCTGTAGGAATAGGAGGCAGCTTGCACATTCAGTTGTTTGAGCACAGGATTCCACCCGGAAGGCAGTCTGAGGGCCTCTATCTTTGGTCAGTGCCCTATCTCTGACAAATGATTTCCATTCTTAGCTGACCTAAGCTTCCACCATCCCCATTCTGTAAATATATATTAATATCTTCAGTCTGATTGATGTCCAGCCTTACTGCCTGGGGAGCCATTTGAGAGCTTTAAGGTACTTCTGAATCTCTGCTCTCATCCGTTAGGAATTCGTGTAGAGGTTACTGCTCAGAGGGCAGCTTCATTTCTCTGGTGTGATGGCCCAAAGTGACAGACAGGGACACTAAACAACTGAAAAGTTTTCCCTTATTCCAAACAGCAGAGAGTGTACTATGGTGGAATAGAGTAAAGGAAGGTAGGAGGTCCCAGCAAAAAGGGCCACCTTTTGGGGACAGAGTACTACAAATTCTCAGGAGCATGAGGGTAACAGACAGAAGCAGAAGCGTGAAAACCAAATCCAACTTCTTCATTTTTCCTTAGAGCCAATTCTTCCTTTTGTTTTTAATACATATTTATAGTCCATGCAGTTTACAGTCATCTTGGGGAGAGGATGCACACACGTAACACAGCTTGTTTCTTTTCTTGTTTCCTTACCCCTCCCTCCCACCTTCTTCCCTCCTCCCCTAGATCTCCTTTTTCCCTGGCTGCTCTTTGTGAAGCAAAAACTGAGATGACAATGGTATTTTTTTTTCCTCCTTAAAGCTGGACTCAATCTGAGACAGAATGTTAATGGCAAAAGGCTCAATATCTCATTACCAATCCTCATGGGCATAGAGTCCACAGAAAAGATAAATATTTGAATAGACGATGATAATAAGTATGATAATTTACAATCGGCATTCCACATGCATTTTCATTGACTTTTATTTTAAGCCAGCCAGTACTTCTGAGTAAAATGTGCAATAATTACATACAAATACATATTCTGAATTCCCATTTTGAGGATCATTAAGACCACGTAAGCCTTAGAAAAAGAGAAGCCTCCTTTTTGATTTACCCAGGGAGAAGCAAGACAGCACCAAGATTTCTTTTTTCCTTTTTCTTTCAGTTCAGTGGGTAAAAATAGATTGAGGCTTACACCAGGTTTCTCATAATCTTGCTTGAAGGTGAACTTGAGGTTACCTTAATGGCTATCAAAACCACTTCTGATTGCCAAGCTTGTAAAACTTTCCCCCCTTCCTTGTTTGAAATTCTGTCTTTGGGGGAACTTTAACCTCGTTCTGGCTTCTAATTAGCTTTTCTTCAGTCACAGAAGTTCAGAGGAAAAAGAAAATAGTCCGCAAGGTTTCCCAGGGCACAGGTTACAAAAGTAATGGGACACTTTTCATCTCTTCCTCTGGGGTGATTCTAGGGATTAATGCTGCTGTCTTTAAAGTGTCCTTTGGATCCACGCTTCCCCAAGAAGGCATTGATGTGTACAAGCAGACACAATTCCCAAGGTTGTCGGTTGATTTACGCTGACCCACACTCTCCCGCCCTCACAGATCCGTCCTCAGCGGCAGCTCCTACAGCATGAGTCATTCTCACGTGACCTCTTCGTAGAAAGCCTGCTGTAGACCCTCCAAAGCCCCGCAGTCAGGGCATCTGTAGTCAAGTATTTTTCTGCTAGGTGGAGAAATATTTTCCAAGGGGGAAAGAAATCTTTTGTCCAAGTGGACACTGGATGAGAACAACTGGCAGAAGATTCATTGTCTCAAAAGACTCTATTCCAGAAGCAATCCTTTGCCTTCATGTTCTTAGGCAAATGATCTTTTTTTAAGTTAAACAGCATTCCGGTCTCAAAGATAAATGTACTCTTTCATTCATTTGACAAATATTTACATAGTATCTGCTGCGTTTCAGGGAAAGGCACTGAGTTTAAAGTTTAACTTCAACTCTCCCAAAGCTGAAGTGCTACTGAGAAAGACGGACAGAAAACAAGCAAAGGCTAGTAAACCCGACAGATGTCAGTAGTGAATTTTTTAAAGGTAGGAGTCTTCCGTGTTGCCCAGGCAGGTCTCCAACTCAAAGGCTCTGCCCACTTTGGTTCCTGCCTCGGCCTCCTGTGTAGCTGGAACTACACGTACATACCACTATGACTGGTGAGGAAATTTTATGCCACGTGGTCGTGGAAGGCACCATGAGGGAGCAACATTGAGCTGAAAGATCAAAAAGGTGAGACATAAAAGAAAAATCTTTCATGTAGAAAGACTATTGAGAGCAAATATCACACAGCAAGAAAAAGCAGAAGTGAGCTTCAGAACATGAAAGGAACCAGCATGCATGAGAGAAGGCCAGAAGCAGGCAGCAGCCCTACAGCAGCGGGGCCTGACCAAAGTTCCTGAGGGCAACGAGGACCGCGTGAGTGCAGGGCTCTGACAGAAGATGACCTGTGCAATAATTTCGCAAACTGAATGGGTTGTGACAGTGCAAGCCACTCTTGAAGATTCCTATGAAGTTTCTGCTGATAGGCTCTGATTTCGTCTTCACAGCAGCCTTGTAAGGAAGGGCTGGATAATGGATGGCTATGGGTTACAGAGTGGTTTAGTCTTCTGCTTAATGTAGCCAATGTCAACATCAACTGAAACCAATACCTTAACAGTTTCTTAAGGAATATTTACGATTTCACTGATTTTCTAAGTCTTAAAATTTATTTAAAAGGGCCATTTTCTGATTTTCTACTATTTTAGCACTTTTAAAGGTATTTTCTATACTTTTCTTCAAGCACCAAACAAACATATATACTTTGCTATTCAGTACCTAGTTAATTAGGTGATGTAATCCTTTTGGCCCCTTTGCTGGTTCAGACATCTTAGTATTTGAACCCTTTTTAATTTTTTTCCTTAACATTTTTGTTTGTAGCTGAGGAAATTTAAGACTGACCTTGTAATTATAAAGCCTGTTCTTAAAAAGGGTTGAAAGTAGCTAGAAATAAGTTGAAAAATTGCCCTTTTCCCCACTCTTTCTGCCACTGAGTAATGAGTGTACACAGGTACTCCTTCCTGGTTAGAAATAAAAATTTTAGCATTTAATAGAGAGCAGGTTGTATATGATACTTCTAACTTATTTGAAATACACTTTAATACTAGTATACTATGTGAAAAGAAAGAAATATTATTACAAGAATTTTATTTATTTATTTTTTTATATTTTAGGGAAGGGTCTACAGGGTGTTCAGGGTCTCACTACTAGATTGGACTCATAGTGATTCTCCTATTTATAGCCTCCCAAGAGCTGGGATTACAGGCACTCTCTACCATACCCAGTCCCAATTGCCATCTCAATGTGCCCTGCGGGCAAGCCCAGGGATCGAACCCCCGGCTCCTGTGCCTGCTTGCAGGATATTACAATAATTTTTAAACAAGGTTTTGATAAAATCAGTAAATTTGTAGAAGTGTTTACTTGGAAAATTGTCATTGGGTGAATTAAATTTTTGTCAATTGGAATCTGATAGGCAGATTGTCAAGTCAGAGAGCCAGAAACTATTCTGTTTCCATTAATGAAGAAAGAACACTGACATAAACAGAAAATATTGAATTCAAGACTCATTTTGCTTAGTGAAATTCTGCAGTGTTTCTAATTTTTTCTTTTGCCATTTTGTATTCTCTTTTCAAAAAAATTTTTTAAAAAAGACTCTCCCTTCTGAGAAAAACACAACCTGCTTACAGACGTAGATGGGTATTTTTTTTTAAAGTTTTCAAGCTTCAGAGCTGCAGAAAATATTTAAGTCTACTCACAGCCAGGCATCTCTTTGTAGATGCAGCTTTATCAGATTTACAAAATGTCATATTTTCTATTGTACTTCCAGGGCAGATTTTTTAAAGAAATATTCAGCCATCATAAATAATCTTTTTATAGAGTAAAAACTCATTTACGAAGGTGAATAGTCAGCTTCAATATATCAAAGATGTGCATTTATTAGTGTTTCTCATTAAGTGTCTTCCTGGATTTTTTTCTTCAACAAAGTTCCTGGTATACTGCCGGATGACAACCCAAAATGCTATTGCAATTGTGGGATTTTATGATTTAAAAGTAATTTAAAAATCAATTCCCTTTGCCATTTACTCTAAGAGATACTTACTTTCTTCACAGTGCTTTGAAATGTGGTCAGATGGAAGAACTCTCTCTGGCCCTCTCCATCCTCCAAGCCAGAGGTTATACCTTCTCTT
Organism: Octodon degus; assembly: GCF_000260255.1. Taxonomy (NCBI): domain Eukaryota; kingdom Metazoa; phylum Chordata; class Mammalia; order Rodentia; family Octodontidae; genus Octodon; species Octodon degus. The sequence continues at coordinate 15,454,594 of NW_004524618.1, read as the reverse complement.
TACCCAGGTCCCATTTCATGAGAATGGCAAGTATTTTTGGTATGTGTCTGCTTCTTTGCTTTATTTGCCCTCCTTTTCTGAAGCGATACTGGAAGGTTCTTTTGAGTTTGCCAACAATATATTCTATACCTTGGCCAAATGCTTCTATCTTTTTTGTCCTTGTCTGTATTTTACTTTTCTCTACAAAAACAAACTATATGAATATATTATAAGAGAAGTTCAAATATTATCCAGTCTTCAAAGAAAGTAAATATATTTGAAATTTTATTGTATTTTCTAACACAATATAAAGGAGAAAGACAAATTATTTGAGTTAGACCTTGGTATGTAGAAGACAAATACTTCCTTGGGATAAGTGACTTCATTTTCTTTTCATTATTGTTGTTGCAGCATCTTGGAAGCAATACACCTTTCTAAAAAATAAATGAGCGCATTGATGGCGTAGGATTAAACAATACACTCCCACCCCAACAAAGATGTCCACATCCCAATTCCTGGCATCTGTGAATGTGTCCTTTTACGTGGCAAAGGAACTGTAGTAGATGTGCCTAAATGAAGAGACTTGAGGTGGGAGGTTATTCTAGATCAGCTGGAGGGTCCAGTGTTGTCACGAGGGATCTTACAAGAAGGAAAACGAGAGGTCAAAATCAAGAGATGACATGAAAGCAGAGGTTTGGTGGTGCCGCTGCTAGAAGTGGGCCAGGAGCCAAGGAATGCGGGCAGCTTCTAGCAGCTGCAAGGAAACGCATCTTCTAGAGACTTCGAAGGAACACAGCCCATCACCTCCCTCTCACTGAGTAACACACAACGATAAGCTTGTGTTGTTCTGAGCCACTAAGTTTGCTGAAATGTGTATACAGCAACAATGGGAAACAAATTCACCTCAGAGTCTTTAATGAGCAAAGTTTCTATGAGGAAAAAATCTAATTTTAAAGGACATTTTAAAAAAAATCCTATATAATCATTCTTTGTAAGTTCTCTTCCCTTTTGGAATTTTGACTCCAGAGAGAAATAATAAGATGTTGGGGCAGCAGATCAAATTTAGGCAGGTTCTGAGAAGTTTCCCAAGCCTGAACCACTATCCCAGGGATCAGGCAATTACAGTACAAGGCCTAAGGCTTTGAATCCAAGGCTTCTAATTGTCACTTGTCACATGAGTGACAAGGTGTTTTTCTTTCCTTATCTTTTTTTTTTTTTTTTTTTTCTTTTTCATGTATTGGACACAGAGTCTCACTACACAACTTGGACTCATAGTGATCCTCCCCAGCTCTGGGATTGCAGACGTGTGCCACCATGCCTCATCTTGTTGGCTGGTTCAGTGTGCCTGGGGGCAGGGCCAGCATGGCATTGGTGCCAGGGATTGAACCTAGTCCCCGTGCTTGCCTAAGCAGGCTCTTATTTCCTTATCCTTCTAGCTAGCTTTCTTCTATACTTCATGATGATCACAGGAACCCAATATACATCTAATTAATCTAGTTAGGAACCTCATGAGGGAAGAGGACGCAGAACAACTGTGGCAGAAAGTTCTGTAAAGAATTCTCATTAACCAGGTAGGATCATGTGGCCAAACTGGGCCCATCATTGTGGCCAGAAAGATGACATACTTTAACTATTCTGTGAAATGACACACTCTGATTGTCTAGTCTGAGAACAGTGCCTATCCTTGTGGCAGGAAGGTCAGGTGAGTCTCAACCAAACCTGACAAAAGTGTGTTCTTCTAAAAGCTAAGGGAGAGGAAAGAGAAAGCAAAGATAAAGCTCTACATTCTTTTGAGTCCCGAGCACATACCCTATCGATATTAGAGCATTCTGTACACTTACAATAAGCTCTCCTGTTTTCTTACATCAAGAGTATTTATGATGTTGTTGACATCTGCATGATTCTAGACTAAGAAATACTAACGTAATTGTGGTGGATTAACTAATAGTCGATTTGTAACACCTCACCGAACTGAATTAGCTCGGTGCTGGGTGCGGAAGGCCCATCTGAGGATCGTTGTCAACAGCATAAAAAGGGAACTGGAGGGGAAGATGGTGTGCTGTTGAGCCTCCTGGAGAAGCTTGTGCTGGCTTTCCTGATATGAACTCAGCTGTTCTTATTAGAGGCGCTTGGGTCCTAGCTGTCACTGAGCATGGCTGCAATTCTTTGGGTGGAGCTCGGTCCTTACCTTGAGGGCTGCTTCCTTGCTCCAGGGCAGACCCCCAGCATGATGGTACAGGTCCCTCATCACACTGGTGCAGACTTTGTAGCTTCCACCCTTCCAGATTTGCTTGAGACATTGTCACAGGCTCTGGGCCTCCAGATGGACTCGTGCAGAACATTGTCACAGGATCCAGACCCTCAGCTGGATTTTTTGGGTCTCTAGTGTGTGGACAGATCTCTGGGATTCTTCTGCATTTGACTCTGTAGGTGACTGTTATAAAATAATCCTATATATTATGTATCCCATATGTATTATTTTCCCATGTAAGCCCTGGCTCAACAATAATGTATATTTAATGTACCAAAGTACTAGGTAATGTTGTATTGCTAACACTACTTCTGATATTTGTGATGGAATCCTTCTCCCCAGTGTGTTACAACAATAGTGATATTTTTATCTCTATGATTCTGGGGGTTCCCGGGGCACCCCTCTTTTGATCTTGCTTAGCTTACCTTTCAGTTGCTTTCCATGGCTCTATCAGATTAGGGCTGGGCTTAGTGCTCTGTAGGACTGTTCTTCTTGAAGATGGAAGCCCATGATTTTTCCCATGGCAGCCTCAGGGCTGCACTCAGGATCAAGCTCCAACACACAAATGCTTATCAAGCACCTCTTTTTTTATCATGTGTGTAGATCTTTCCATTGGCCTGAGCAAATCTTATGACTAAGCCCAGAAGTTAGTGTGTAAGGAACTAAGATACCACGGATAGGAGAGGGGTAGCACATCAACACACCATTCCTACCACAATTTATCAGTTGTTTAAAATTTCCAAAGTCAAATACATTTCTATGCAATACTCAAAATCAATGGCATTATTTTAGCAGTAGTGGTACAGTCAACCAGGCCAATCAAGAGTGAGAAAACTATCAGAAGTTTGAACAGGAATATGTAACATACAGCACTCTTCACTGGTAACTGGTAACTAGCAATGGGAAGAGGTAAAAGAGAGGTCTGAAGAATTGTCTGAGAGTCAAGGAGAATAACAAAGAAAATGACAGAGTTGGAAGAAAGGCCACATGGGGAGTAAGAGGAGTGTGGCCCAGTGGGTGGTGATTCACTGCGCCCCGCTCTCCCAGCCTGCCACAGTTACCAGCTGGGGCTGCTGAGCTGGGAATAATGAACCTCTCATCAGAGCACCAGCAAAACTTGCAGAAACACGAGTGCCTCTGGTTGTCCTATGCATGTATCACTATCACAGCTGTGCCATATGAACACGAAGAAAAAGGAAGCCCAGGAGCCAGAACAAGCCCTTTCCTCTGGGAGCATCTCTCCAGCCCACTCTATTGCTAAAGTATAATATAATAACAAATGACAGAGGTGAGTATTTCCAGTGTACCAGTCCACCATATCCCAAAGCAGGGCAGCAAAGGGAACAGAGAAACTACTAACTGACAACTTGCACAGTCTACCCCTTTGATTTTTTTCACTTCCGTATGCACTCTCTTTCAGACACTTGAACTTCCATATAAAATCGAAACACTAGTGTGGTTGTCTCGTATTCTCATGTGAGAAAATCAGGATTGGGAGAGGGGAAGTCATGTGGCTGAAAAGAGGGCATCTTCTGACTGAAGATCCTCAGGTCTCAGATCAAAATGCATCTTTCTGTTTCAGAATAGAACTATAAAACCTGGACCTGACTTCTACCACTGGCTCCCTGTGGTGCCAACTCTCTTGTGTGTGCTGGGCCTCAGTTTTCTCACCTGTAAAGCCAGAATACTAGTCTGCAGTGGATTGCATTCAGCTGAGAATTGGATGGGTTAAAGATTTATGAGAGTACCATGTAAAGTTTAGCAGATTTCACAAAGCCAAGGAATCATGTTTAAGGATTATGCAAACTCAATGTTACCGTTCACCTATAGGAATTTTTGACTAATTCTTTAGCACCTTTTAGTTCATAAAAAAATGGTCTCTATTAGCATAAATTCTGCCACCAGGGAGTGGAGTAAATTCTAAATTTGGTGAGGGCTGGGTGTGGGTGTGGTGGCACATACCTGTAATCCCAGCACTTGGAGGTTGAGGTCAGAAGATTTGTGAGAGTTCTCAGCCAGCCTATGCTACATTACAAGACACTATGTCAAAATACAAAACAAAACAAAGCAAATTAAAATCAGCAGGTAATGCAGAGCAAGGGGGCATGGTCTGTGGTTGTGGGAATCGAGTGTTCTGTACTGGTAATCTTTGAACCTCAATTATTTTTGCCAACTAGTTCTTTCGAGTCATTTTGGGAAATAGCTCACTGCCTTTTTCTATTTTATTAAATCTAAGAACCTCATTAAGTCAAACTACCAGTGATGCATTGTCAGCAGGGAGAAAATGGGGAAAATCCTCGTTCAGTGTTTGATCATGAGAACCTTTCTAACAAACACAAGACAAACACATCCCCTCCTACTGTCTATTCACATGAGATTAACTATTGTGCCTGCTCACAATAGTCAATCATCTCTCGCCTTTATTAGGGCTGCTTGCATGAATTAGGAAATGGAGAACAGCAGGCTCCACGACATAGGCCCACATTCTCTGCACTAGAAATATGGCTTAATTAAATGCAATTAGGGCATTGACACTATTTTTATTAAAAGAAGGAGCTAAAGCTTCCTCCCTCCAAAATAAAGAGATGGCAGGAGAAATTAAAGTTTATTTTTCTCACTCTCTAATACCCAATCCAGGCTGTCGGCTGAATTTGATTGTTCTACATTATCATTATTTCCAATCCTGCTGAACAATTAGTAACCCCTTGACTTAAAAACTCAACTCACTGTCAAGGGCTGATTGTAACTCACGCTCCTCCATATGGCCTTCAAAGTGTCTCTCCTGTACACAGGCAGATCTCAGAGTTTTGAAGAGATATTGGCTCAGGATTTCTCAAATAACCCCATATAAGAAAGCATGTTGTAATCTTCCTTTCAGAACTCTCTAAATGTTAATCTGTATCTGAGACCATTTGGAAGCACACACAGTGAGCATTTGGGTCATAACTCAAGACTCTGGTCATAAACTGAATCTAAAATTCTGGTCCAGTGTGCCACGCTGGCCCCACCCTTGGGACGAGCTGCGACTGGCTGAGACTAGCGGTGGTGGCCCACACCTATAATCCCAGTGCTTGGGAGGCTGAAAACACGAGGATCACTATGAGTCTGATCTGTGTAGTGAGACCCTGTAGAACCTGTACTAAATACACAAAATAAAATAAAACAAAATTCTGGTCATAACCCAAATTGGCCAATCATAGCTTGAGGGTCCTCTTCACTACTTGTTTTTACTTGCTATATTGATGGTCCCTGCTGAAGATAGGTAGTTGAACATGTTTGAAAGGAAGAGCATAATTTTCCATGCTCAGTACAATTTATGAAAATGTCTTTTTCCACATAGTTCTCAGGAAAGTGTTACATTATTGAAGCAAAAATACTTTCTTAGTATTTTAAGTTACCAGTACAAGGAGCTCTGCCTATTCCCACAACCCCAGATACTAAGTGTCGCAATACTTAGCATCTGGGGTTGTAGGTTTTGGAATCTCCTTGTAGAGGTGGTTTCTTAGTTCTTTCTGTCCTGAGCAAAGAAGTGGTCAAGATAATCACAGACGGCAGCAAAGTTTATGAAAGGTAGGACAAGAAACAGGCTCTGCAGAGCAAGTTTGGGCCAACTAAAAGTAGGGTAAGAAGGACACCCTACGGCACGATGGAGGGCAACCATGCAAGAGAGAACACAGTGGCAAAGACTCAGGATAGAATTCCCTTTTAGGATCACCCATTCCTCAGGTTGACATCACGTTAGGCCATCCTATTGACGACCTCAAGTTCTCACAAGAGGTCCACAGTAAAGGTTTGGGAACTGCTCTGTGCATGCGCCCTGGAATTCTGTAATCAACAGTTTATGCCTGCTCCCCTCCCCAGCCAGGTTTGCCACGTCCTCATCTCAGAAATATCTAATTTGGTGTCTGTCATACAGATATATAATGAATATTTGTTAGATGGTGGCCTTTAGATTCATTTATATCTTGGCCTGTTACCTATGAAAGAATCTTATGTGAAGGCTCAGAGCTATTTAGATGGCATTAGAAATAAACTGGTTTAGTGCTATAATGCTGAGCTAAGTTTTTTTTTAAAGAATCTATTTTGTTTCATTATAAAAATGAGAAATGATCATTGTAGACTTTTATTTTGAAAAAATAAAACAAAGATAAAAATTGTCAGTGGTCTCACCATAAGACGTCTTACATTTTTGGTATATTTCCTCTCTCTCTGTCCCTCTCTCAGAACACTCAAAACAATTTTACATTTAGCTTTTTCACATAATATATTTTGAACCCTTTTTCTCATATTGTATGGTCTTTGAAAACAAATATTTTAATAAATGCATAATATTTCATAATATGCCTTTATATATACGTATGTGTATATATCTAGACAGGCAACCAGTCATATACACACATACCTGAATTTATTGCTTATGTAGTAAAGGATACGCACAAACACACACACACACACACACACACACAACCAAAAAAACACAAAGCTCAATTTATTGCTTACTACAGTAAGGAGAGCTACGCTGGTCAAATACAATCTTGCTGAGCAGAAGAGATTGATAACTTTATACAGGAGTCTAGGAGAGTGTGGAGTTCAGAGATTGGCAGAATTTTAGGAGCAGAAATAGATGGACATCAACTGTAGAAACATAATTACTCCAGTGAAAATGTTGTTGATTGGTTGATATTTAGACAAATGCAAATTGGGCTGACTCCACTTTTTTGTTTGTTTTGGTGCAGTGTTGCACTCCACAGCTCAGATTGTAGTGATCCTCTTGTTCTCAGCCTCCCCAGCGCTAGGATTACAGTCACGTGCCACCATGCCCAGACTCAGTTGCCAGCTCAGCACTTCCAGGGGCAGGGCCAGTGTGGAATGTGATGCCAGGGATCGAACCCCAACACTTGCCTAAGCAGGCGCTTAGTCCGCTGAGCTATCTTGCCGACCCTCTCCATTCTTGATTGGCTACATTTCAGACAAACTGTCACTGATTGGTTGGCTTGCCATAATGTGTTCACTGAAAGCAGAATCACTGACTGATAGAAAGAGTTTAAAAACCCAGCTACAGTGGCACTTGTTACCATGGTTACAAAACAATCAACCTTTTCCCTAGAAATACGGGGAACATTTTTATTCTCAATACCATAATTTACCTAATCACTCTCTCATTACAAGATAATTGGATTATTTGCAATTTTCCACTTTTATAAATAATGCCCCAATGAACATTCTAACAAATCTTAATGCACATCTCTGATTGTTTTTAGGAAAGATTCCTGTAGACTGGTGCTTCAACAGATGATTTTTTTTAGTTTGTAAAAGTAATACACGTTTGTTCCAGAATATTTAGGAAATACAGATACATGAAATAGAGAAAAGTAAAGTATCTATAAGCCCCTGCCTGTATGCCACACAGTCCCTGTGTAATGTTTAGTGCTTATCCTCCTAGCTGTTTTTTATACTTCTTCAAATCTATACAAAGAAACCACAACAAATTCTGGTAGCACTCTCCCAGTTTGCTTTCCTCACCTAATTAATTACCATGCATCTCCTCCATTGTCATCATCTAGGCTCATGGAATGACTGGATAATCTGGATAATCTGTGTTTATATCTGAACATAATGCCAAAGTTGATTTTTTAATGCAATAATTTATGGATTTTTTTCTATTGTTGAATACTCAGCTCTCCTTTTCTCCTTTTGTTTGTTCCTACATGCCTATCTTCTTGTCTTTTTTTTTTTTTTACTTTACTATAATTAACATTAAAGCATTTAAAATGTTGTTATTATCCAAGTGTGGTAGTGCATGCCTCTAATTCCAGCACTGGGAAGGCTGAGGCAGGAAGATCCCCATAAGTTCAAGGCCAGTCTGGGCTACACAGTGAGTTCAAGTCCAGCTTGAACTGCAGAGTAAAACCTTGTCTTAAAAATCTAAAGAAGTACTGGGGAGATAGCTTGGTGGTCTAAGCACCTGCCTGGCAAGCACAAGGATCTGGATTTGATCTCTGGTACTACACGCTAAGCCAGTGCTAGAACCCCAGGCTCACTATTCCAGCCCTGAATCCCGAGGTGATGGAGCACACCTGTAATCCCAGTGCTAGGGAGGCTGAGACAGGAGGACCACTACCTGCCTGAACTGTATAGCGAGACCCTGTATAAAAAATAGATTTATCATTTTAAACAATGATTATTGCATATATTTGTCCCTAAATGTTCTCCTGTACTATCTCAAACTTAGGCTGCCCATCTAGGACAGTCAATTTTCCTGAGAAACACTTGGTTTCAATTTTTTTCTACTCTTTGTCAATTCTATGAAGACATTTTACTCTGCTGATTTGTATTTCAATAAATGGGAAGTTGAACACTATTTTCCAATTTTGTTCTGATATTTCTTTTAATCTTTGTTCATGAACTATCTTTTTCTCCTATAGGCAGGCTTATATTTTCATATGCAGTTATTAGAATATGTAAAACAAGTTTACCCTTGTGATAGTCTAGATTACCTTATTATTTGCTTTAAATTTGATTGGTAGTGTTTTGAAAATCTCTATATATGGAAATTTTCAAATATCCAAAGGTCTTACCTTCTATATACAACACTGAAGAGACTAGAATAATGATTCTTCATGAACACACTACCTGATTTCAATTACTATCCCAGTCCTCTGTTGTCTTTTATGCCTCCAAGTCTCCTTCTTATACAGTGGATTATTTTGAAGCAAACAACAAATAATTTCATTAGTAAATATTTCTGTATTCATAGATGTAGACTTTTAGTAAATAAATAGAGAAAAATTTTAGTACTAGGAACTGAACCCAGGGACTCTCACACTAGGCCAGAGCTCTACCACTGAGCCAGTAATCCATCAATCAATCTTTTTTTAAAAAAACTAACAATTCTGCTAACACACACACACACACACACACACACACACACACACACAGAACCTTACAGTAATTGTTAATATCATTAAATACTCTTATCATTAAATATCTAGTCAGTATTCACATTTTCCATATGAGCATTTCAATATCTTCATAGTTTCATAGGTAGATAGGCAGATACATATAGATAGATAAATGATAGATAGATAGATAGATAGATAGATAGATAGATAGATAGATGATAGATAATTGTACAGTCAGGTTAGACTTACACAAATCAAAGATTTTACCTTGTGTCAAATTGCACAAATAATTTCAGAATTATTTGGCTGTAAAGAGGCTCAGGAGTGGGGAGAACCTTAAATGAGGCAAACTTGCTTTGGGAAGGGCTTTGGGAAGCCTGGCCAAGCGATGGCCTACAGTGAACCGAGTGGAGCCTCCTGGGCTGCCCTGATGGGTACGTGAGGGGCAAATGCTAGAGGTCAGTGGGCACGCTTGGGTGGCTTCTCAGTGCATGGCTAGCAGGTGCCCCAGAGAATTCTTTCTTTGGAGGGCATGGAGGTGCACACTTCACCAAGGCATTAGGATGCGTGGGGGGGGCAGTGCACTGCCAACACGTTCAGTGGTGGCCTTCACTGCACATGCAGGGCAGAGGATAGGAGAGAGGGCATCAAGTCGGGCTTCACATCTGGGAGAATGCTGTGGCACTGATGGCAAGATGGCTCTGCCTCAGAAGCCACATGGCCATAATGACCTTAATGACAAGCTGTGCAGAAGCAGAAGCTGGGGGCTTGACCCAAAAGGACTTGTGCAGATAACTAATGAGCTAGCATCTTCAGGGAAAAATCATCAGGATGCCTACACTGCGGGCCTTAGCAACTATAACCAGAAGGAGGCAAGAAAGAAGAAATAGTGGAGGAAAGTACCTCCTCATGTCTCCTCATCAAATACTATTTGCCGATACTCAGGTATATTTTACTAAGGATTATGCAAATAGAGGCAGAGATTAAGCCTTCTCAGGAAAGTGCTGACTGCTCTTCCTCTGAACTCTGTTGACTCTCCACATCCTAAATGAAATTGGTTGGCCTCATCCATTGCCCACCTGCGCAGCCCGCACGCATCAGCAGTGGGATGAGTGGCCTAATAAACTTTAAAGGCTGACAGGGTAATCTCAGACCAATTGCTAAACCACCCCCCACATCCATTCTCCTTGAGATCATACTCAACACTCCATCTCATTCAGCTCCCCGAAAACTCAACACTAGACCATTAGGTAAGTGATACAGTTTCTAAATAGTTCATAGGGAAACTGAAGGGGCAATGACATGACAAGCGGCACAACATTTCATCAGCATCCCACCTTCCTGATTTAGAACCTGCTCACGGAGCCCTCTCATTCTCTTCTGCCTGGGACTGCATCTTGGAGCTGAACTGCATCTTGGTGTCTATGCTCCAGCTTGCTTGCTTTCTTTCTTTCTTTCTTTCTTTCTTTCTTTCTTTCTTTCTTTCTTTCTTTCTTTCTTTCTTTTTCTTTCTTCTTTCTTTCTTTCTTTCTTTCTTTCTTTCTTTCTTTCTTTCTTTCTTTCTTTCTTCTTTCTTTCTTTCTTTTTTTGTAATCTTTTCACTTGCTCTTTACTCTTTCAAGAATATTTTTTCCTACCTCTACTTCCCCAAACTGAACAGATAAATTCCTGATCATCCCTCAGGAGCCACTCCAGATGTCACTGTGCCCTCACCCTGGAAGTCTAGATTAGGCTCCTTTCCTGGGTACTTACTCTTTATGTCACTCAGGAGCCCTGCAAGACTCAAAAAGGTTTGCTCAGAGGGTTAAGGAAACCAACAAAGAACCCATTCCTACCCCTAAGCCTGAAGGAGTAAAGGGAGGTAACTGTGTGACTGGCAACCTTGATAACTGTGTGACTGGATCCACAGGAGAGGAGTCTTCCAACAGAAGTCATAACCAGGGCTGGGGAATACGTGTTCCGACTTCTCTTCTCTTCTCTTGCCCCATCCTCCCATACCCTGAACTAACCAGAAGTCAAAGGGCAAGAAAGCTTAGTCTAGCTTCCTGGGGCATCTAGTTTGAAAACAAATGACAAACAGTAGCCACCATATTTCTGTTGAAGTCCCTTATCAAGTGGTTTTGTATTTGCTGATTTGCTCATTTCAGTTTGGAGCTAAATGTTGCTTTCTGAAGGCTTGATATATGCAAATGTTTGATAAATATTTATATCCTTCAATACACATATCAAATGATGCAAAATAAATGACTAATGTTCATGTAAATTCCCTCTGCTTAATATATGGAGGGGGAAATGGAACTAAATTTTCTCAAATCATTAATGAAAGTCTGAGACTACAGACTGCAGCCACACTGCCTACATTCCGCATCTGGCTCCAGTGTACCCTAGCTGGGCCATCTTGGGCAAATTGTTTGCCTTTCTATGCCTCAGTTTCCCCACCTAAAATGGTAATAGTAGATATGCTTCACAGGGTGTTTGTCACAGTTAAATGATTTAACATATATGAGATGCTTGGAACTGTAGCAGGCCCGAAGTAAGTATCATCAAGTGTCAGGTACTCACTATTAATGAAATTATAAAGTGAAGTGTTGTTATTTATGTCCACAACTGTGGTCCATCTTGGAAAGGTGCCACTTTTCAATGTTTCATGTTCTTTTTCTTTCAAAGAAAACTTTAAAAGACACTTTACAGGTAAAATACAAATAAAAATAATCAATAACTGAACGTCTGAATTAATCAGTAAGTGAGCATGTTTGTTACAGATCCAACTACGCTGCTGATGGCTGGGAACTAGATTTGCCACATAATAGTGGGCTGATCCACTTGCAGGTTAGTCAGCCTCTTTGTGCTTCAGTTTCCCTATCTGTAAAGTGGGGGTTATGATGGTAATCATTTTACCATGTTGTCTTGAGAATTAAGTAATTTATACTCTCCGAAATCCTTAGAGTAATGCCTGGCTTCTATAAGCATCTAAAACACTTAGCTCTCCCCTCCCCCTTCCTCTCTCTCCTTGGTAATGTTGCATTTGTTATTTGATTGCAGCATTAATTAAACACTATAAAAGATGTGAAGGTGCTTTAGACAATGCCAGGGTCATCAAGAACCTTGTTGGCTTTGCCCTGTGCAGCCCCTTTAATGGGATTATATCTATGCTGTGCTTTTATGTGCTAACACGTGTTTTTGGCAGCCCACAAAGACAGGGAAACTATGAAGCTAAATACCTCCCTGAGATTCCTGAGGAAGTGACAGCAGTGACAGCTTAGCAAAGCTTGGTGCTTTTGCTACACTCTTTGCCACAGATTATGCTCAGGCTCTGGTTGAGGGAAAGACAGGTTTCCCAATACTTGTAGCCACAGAAGGGAAAAAAGAGGATTATTCCTGAAAGGGAGCCTGAAAAAGTACAACCGCGCAATCTACTAATGCAGCAAAACTGGATGGCAGGATAAAGAGGGCTGCAGTTGGGAACAGAGCAGATGGTGACGGCATCCACGGCAGACCACAGCACGGAGACTCAGTTCGACCTTGGCTTTGTTGGCATAAAGATATTTGGAGTGACAGAACCAGCACACCAACACCTGCATCATTAATTCATATTTCCTGAGCATCCAAAGTCTGGTGGCTCCCACAAGCAAGAACAGTTCTCATTGTGTTAAAATCAAAACACAAGGAGCTGGAGAGATGGCTCAGTGGTCTAAAAGCACCTACTTAGAACAAGCTTAGCAAAGCACAGGGATCGCGGTTCGGTCCCCCAGCACTACATGCCAGCCAGCCCCGCCCCCTGGTGGGCTGAGCTGGCCACACACACACACACACACACACACACACACACAAATAAA
>NW_004524618.1:15392473-15441020 GCF_000260255.1 Octodon degus | reverse complement strand
CTTGCCAGGCAAGTGCTTATTCCACTGAGCTATCTCCCCGGCCCAAAATTTGGGTTTTGTTTTGTTTTGTTTTTTTGCGGAACCAGGGATTGAACTCAGGCCCTTGCACTTGTCAGGGAAGCGCTTATTCTACTGAGCCATCTCCCCAGCCCCCCTTACATACACTCTTGCGAAATCTGTCAACAGTAATTTTTTCAGTGCAGGGAAAAGTTCTGTGTGTTCTTAGCTTTTTGTTGCGGTCTAAGCACTAGTGGATCAGCAGCTCAAACTGTTTTACCTGACCCTCCAAAATGATTTTTTTAAAAATCACATTGTGTGCTTCTGATAACATTATAGAAACAAATCTCCAGGTTTTCATAGTAGGTGCATAAAGCTGACGCTGACATTCTGTCTGGAGAGTATTTCATTTCTCCTGTGAAGAGACCATCGTATCCCCAGCAACTCAGCCACCTCTCCAGCCCTCGTACAGTGATCCAACACCTCGGTGAACTTTTATTTAAACTAATTCCAAGTGAGCGCCTAAGGTCTCACAATGCAAATCCCCCATGACTTTAATGCTGGGACAGGTTGTGAAGTCATTTTGCCATATTCCACAGTGAGACAGACATATTATTCTTCATGTGATGTGAGCTCTCTGTGCTTAGAAGATGGAAATGAGACTCTGCTCTGGTCCCACACCTCCTGGGGAAGCATGTTTTGACTTGCTGTCTTAGTTACTCTGCTCTCGTTGCTGGGACAAATACCCGACACTCACAATGAAGGAAGGAAAGGTTTATTTAGCTCACAGTTACTGGAGGTTTCAGTCCATACTCAGCTGGGTCCAACGCAGAGCAGCACATGGCAGAGGGCAACCTTTCATGGTGGCAAAGAGCAAGAGCACAAGGGAGAGGTAGCAGCAGCTCAAGCAGCTGGCTTCTCTTCCCACCTTATACTGTAATGCAGATTACCTGCCCCAGGGCAGATGTAGCATCCACACCCACAGTAATCAATCACACACTCCAGAAGCTGCCCCAAGACTGCATGAGGCTTTGGGGGGACACCTATACACAAACCTTAACACTTGCATTATGGGAAAATCCATCGTTGGCCGTGTTAAGCTGGGTAGAATCTTGCCTGTTTTTTCCCATTAGAGGCTAAACAGACATCTTATCATTCTTCACACTTCCCATTGAAATTATTTTCTCTCATAGTAAATAATCAAGGCTGTAGGTAATGCATGTTGGGGAGAAGAAAGGCTGTTCTACCAGTGTGGTACCCTTCAGTTCTAGAATTTATACTTTGGACAGGTAGATAAAATACATATAGTAGGCATGAAGTGAGCTAACACAATTGGTAGAGTCGCTGCACATTTTAAAAATTGACTAGTCACATGGGGAGAAGACACTCTCTCAGGCTTTCACAGAGAGCACATTGGCCAAGCAATGGCCGTGACTCATCCACATGGCTGCACTGATGAAGGTTCTACAATCTGAGGTACAGGATCTCAGGACAAATCCTGAGGGCATTTCACTGACCTTCTCAGACCAAAAAGTTACAACTCTTGTTGCATAGGTCCTGCTTTACCTTGGTCTTAACCATCCAGTAGAAAAGTATGAAGTCGAAATATAAGAAATAAAGCCATGCTGTTGGGTTGAGCTGTGGGGGACTCAGGTCAATAATTTCTGACATTGCCAGTTAAATATAAGACCCAATGCTATTATGGGCTACTGGACTCTTTTAGAATATTTTGCTGAGTTTACACACCTATAATATTCAATAACGGAACTTAGAAAAAATGGGGTATACCGATGAATGTCCATTTTGTATCTGTGTATTCAAAGAGGTTGGGATAGATATATAGTTGCATTCTCTTAATGAATAGAATGATTTGTTCTAATGGTGTTTGTAAATGGGATCACAAGTCCGCATCTTGTACAGCAATTAACCACTAAGAAGAATATATGCAGTGTGTTATTTGTTGAAACTGTCCTTCCGATATGATTTGAAACTGTCTCATTGCTATCTGTTTGTCAATAAAACTTTGAAAAAAAATAAAAAATAAAAAAAATAAAAATAAAAAAATAAAAATTGACTAGTCATGTCTTCAAAGTCCCTTGGTAAATAGAAGTGTGAAACATGGACTATTTCCACGTAGGAAGAGTGTGATATTGGTGTGCCTTTCCAGTTCTTAGCTATATAAATTATTTAACAGTGTTATAACACAAAAGTGTTCCAAATCCTTATTTCCTCCTCTATTTCTTAAGTTTCGAGACAGGATGTTGCTCAGTTTTCAATTGCCCGAGCTAAGCGTGGTTCTATGACCCTGCCTCACCCTCGCAGACTCCTGGCAATGCAGGTTGGCGCCAACGCCTGCAAGGCTCCCCAGCCCGGCTACTGCCCTCTTTTCCCACCTGTTGGTTCTCCACATCCCTCCATCCTCTGACTATGTCATGACAGCTTTCTCCTGGTACCTTGCGATCCTCCATCTCAAGCTTCCCTCCCCTCTGCTCCACTGTTAGATGCTCAGTCCTGCCCATCCCTACCTTCACTAACTCCTGGTCTTCCTTCTAGATCCTAAGTAGCTTGTTCAGTCTGTGTGTTCTGGCCCCCAGACCAATTTTTCCTTTCATACAGGACCTCCTGATTGCCTTTTGCAGGCCTTACTACACTAGCAGGAATTTCTTTTGTGTCTGTCTCCTCCCTCCCAGCCTGCTTACTATGAGGATAGGAGGAAAGGCTGTAGGCAGAGTGTGCACATAGTAGGCTCTCTAAGTACATGAGCTGCCCTATCCCAAGAGAACAGACCTGCTGAGGACTGAACTGCCCTCATGCTCTCTGGAAGGTGCCTCCTGAGCTGCTGCCAAAGCTTCCCTAATTCTGGGAGGGAATGAACATTGCTGCTCAGCGGAGGCAGCTCAGGACAAGTTGTGGAGCGCTGCATCAGTCCAAGGGTGGGCAGACGCACACAGAGCGGCTCACAGGACTGATTCAGGTCAGTGAGCCCCAGCTTGCTGCTGTGTGCGCTGGCCAAACAGAAAGAGCTGAAAGCAGCTCATGAAAGCAAATGCATTACAAACAAGCAAAGCGCGTGCATGCCACTGATGACAATGATTTAATGACTGCATCTGGACTATCTTGGATGTGGATTAGCTACTTGGGCTTGCAAAGAAACCAGATCAAGTTTGGTATTCCCAGGAAAGAGAAATGGAAGAGAGAGGAGAAGGAGAAGGAGAGAAGAAAGAAAAGGAGGGGAGGGAAGGAAGGAGGAGAGAGGGAATGTGAATACGAAGTGTCTATGTACATATGTCTGAGTTATACTCTAGCAGGGCCCTGCAGGGCCCCAGAATAAGCATTTGGGGATCTGGGGAGAATTACTGGGCCGGCCAGCCTTGCAGGACACAGATCTCCCTCATCTTCTCGCTGAGACTCTGCAGCAAGGCATGGCCAGATCAAATTAGTGGCTCCCTAAACCCAGCGCCTGTGGCTCAGTGGCTGAGAAAAGAATGTCTGAAGTTTCCCACATCCCCGTAGCTTCTCTAAACTATTCACAGCAGGCAGGCAATGTAGCAGGCCGAGGGGCTTGGAAACCTGCGACAAAGGCCCGGGAAGAGTCTACCCACAACCAGCTTGCTCCTCTCAGGGCAAACCTCCTAACTTTGCAGAACCTTTCCTTTCTCTGCAAAAAGTACTCAAGAGAACACTGTCCACCTCACAGGATGAGGGTGAGGATCTAGGACACAACCAGTGCCAGGGCCCCTGCTGAAATGGCACACAACTGGACAGATTTTTTCATAGATTGCTCCAGTTTATCTTGCTTACCTTTGGAGGCTCTTGGAAGCCCCTTTCTAAGAAGCTGTGACCAGCATTCAGCTGTATTTATTTGTTGAGAAGCTTCTGCACATCAAAAGCATAAAAGGGGACGTGGCCGAGGGAGGCGTTTCTGCTCACTGGGGACAGATCAATTCAGATGCAAGAAGGGTTGCTGTGGGGCAGAGGGGACCTTTCAGGTTTGCTTACCTTGTCAGCGCCCCTGGCTGGATAAGGCACAGTGACTGTTTGAAGTCTCCCAGCTGCCCTCCAAGAAATAAGTAAGGCCCCGCAGGTCAGCAGTTTACAATTGCTTCCAGAGATTTCTGTTATTTTTATATTGGAGAGTTTCCCTGGGTCTCAGGAAGAATGGAATTTCCATTTAATAACTGGGAGGGCCTTGTAAGGCAGCAGCATTCCTGCCGCTGCTACTGCCAGGAAGATGGATTGGTCCAGAAATGCAAGAGCAAAGGGGGCTTTTTGCTTGTCTCTGAAACAGCCTTTTATAGATATTTCCAAATGCCAGGCAGTGCCTTTTGTGGATCACAGTCCCCTAGGAGTACTCCCTTGGCACGTGCCTGTAATCTTAGCACTTTGGGAAGCTGAGACAGGAGAATTCAAGTTTTTCCTAGTCAATTTAATAAGATCTTGTCTCAGTTGAAGCTGGGTAAGGCAGTGTACACCTGCCATCCCAAGACTTGGGAGGCTGAGGTAGGAGGATTCCCGAGTCCAAGGCCAGCCTGTGCTACATTGTGAGTTCAAACCATCCTGGATTACATAGTAAGACCCTGTCTCAAAAAACAAAAAGAAAAGAGGGGCTGGATGTAGCTCAGTGACACACAAATCAGATCCCAGCTTCTCATGGAAGATATACACAGTCTCCCTTGTAAGGGACTCAGGAACCTGTGTTTTTAACAAGCTTCTCTGCTGATTAATGCCTACCTAGACCTGAGAAAGTTAGGTGGTAGTTCATCCTTGGATTGTCAGGGCTTGTGGGCTGCTTGCTCTAATCCAGAGCCCAGCCCACTAAAGTTCTGAGCAGGCAGGGCATTTGGCTTCCTTCAAGCCAATCATTTTAAAATATACACTCAACACTGTCAGAGCAGAGACACCCAGTGCTAGGTGGGGAAGATTAGAGTGGAGTGCTCTTCCTTTCTCTGTTGCCTGCTGCAAATCAGCTCTTGCTCCAAACACGCCAGCTTCACTCTGCAACTGCATATTGTGTGACTTCATTTACAAGAAATGCTGGGAACACGCAGACCCAGAGAAAAAGGAAGTAGAATCGTGGCTGCCAAAGGGTAGGGACTGAGGTGGAAGAATTGCAGACGAAGACTAACTGGAGCCAGGTTGTTTGGGAGATGGTAAGGGAAATGCTCTAAAATTGCAGAGGGAAACACAGCTCTGTGAATAAGCCACCGAGCTATGCCCTGTAAGTGGGCGACTGAATGCTGAAAACTATGTCATGATAAAGCTGTTAGCATAAACCTTTCACTCTGCAAAACCAAACACTGTAGTTAGCCAAACCTACTGTTGCTTAAGAGACAATTGAACCATTACCTCTTGTTATTCAAGAAAGGGAAAATCCCCCTTTGAGTACATGTGGGACTCAGAAACCTGTACTCTGATTTAGGTTGTGTACACATACAGATTTCAGAACTACTATATCAAATGCTTTATTTCAGGGGAAACCTTTCCTATATAATTACGTTTCTTGAAATTGCATATGTGTATGTGTGTGTGTGTGTGTGTGTGTGTGTGTGTGTGTGTGTGTATTTGCCATCCCAGCATTCCATGCAGCTCTGGTCACCTATGCTTTAGTCTGCCTGTGGTATGAGATCAGTCCTTGTCTCATGTTGTCACTTAGGGTAATACCCAATCCACGTCCCAGGAGGAGGAGGTGAAACAGTGACGAAAACATCGGCTGGATTTTTCAAGACACTTAAGACAATGCCCAATTTTATGAGTCTTTCCGTAGTTCCTTGCTCCACGAAGATCACAGGGCCCGAGGCGACTGCCTAGCATTGTGGAAATGATCGGCGTTCCAGCTTCGTGAGTTCAAATTCTGATTTACTCATTTGAGGATTGCTGTGTTATCTCTCCTGAGGCTTCTCATCTGTAAATATGGAATCTTGGTTCCTTGCTCGTAGAATGATTCTAAAAAAGGCTGAAATAATTCATACAGGGAATCTAACATATAATATCTGCTTAGTAAAAAAGCACAAATATTACAATTATTTGACTTCCAGTGGTGTGTACCATATGTTTCTTCATTTGGATTCTAAGATTTTTGTGAGGCTAGTCCTTTGCTTTCCACAGAGCTCGTGACGCAGTATACAAAAGTGCAGTGCGTGAAGGAAGAGAAGGCCACAGAGCACACCAGAACACCTGCCCAGCTCCTCTTTCCCAGACCCCTCTCTCCTGACCCCCAGTATTTGTCCACCTGGGAAGAACCCAGCCCATGCTTGGCTTCAGAGATGGAGTTTTATTTTCCTGGGGATTTGTAATTAGGTCTGAGCATCTACTTGTGTCTTCCAGACTTCTTAAAAGAGGATGTACACACCTGCTAGTGGGCAGCTATTTTTAACCAGGAGCTTAAAATAAAGGCCTCCAGTGAGGTGTGAGCGCAAAAGAAACTCTTGTGTTCTCCCCTAGCTGTGTTCGGTTGCACTAATACAGTGTGATTCTAGGCAGCCATTCACAATGTTTCTAAAGAATTTTTTAAAGCACATGAAAATGTCCATATAATACATAGGTTAAAAAAAATACAGAACTCAACTGATTAGCAGAATAGTAGATGATTTTATTTTTGTTTATAATATTTTATAATTTTTTTCAGGAAAAGTCCATATGCACAGCTGATAAAGGGAATATACATTTTCTTCCCCCTTTCTCTTTAAAAATTTAACACATCTAGCCTCAGTTTTCTCAGAATTCTAGCTATTTTGATATCTAATAAACTCACACAGATGTTAATTATTTTTTGGCTTCCTAAATATATATATATATATATATATATATATATATATATATTTTCCTGCATTTTTTAGGGAAGGGTCTACAGGGTATTCAGGGTCTCACTACTTGATCGGACTCATAGTGATCCGTCTGTTTACAGCCTCCTAAGAGCTGGGATTACAGGCACGTGTCACCATGCCCAGTCTCAATTGCCATCTTAGCATGCCCTGGGGGCAGGGCCAGCATGGCAGGCCCGGGGATCAAACCCCCAGCCCCTATGCCTGCTTGCAGGCACTTTAATTCACTGAGGTATTTGACCGGCCCTAAAAATATTACTTGAATATGGGCTCCAAGAGGAAAGATAGATGGCTGTGTATAGCTCTCAATCACTAATCCTTTTCAGAACTAGACTAAACAGGTCTACTTCTAAAATTAATTATCACTAGTGACTTCCCAACTCCAGGAGAAACTATCACAGAACTGTCTAAAATTAAACTTGTCTCCCATAAATTTATCTTTGATAACTGCTACTTATGCGTTAACTAGAACCTTGTGAGGTGAACATTAAAATTACTGCGGAGCTTTAAAAAGATTTTTTTAAAAACCCCCTGCTCCATCTTTCAGAGTCTAATTCAATTGGTCTTTTGTGGGGCATGGGGATAGCTAAAGATTTTAGGCGTGTTTTAAGCCATCGTAATCTTCAGCCAAGATTGCAAACCAGTAACCTAGTATAACAGATTGAAAGGAAGATTGTGTGTCACTTATTTCATTGCCTGAGCACAACGCAATCACGTTTCACAGCCTGTGGGACACAGCCGCACAACTTTCCATTTGCCCTTAGAAGTGAATGAATTTGGAAACTCAAGTTGGAAAGGAACCCTGGGCTCTAGGACTCTGCAGGAGATGTTTGAAGACATCGCCTCCCAGTGGCAGCACTTGGTAACTGCTTGGCAATCCGGGTTCACGCTTGCTTCCATTATTTCCTTGCTTGCCAGCACAAGGCTTGTCCAAATCTCCTGGCTGGCAGTGAACCTGCCCTGGGAGAGCCTCCTTAAGCCCGCTGAACAACTGCTCTTGCCTGCCGTGTCAGCAAAAGACTTGGAGCCATCAGCCTGCGACAAACTCTCCAGACTTGCCCTTAATTGCTAGAAACAAAAGTTGTAGATAAAACCTGCGGAGTTGCTTATTGGCAGCCAGCACGCTGAACTAAGCTAGAATTGTTCCAGTTACTTGGTAGAAAAGAAATCTTGTCAAGAGTTACAGGCTATGGAAAGAAAGGAGCGTGTAAATGAACATATAGCAAGAGGTTCTTTATGGTTCTCTGCCTCGAGTGCCCCAGAATTGGGGGGAGGGTATGGGGAGGGAGCAGGTGAGGAGAACCGTCACCAGGGTGGAGAGGAGTGACGGGCCATTCCGAGCCCTGGCTGGGAGCTGGCGTGTGGAGCGGACCATCTCCGTGAGGAACATCTGCTAGCCTGTGAGTAAAGCCACCAGGGAAGCTCGGCCAGAAAGCCGCTGGCAGGGCCTATTCCTGTCTCGCTTACTTTTCTCTCATTGCTGGAACAAAACACCCCAAAATTAAAGAGGGAAAGTTTTATACAGCTCACAGCATGTGGAGGTTTCAGTCCATACTCTGCTGGCTCCAAGGCAGAGTGGCACGTGGCGGAGGGAAGCAGTTCATGGTGGCAGAAGGCAGCAAAACAGGAAGAGCACAAAGGCAGGAGCAGCGGAGAGCCAGCCTCTTTCCCTCCCTTACGTTGTATGCAGGCTGTGCGCCACAGGGTGGGTGCAGCACTTGTACCCATAATCCAGCATTAGGACCACGGATCCATCACCAACTCTAGAAGCCCACCCTGTGACTGCATCAGGCTTCAGGAGACATCTAGACACAAACCCTAACACTAACCTTGCAATTCAGAAGGTCCCGGAGCCGGAGTGAATTCTGAGCTGCAGATCCGGGGCCTTCTCTTCATGCAGGCCTACTTCGTACCTTTTCACTGAGGCCTGTTTCTTTTACATTGGATGGCATCACCTCTACTTTACAAAGGAAGCTGAGGCTCGGGGATGCGCTCTAGGGGCCAAGGCCTCCTAGCTGGGCTGTGGTGTGCTGTAGGCAGCTGAGTTAGATAGAAATATAATAGGTAGTCAGCTAGGGCTGGCCCTGGAAGGAGCCAGTGTGGAAGGCAAGATACCTTGCAACTGTGGGAGAGACAGGCACCACCGCTGTGGGCCAGACGGCAAGGCAGGAGATCCAATGAACGCATCCACATACCTCCCTGAGGATAAACATCAGGGATTGCTATTCTAAGTTGGTATCAAGTGCCGGCCAACTAACTCAGCGGATTAAGGTGCCTGGAAGCAGGCACAGGGGCCTGGGGTTTGATCCTGGGCCTGCCATGCCAGCCCCGCCCCTGGGGCACGCTGAGACAGGGCATGGTGGTGCACGCCTGTAATCCCAGTAGTTGGGAGGCTGTAAACAGGTGAATCACTAGGAGTTCAATCTAGTGGTGAGACCCTGAACACACTGTAGACCCTTCCCTAAAATACAGGAAAAAAAAAAAAACCTACATAGGTATCAATCACCTTGAGAGAGCCAGTCACTAACCCATTCCCCTACAGGAAGCGCCCCTGTTCTACATTCATGCCCTCTTGCTTGCTACATGACTCACCTCATTTGATCTTAATTTAATCAATTTTACTGAGCAATTAAGCTTATAATCACATTGGATGAGCAGTTTTTCCCCACCTTGTACCCAACTAGTGAGTTCTCGTGGTCTTCACCTTAGACCTACCTCACCTAATAGATTTGCTCTACAAAAATTCCCTAAATATGACATCTTCCTTGATAACCCACTGTGGTCCCCTTCTGTCCCTTTCTCAGACAGAACCTTTCCTTCCCCAGTAAATGTATGCTGCTCTTAACCTGTTGTTTGTTCCTAAAATTCATTCTTCAGTTTTAGAGAACACAAATGCTTCCCAGGTATCTTTCGGGTTGGGAGTTTCTTTGCCCTGTATCAATGGAACATAGGCTGTGATGCCACATGGGGATGGGAAGGGGGAGCCCAGCGCAGGAGTAGGCCCCGGGAAGGAGTCCAACTCTTCATTGCTAGAGCCAGTGACCAATGTCAGAGCAGGGCCTGCCCTCAGACACTGTCCTGCGTCTACAGAGCTCCCTGGGGCCTCTCTGAAGAAAGAATTGGGGGTGGGGTGGAGACAGAGTGAAGAGTGGGGAGAGAGAAGAGGAGGGGCCGCAGGCTGCAGGATCCACAGTAGGAAGTGGGCCCAACAGAGGTAGGTACAGCGCTGGCTATCCAGGAGGGTGAGGGCTCGGTCCTCCTCTGGGCTCTGCAGTCTTTCCTCCTTGACCACTTTTCCAGATCCATCCACCCCTCTTTGTTTCTCCTTTCTTGCTTGTCCTGCTCCTCCTACAACCTCGCTTCCTGTTTCTTTTCACTGCTGGAAGAAAGGATCTTTCTCCCTCACACTGCCAAGCTATGTCCCACACTCCTCATGGGATGTCAAATAGAAGCAAACAATTTTATTTAGGTAATGAAAACCATCTGAATCAGACCCATCTGCAGTCAAAAGCCACCTCAGTCTCCACAAGGTGCGGAATGCTGGCTGGCCAGGGCTCTAACCCGGGGTGCTTCCGCCCACCAGAGCTGAGCTCATCCAATTCCTTGTGGCAACAGCACTTATCCGTTCCTCATGTTTAATGCAAGCGAGCTTGAGACAGGAAAGCTTTCAGGAAAGTGTCAGATGCACAAGCACTGCCCTTTGCAGAGCAAACGTAAGTGCTCAAAGCCTGCATTCGTTCTATTTTACAGTAATTGTGTTCTCATCTGTACAGATGTAAGCAAACCATTTCTGTCAGCAGAAAAGAAAAAAAATCTATATCCAAGGGCCTCTGAAGCTTGCCGAGTCCTGGCTCACCTCCACATTTTGAGTCTCTCGGTAATTTCAAAATGAAGCAATGCCAAAGCATTATAAAAATTGTTGTTCATGTTAAGTGCTTCTCATTAGCAAGTTATTATTTGCAACATGAAAGGGATAATGCAGTATCATTGTTCTAGCTTCGAGCTAATTATAAGGTTTGTAAAGAAGTAATCGCTCATAGTGCACGGAGGTAACAGGACTCAGGTGTAAAGCTGTATTTGGAATAACTTCTTCCAGGCCCGCCAGTCCGTAAGTCCTTTAGAGATAACAGCAACCATAAGGAGGAGGTTTTAGGGTGGCCATGCTCAAGCTTACAATGCTGGAGAGTATGCCGGCTTTCCCTCTGCTGACATACTGCACTTGTCTCCAAGCACGTCTGCTCCATTCTACATGGTGCTGGTAGTGTGGTAGCATACTAGCATTTGTGAAGAATGTGCAGGCTGGGAGGACCTTGCAAGTGCGGTGCGCTCAGCCCTACAGGCTTCCCTAGGTTATCGGCACCCAAAGCAGAACGCTGAGCAATGCACTGCTGTGGAATTGGGTTTCTGAGCTGGCCTTAGGACTGGGGTAGGAAATAGGGCAAATGACCCTGGAGGGTCTCGTAGTCCTAGAAAGGATATGAAATACTCAAATACACACACACACCCTACAATTGCAAGGGTGTTTCAGAGACACAGGGGCCAACTGAAAGAGCTCTTCATGGACAAAGCTAAGACAATCTGAATAGCAAAATAATGGAACAGCACTGAATTATACCTCAAAGAATAAAACAGGCACGAGTCCTTATCGATATAAATGACTTGATGACTAAGTGAATGGGAGCACATTTTTTCTTGCAGAAGAATCCTGAACAATTGATGGGGACAGCATTACTACACACTTCTGAAGTAAATGCACACCGATTTGCCATCAGAGAGGACAGTACAGAAAGGGGGAAAGGGAAAGAGTAACTTGGTGACAGAAAATGTGCAGATACCTCAGTCGGCGGATCAGTCAGAATCATATTTATTCCTCTGCCGTGAAGAGACAGCAACACTTAGTCTACTTGTACAGGGTGATTGCCTTCCCATGGGGAGTTGGCTACATGCACACAGCATGTCTACCTTTTTCATCTCTGGTTTTCCCTTCTTCCCCCTCCCCCTCATCTCTTGACCTCCCTGTCCTTTTTGCAAAAGATCTTCCTGCTTTCCCTTATCTACTTTATTTTGCTCTGAATTTATACTGTGGGTTTTTCATATCAGATAAATCATGTTATATTTAAGCTTGTGTGTCTGATTTATTTAACTTAATATTACGGTCTCAGGGTGCACACATTTTCCTACAGATGGCCCCAATTTATCCTCCTTTACTCCAGAAGGTGGTCCTTTGTACCTGTGGTCTTCCTCCTCAAACCCACAATTCCAATCTAATAATGAAGAAAATACCAGACAACTTCCTGTAGACTGGAATTCTGAAAAGAATTTGACCAATATCCTTGACAGTCAAAATCATTAAAAAGGGGCCAAGGAAATAGCTCAGTGGCATAAGCACCTGCCTGGCAAGCATAAGGCTGCGAGTTCTATCCCCGATATCGAAAAAAAAAAAAATCATTAGAAGTTAAGGAACTTCCAAAAATTGCCACAGACACAGGCCTGCCAGCAACTCCTGAGATCTGAGCTCCAGTCTGCAAGGTTCCTCCCTGCTCTCTGAAGTGCTGCATTTCAACTTCCTCCTCTGAATTCCCCAGGTTTGAGGTGGTGGTGCTTCCTGCTAGTTTTATCTCCGAGTTACACTTAAGTTCCCATTCAGGCTTCTGATATCCAATTCCCACTGTGGAAATACCTTGTGTGGTTTCTGTCCTCTTGACTGAATTCTCTGATACAGTGCATGGCACCAGGAAACAGACCCTCGCTGATGGGTCCGGATAGTCACTTCATTACATCTTAGCTGTAGGAGCCAGGCTGAGTCCCCTGTCGATGGGAAATGCTGTACTCTACTCCACTGCATGCAGATGCACAGGGACGTATATAGACTGAGGTGCGATGTCTACTGAAACGTACTGTGCTTGTGGGACAGTGTGGTCTTTCAAATTTCAACTGAGTGAAAAGAACAACAGGGAAGCACCATCGCTATCCCTCGGTTACCTTAATTCTAAGTAGGTGGGGGTGGCTGAGACAAATGAGCTTGTAGAAAGGAAATTCATAGTTCCAACAATTTTCTTACACATACATTTATACACATAAATGTACACTTATCGATTTACATTTCACTCAGTCAAATGAGCTGAGATGGAATTTCCTGAGGTAATGCAGAAAAATAAACCACAGATTTAGGAAGATAGGGAATGCAGGGTTATGTGTGGCACAGCTGCCCACATCTCCTGGGTTGCCGGTGACAATCTTTTCAGTAAGATATTAAGAAATACATCAGTGAAGGAAACACTAGTACTTGGGAAAAGTGCTCTAGCATCTCTTATTTCTAAACCTGGAGTCTTCTGTGGAAGATGCTGGCATTGAAATGTGTTAGAAAACAGACAACAGAACCGGGATTTCAGGAGAGACTTTAATATTACACCAGGGATTGATTACACCAATGTTGGAGAGCTCAGTGAGGAAGAAGGTCATTCAATGAGGTCATCCGGAAATAATCCAGGAAGCAGTCCTACCGCCAGGGCTGAGGGCATAAGACAGAGGCGAGGGCTCCAGACCTAGAATCTTGGAGGAAAGGCCTGGCAAGTTGGGTGTCAGGTGCTGAGGGGCCTTTGGGAGGCGGATGAGATAGTTCTTGGGGAGCTCAAAGAATAAGGAGGCTGGCTTACCACTGGGAACACACCACTGAGGTGATCCTGGCAGGAACAAACTGGAAGGAAGGAAGTTCCTTCTTTTCTCCTTCTGATTCCTTTTTTCCTCTGGAGCCTTACTGGCTAAAGCTAGTAGAAAGCCAACTGGGAAAGGAAAAATCTAGTTTGCAGAATCTTAGCTCAGTAACACAAAGCAGAACGAGAAGAGTGAACTTGGAAATGAAAAACAGTAGCTGAATACAGAGAAAGCACCTTATGCCTGCTGCCCTGAAAAGCAAACCCCAAGATGCTAAGGACTTTTTTGGAATCTCTCCTTTCCAGAGTCATACAGGACTTAGTATTCGCTGAACGCCAAGGGTGATGTTACCACATGCTTGTGATAATCCCATCCATTCTGGACCTAGACTTGAATATTTAGGACAACAGCACTGAATTAGTGTCTTATGTCCCTAATTAGGCAGTTTCTTCCATGCCAAGCAGGGTCATTTAGGAAAGTCCTACCAGGATAAAGAACCTACCTTGGTGTAAGTGGAGTGGCCTCTTGGTGTCTGCTGAGGAGAGCTTAGAAGCTTCTGTAAAATCTTTTCTTAAAAAATCATTGTTCAGAGGCAGGGATCAGCTTCCATGGTGATGTGAGGATTCTTGAGTTTTCAGTTAAAGAATATAACGCAAGCTCTAAGAAACAGCAAGGTCTTTCTAAAAATAACCCAGGAATCAGTACAAAGGAGTATCTACACTTATCCAACATTTTTTTTTGATCACATAAGTCTGACAGTGAAGGTTTTGTTCTAAGAAGTTAATGGTAGTTGAGTGATTGATGATAGAAATTACTGGAGGAAAAGCCAAAAAACAAACGAACAAAAAACAAAAAAAACCCAAAACAACCAGGTCTAGTATCAAAGTGCAGCAAAAGCAAGCTGTAAAATGAGGACAAAGAACTTCTAATAATGCAGCAACCTTAAGATGGTGTTGATACTGCAGTTCTCAGCCCAGAATTATCTATGTCAAATTAATTACACTTCCCTAGTCTTATTCTTCCCATTGAAATAAAAATGGTAATGAGCAACACTATGCTGAAGACATGGACCAGCTTTTGCTTTGAAATACTCAGGAATCAATGAATATCAATTGCACAATGTGCTAGGCATGAAATTATTTCAACCATTAAGAACTTAGATTTTAATTTCAACATCAAATTCTAAAGAAAATGCTACACATATTTGCTTGTATTAGCTTTTATTTTAGGATGTGTTTTCTGAACCCAAATTCCAGTGAGTCACATATGCTTTTGCCAGCCGTGTTTCCAGAGAAAGCTTGAAACTGTATGAGATTGGATTATCTTACAGAAAACAAGCGCTTATAAAATGAAGCCTGTTTATTGTCTGAGTCCAAGGCATGTGGACTACTGAAGTTAATAGTTTTATCCTCAAAGCACATGTTTCTTTCCAAACTTTCATTTCTGTTGGAACAAAACACCAAAAGAGCTTAAGAAAAAGATGATCTATTTTCTAACCATTTCTAAAACAGAATGAAATTAAACATCACACACAGAACACCCACTGAAGCAGCCAACAAGGGCTACAGAAGCATAAATGTTCTGACTTGCTACTTTGTTGATAACAGCAACAGTATAAAGAGTAGAAAAGAATATTTTAAACATGGAATAATGTTTAAGGAACAGTTAGTTTCCCTCCAGAAATCTTCATTGTTCTTCTCTTGGGAAAAGTCTAATCAATTTAAATGCTACCACTATTCTACTTGTGAATGGACTGAGGAATACATCTCTCATGTTACAGAAATGAATCTCATCCTCTGGGCTTTGAAATAAAGCTTTATCAGAGACAGTCAATTTGTGTGTCATCTCATCTTTCTGCATTACTGTAAAATTGATTTTATGATTCCTTTCTCATAAATTACAGGCCGCAGGCAATCGTAGCCTGGACTCCTGCTTGTCTTCCCAGAATCAGGGCTGGGGGTTCTTTTCTTATGAGCCACATCGACCTCTTCAAGCTTGCAATTCTGCTCACGGGTATGTTTGGAAGAGTCCATCAGACCCAGGATATGTCCTGGTCTGGTCTGAATCCTCTGACTTGAGTATCATTCCCAAAGCCTTATGTTCATCATTGGAGTGAAATATTTTCTGAAAAAGTGTGCTCATGGTGGAAATAAATGCCCATCACAACAGGGGCACTATTATCAACTGACAGCCACAAAAATAGGTCTCTGTTCCCTTCCCCCATAACTCCTGACACGAGTGCAAAAACCCTCAGCAATATCCAGGTTTCTGGCGATTGCTGCTGGGCTCATGTAAGGATCTGGTTGTTTGATCAAAAGGACTGGTGCTGGGCTGGGGATGTAGCTCAGTGGTACAGTGCCTGCTTCTCAAGCGCAAGGTCCCTGAGTTTGATTCCCAGTTAAAAAAAAAAAAAAAAAGACAATTGCCTTAAGGCCTTTTTTTTTAATTGACTCCTTGTCGCTCTCTCTCCACACACATGCAGCACACGGTCTCTGAGTTCCACTCTGCTACCTGCCTAAGTCTTAGCTGGTTCTCCCAATTGGACACGTGGCCACCTGGTACCCTACCCCAGTGAGAACACTGACAGGGGAGTGCTGAGTTCAGACGACAAAGGTCCGCTCCTGCGAACATTTTGGCTAAGACAAATCTTAACCCTAATCTTGGGGTCACTTGTTAAAAGTTCAATTAAAGCTCTTGGTTTTAGTATTTTTATAGACTATTTACTTTTTCTTTTTCCTGTGCTCTAGAATGAGATCACTTGACTCAGAACAGTGAATGACCATCAACTGAGAAAATATGGGCCCGAAGGCACAACCGTTTGGGCTGGGGCTTGAGAGCAGTATCAGCAATGATCTAGTTTAGCATGGCAAATGCAGCCGGACACAGAAGTGTCATTTCCTGGTGGGCTGAGGGACTCCCCAGATGCTCACAGTACTCCACTACGCATACACTTTTCCTCTAAGCGTATTCACCACACAGTGTGCTTATGTAAATCTACTGCATGGCCACCAAGACTTTGAAGGCTGAGATAGCATTTTCCCAGCACTTTAATACCTGCTTCAGAGAAAGCTCTCAACAAATATTTGTTGAGTAAGCAAAACTGCTGCTTTTGCTTTTGGCTGAAGGGTCTTCTTTTTAAAAACGATGTTAACAGAAAAATCTCTTGATGCATACAACACTCAAACCATGACAGCAGGGCGTACGCATGAAACAGACTTAGATGGATGGATCACCCTGGGCTGGGCAGGGGGAGATATTTCAGGAAGAGCTGAAAATCAGTCCTGCGCAGTAGCCCATGGGCAGCATCTTTATTTTGGCTCAAGACCAACTAAAACATCTTTTGCGTTTTGTGTGGAGCTTCAAACAAACTGGCATGCAGTGTTTTTGCTTGCTTGTTTTGATTTTTTGAAGAAAAGCTTTTTATTTTAGAGTTACTCTAGCAAAACCTCAATATTTTATGACAATTTTCTTTAAATTCCTTTTGGATTACTAGTTTCCTAGATGAAACATCGTAAATAACAGCAGTTTGAATCAACCACTTAACTAGAAAATTCAATTAGGTATTCCTATAGTGCAGTGTTCTTTTGAAGTACCTCAGGGCACAAAAGATAATTTTCACCATCAGGTGCCTCAACCTTGCTTCTTCCACCTTTTTTTAAAAAATGTTTTTAAAAAATCTTTTATTTATTTATGTATTTGGTACAGGGTCTCACTACTCAGTTTGGACTTGTAGTGATCCTCCTGTCTCCGCCTCCCCAGTGCTGGGATTACAAGCGTGTGCTACCACCTAGTTTTGTGGCTGGCATGGCAAGCAATACGGGGATCAACTTCGGTCCTTATGCTTGCCAGGCAGTCACTTTATACCACCAAGCTGTCTCCCCAGCTCTCTTCCATCCTCTCAATCCAGCCACCTCCATACTTCCTTGTAAAGCTATTATTATTATTATATTATTATTTTCTTTTTTGTATTTAGTACAGGGTCTAAGGGGTCTCACTATGTAGATCCGACTCGTACTGATTCTCCTGTTTTCAGTCTCCCAAGTGCTGGGATCACAGGTACGCACCACCACGCCCAGTCTCAATCAACATCTCAGCACCACGGGGGCGAAGCCAGCATGGCACTCTGGGATCGAACCCCGGCCACTGCATCTGCCTAAGCAGGAGCTTTAGTCCGCTGAGCCATTTGGCAGGCTCTAAAGATATTTAGAGTAACACTGGCTGACAAGAATCTTTGGGTAGTTGAGATTAATAATTAATTTTTCTCTTTCTGGTTGTGCTGTATATTCCCCCCCACTCCAGTTTACAATTAAGGTTCTCAAGGGAATATTCAAGTGAATGGGATAAATCTAGAGCCCAACTGTTTTAAATAAGGGGAAAAAAAGGGTTTTACATGTGTAGAAAATGTTAAAAAGCTAAGCTTAGAACGAATAGTTTCTGTAAGACTTGTATAAACATTTCTTCTTTAGGGCAGTGATTATTAAAGAAGGAAACTGGAAACTGGAGGATATATGTGAGGTTTACCCAGGGAAAATTTTCAAGCTACATCTTCTTCCACAAATACTGATTCCTATTGTTGTTCTCTCCCTAGAACCAAGACGACAGCGACCTACTGATGACAGTGTGCCACATCCCATGGAGCGTAGGGATTAGGTTAAGGATCACTGTTTTAAGACTCACCGGTGATAAATATTTCCAACTACAATCATATAACAGCATGAAGACCGTATTTGCTTCAATTACATTATTTATTTATTTTTTGATTATCCCTCTTAGTCCTGCATGCATTGTTAGCACAAAAAGTTGAACATGATCACAACCTCCGTTGAAGACAGGGTAGCACACACCACCTGAAGAGCTTCTCCCGGAGGGCCCAGACGCTGGTAACTAACACTGTCAGTGACCCACACAATGTTCACAGAAAAATTTACCAGCTATCCTCTGTTTAATGTAAACAGGCAGGAGGCCAACAGAGTACTACAGTAACGCTATTTTACAGGGCCCAGAAGTATGATTATCTATCATTTTTGGCATATCAAGTGTCACAATGACATGCACATTTTGACTTATTGTACAACCAAAAATATAATGACCATGTAATTTGTGGCTTTAGCACTTCACTGTAACTTCTTCTGTCCATACCCATTAACTTCATAATTAGATGGTAATTATCTAGTAATATAACATGTAGAAATGTTACCATGAATTTATGAAGTAATCCCATCATTTGCGCCCTGTAAAATTAAGTGTAACAATCTTTACACTAGTAATAGTGTAAGCAAGCCAAGGATTTTGGTCCTTATATATACATATATATATATACACACATGTACACAAAGTAATATACAATTAAACCCCCAAACTGTGAACCACTCAGGCCTTCCATATTGCACAGATACATCATGAAAACATTACGTCACTCTAGTGTGAGCACTACAGTGACAACTGGCTGTGACAAATCGGAGTTCTAAGAAGTAGAGAATGTGCCTCGTTACTAAAAATAAATCTGAAGACTACACTATTGGAAAGTTGAAAATATGTGCGTATTTATGCAAGAGTGAAGCCAGGCTACCGTCGAGTCTGCAGCTGCGATGGCCACCAGTTGTCACGCGTGCTGTCTACCCCACACAGCGCACTCTGGCTGCTGTTCTTCTAAGCACTGAGCACATTCAGCTTCTGAGCGACAGTAAGAGAAGGGCCAGCGAGGCAGTGCAACGCTTGCTAAAGTAACAAATTCAACTCAATGTGTGAACTTGTGCCGGCGCTAGGTCCAAACTAAATGTGAAAAAGAAAGAAAGAAAAATGGGGAAAGAAAAAGCAAAACTAAACCTCAAGTCTTAGCTGACTCCAGCACAGTCATTACAATAACTTAGGAAAATTACATTTTCAGAAGCAGCACACACACACACACACACACACACACACACACACAAGTTAAAGCTTTTCTGAGCTCAGTTTCATGGATTAGCTATAAGGGCCCATTGTGAAAATCAAAGATTAAAAAAGAGTATTTGGTTGGAGAGGTAATACCACTGCTATTAAGCACATTAAGCACTATGAAAGCATTAAGAAATATCTAATATCGCTTAATGCCTTACTTTAAATACATCCATACCAAAGTAGACCGTAACTACATCTAGGAATCGAGATGCGCAGTGTTCCTTGCATACACTGATCAATAAAGCAAACTGCATAACGCTTCCTATCATTCAAAATTACAGACAGAACATCATACATGAGGTAACTATCTCCTGTTTTTCTTTCCTTTTTACCTAATTAAATTTTTTATACCAAGCTAAGAAAGATTTGTATTGAATTAGGAATTTAGTCCTTTTGTTGTTTTAACAATGATGAGCATCTTAGAGTTGAGATTATCATAATCTTGACATTTTGTTCTTAATAAATAGCAAACTATAACTATAAAATCCATCCGAAACACAATAAAACGAGCACACCAGCATAAACCATGCCTCCGTGCACACATCACACAATACGTCTGCAAAGGTGCCACACCACATGGCTTGCACAAGGCTGAGACAGCTCCTCTCTAGACAGCTGGAGACAAAACCTGTTACAGTATCTCCGGCAAAGTCAGTAAATGGAAAGGAAGAGGAAAGTGCTGCTGCTTGACATTAAAAGAAAAAACCAAAAAACTTTAAAGCAATCTTGGGACAATAAACCACGAACAGAAAGAACCGAGGACACTAGCAAACTCCTTGATGTAAGGTTCCACAGCCTGCTGGGCATCGCCCGGCAGCTAGAGCAGATGCTGCTGCTGCACGCCCACTCCACACACGCCCAACGCCTCAGAACCCTTTAACATGTAAACAGGACATTTAAAAGACTGTTTTCTTTCATTTCTCAAGAATCATTTAAGACCAAAGACAAAATGAAATGAAAAAAAAAATGTAAACATTGAGATGCCATTGGCACTCTGATTGTGGCCTACTGGGACACTGCCAACCACTTCAATAGGAAATTAACTATGAAATAATTTTCAGAGGGAAAGAGAAGAAGGAAGCCGTCAACTGAGTACAGTTAACTCGGTTTTAAAAGATCATTTTAGCACACACTACCAATGATGAACACAAACTCAACGTTGTTGCACAAATGACAGTTTAAGTCAACTGGGACCCCTACGTGAAAATGAATCACTAACATGGCTATGTGCACAAGAGAGTAAAAGGAAGTTTCTTTAAAAATATATATTAATCAAGAATTTCTTTCTCATATTAAAGTGTTATTCTTAGAAAAGCTAAAGAAAGTTGATGCTGTTCTACACGTTCTTATTTACTATTATTAATAATTCATGGATGGTTCCTGAATTATTTTCTGATTTATAGTTTTAAATACTTTGTTTGATAAGAACCTTAACCTTAAAAAGTTATAAAATCAGTGAACTTTTTGCTATTTATTAATCCAAAAGAACCTAAGCATTTGAGTCCCAGGGAATGTCAAAATGCCTCGCTACCTAAAAGGACAGTAAGATAACAGAAATGTCATCAAAGTCATGACATCAGGAATTCTTCAGCATTTCATGTAGTCATCAGAAACGCTTACTTCCTGAAGTTCCTTTGATTGTATCCTGGGTTCAAAAATGTACAACACAGACCCATTATGATAAAGCCAATGAAGACAACATTATGCCACATTTTACCAAGAGTCTTCACCTAAAAGGTTCTGTCCAGTTTACAATAATACTTCATTTAAAAAGGCCTTTTACCCTCTCTTGGCTGGGTGGGACTGAGTCTGTTCCAACAGAATGTCCATGACGGTTCGGCCCCCTAGTGACTTGATAGCAGTTAGGGTGTGGAGGAAGCGTGGTATTTTACAAAGGCAATCGCCGCCAGCTCCTTACAGAACTCTTCCAACACAATCACACCCTCTAGCAACGTGATGTGGTCAATACTGGGAAGAGCAGACAACAAATCAATTGAAGTTTTCAGCAGATCATTGAATTGGGTGAAATTTGGGGGTGAAAGTATGTAAAACAATGACTTACACAGGGCCTTCAGGCTCCAAACCAAGCAATCGCTTCCTGACCAACAGAAGTTTAGGCGTGAAGTCTTGAATGCGCTGAATTCGAACCATAAGGTCTCCAACAACCTGCACCAGAGATACGAAATTCTCTTTTGGAAATCAGCTGTATAAGGATTCTCTGATTGAAAAAAACCATCCTTCTTATCACTAAAGAACCCACTCCACAGTTTCTTTGAACAAAGACTCATCTGGTCTTTAAAATATGAACTATATGTACTATTTAAAGGAATGAATTTTCCCTTCCCCATTCTATAATAGTTTAAAATGTACAATAATTAGCTTAAGAGCTGAGGAGATAGCTCAGGGGCCTAAGCGCCTGTCTGGCAAGCTCAAGGACTGAGGTTCGATCTCCAGTACTGCATACCATGCTGGTCACCAAAACCAGGCATGGTGGCACATGCCTGTCATCCCAGTGCTGGGAAAGCTGAGACAGGAGGATCACTAGAGTCCCAGCTGCATAGCAAGATCCTGTACCAAATAAATACATAAATTATTTTTAAAAATTAAAAAACATTAGTTTAAACATAAATATATAAGGGCCAGCAAGATAGCTCAGTGGACTAAGGGTCTGCTTAGGCAAGCGCAGGGACTGGGGATCCCCAGCACCACATGCAGCTAGCCACCGAGTTCAGGAGTGGTGCCTCATGCCTGCAACCTCAGCACTAGGGAGGCTGAAAACAGGAGGATCAATAAGAGTCCAAGCTGCACAGTGAGACCCGTACCAAAGTGAATTTTAAAAACATTATAAATATTTCATATTTACATGTCACTCTATGACACTGTCCTCAAACAGTGATATGAAGATTTTTTTGTGATTTTTCTTATTACTTTAATAAAAACAGGCACACGTCATTACAGTAACATATTCATTTCTAAAGATATGAATATGTTAATGAGCTCACTGATTCTAGAGAACAGTGTAGAACAGAACTCACCCTGACAATTACAGAGAAGAGAGATCGACAGCCAGCGGCGAGATTCACGTAGGGGTCCAAAAGGTACTCGTGTGTGTGTGGATGAGGAAAGAGGGACAATCTGGACAGCACTGAAGTCACCTGTAAATTCACATCGTACGGCTGTGTGGAGGTAAGGACAAAAAGACAGCTGGTATGACTGACAAGGTACATACTATGTGTGTAACTTACCACTTTAATTTGCCTAAGAAAGGAAAACACAGCATTCTACTCCTCTCTCCGGATGTTCACTGCAGTGAAAATATCTACAACTAAACTGGCGCTCACCATCTTAGTCAAAATGCATACAGCAGAATCCTACAACTTAGAAAATAAAAGACACACACTGAAACATGTAGAAAAGCCAAAGACGTGATATCGCAGGATGTGTACGTGGGCTGGCTGAATTCAGGAGAAGTTGAAAGTCATCACAAGCCCTCAATGTGCGATGTGTAATATTAATTACAAACCACAGGACAAATTAAGCCTATGACTAAACTAGAAGATATTTCATATTTTGAATATAACAAAATAGATTTAAAAATATTAACCCTCATTTCAGATTATTCAATGGCTATCAAGTACCAAAAGCACATATCCAATAAAATAAATTCAAATCACAGACCTTCTCAACAGAATGAAAGCATACTGGAAGAAATGGCTACCCTACGCCTGAAGGTGACAAGGAGATCAAGACTAAGTTTAATATTAGCAATGGAATCTGAATTTTTATTCTCATCTATTAAGCAGCTTTAAAACCCTTGATCAAAATGAATACCAACTAGAAGCAAATCTCTGGCACGCAGAGAATGCCTGGCTCAGGGCAGAAGATAAGCAGAGCCAGCCTGATAAATGTACATTCCTAGTTCTAAGTTCAACTCTAATCTTTCTTACTAACCATGAGATGCATAAACACGGATTTTTTTTTTAAAGAAAAATATACCTTTGAGTCAATCTTTTTCAAAATATAGTCTTACACAAGATAAATGAAAGATTTGTATTCCTAATAAAGGAACACCTAAGTGTACGTTTACCTACTTGATAGTATTTGCAACAAGACGTCTTTTTCAAGACTCAACTCCTACTAAAAAAAGGAATTCTCATCGAATGTGCCAAGTGGCTAAGTTACTCGCCCATCTTCAAACTCTTTAGAGCAGGACAAGATTTGGCCTCTTTATTAACTTTTCTGGAAGGTTCTATATTCTGTTGTGGATGTCAGCATTATATTACCTTTACGAAATCACCACAAGTACAAACGACTGCTTGTGTTGCACAGTATTTTTTTAATTAACATTGTGACCACACTATTGTGTCCTGAGTACTTAATGCTAGTTTCTCAACTAGGCATGAAGAAATTATCTACTTTATGAACTATCCATGCTTCATGTTTAATCCCAAATTGACTACCCTGACCCTGTTAGGAACACACCCTATGAAAATATAGACAAACACTGTCCTTAGCCAAAAACAGGAAAGAAAATGAAACCAAGCCAAACACCTTGAGCCCCACAAGGACTCATGTGTCATCTTTAAGATCAGACTATAGGATGTTCTTACCAAAGAGGCGGGAAAACTGAAGGTTTTAAGGAACAAGAGGCTCCAGGCTACTCTACTGCTTACTCAGTCCTATAACTGAAATTATGGACCCCTCAGCTATGAATAGTACTTGAACTCTGACTTGTGCATGACAGAGGGACATGGGCTTAGCTCTGGCCTGCGCAGTGCCCGGCACCTGCAGATGAGGACATTCTGGCCCTGCGCACCCTTGTGTGTCAGCACCAACTCACTAAGGAAAAGTGCTCAATTGTGACGATGGCTCAGAATGGATTTTTTTATTTCAGAAATTACTTTTTAAAACGTGGTTCTTCTTCAGTGCTTTTGATCCCAACTTCTAAAAATTACTGACTTGACACTGGCTATTACCAAGTCTTGCTTATTAGCTCAACCAGATTCAAAATAAGCCTCACAAACGAGTGGCAAAAAGCCACAACTGATGAATTCGGCCACCCGGGAGATTTATACCAAGAAGGTCAGACCACACTTACTGCAAACGTAAGCTGTCAGTGATAAAACAAACACCAAGACACTGCACACGCTATTTAAAAACTGAAAGCCAAAAAGGACCTGAAGATTTCTTGATGTTAGAAACAATCCTGACTGAAGTACTTCTTAAATTCTCTTTTCTTTTTCTTTTTTTGACTGAAGAAAGCATAACTGTGGAGTCAATTTCTTTTGTAACTCCCTATACTCATATAAAGACTGACCTAAAATGCTAAAAAGAGCAAGTACTTTAATATACAAATTTTAAATT
Source organism: Octodon degus (assembly GCF_000260255.1). Lineage (NCBI taxonomy): Eukaryota > Metazoa > Chordata > Mammalia > Rodentia > Octodontidae > Octodon > Octodon degus. Next base: position 15,416,247 of record NW_004524618.1, on the reverse strand, counting down.
AATTCCAAAGAAGTTAACCCAGCGCCTACGTTGAGAACTGTGCCAGTGGTTCTGCTTCAAGCGCACGTGCCACTACTACCACTATCTGCCAGTGGGACGGTGGGACAGTGGGACGGTGGGACAGTGGGACGGTGGGACAGTGGGAGGGATTCCGTAACCCCAAATTCATCCTCTTAACACTCGATGGCATGCACAGCAATGCATCAGCTGATGGCGGTCTGCACCCACCTTTGATGCGTTTCCCTCCAGAAGATGAACAGAGCTCACAGGCTCTTTGTCTGAAGCCAGTTCACAATTTTAATGAGACTGGCGTATTTGAGAATCAATTTGAAATGACATTAGGATCTTTGAGTTGAGCTTAAGTTTTATTCTGTGTCCATACTAACCAACTGCACTAACTGATTTTCCAAGTTAGTCGTAAGAGCAGCACTAATTCTCTCCAAAGTGAGGGCCTGTAATAAGAGGATACGTAATTCCATAGTAGCTGCCAGGCCAAATGAATATTTGTAACAGTGTGAATGCATCAGAACCCAACGAGCTGTGGCAATAAGCCTTGCAAACAAGGCCTCCCGTGGAAAAACTTAAGAATGAAACGCTGAACAGAAAATGTAAACTACAACCTGAGATTACATCACGGCCATAGTAACAAAATATGAAAATTAATATTTAAAAAATGTTACCTGATCAAGAATTCTTCCCATTCTGTCAAATAAAACTTTCAAAAAATGACCTTCAAAGAATGCTGCTTCTAAGTTGCACTTTTCCAACGCTTTTGGAGACCCAGGCCATTCCCACCTTAAGCAGATAGCACAGTAGTCCCGGAACTGGGGAAAAAATATTTGCCTTATTAAAGAACTACCAGATAATAAGTGAAGACGAAACAGAAATAAGTTCCTCAAACAGACGTCATGAACCATCTGAACGAAGCAGCACATCTATGTGCGAGGGACCGTAGGGGAGGAGAGAGAGGTGACTGAGTGTCCGACAAGGAGGGCCCCAGGGACGATTAGGGCTGGCAGAAAGTAGAACAAGACGGTGGGGGGAAAGGCATATTTTTAAATTTCTTTTTATGTTTTGGTACTGGGAATCAAACTCAGGACCTTGCACTTGCTGGGCAGATGCTGTACCAGTGAGCTAACTCCCTGGCCCCAAAACGGTCTTATTTTAACTTCATTAGGATATTCTCTATGCAGTCAGGACATGCTGGTACATGCCGAGAATCTGAGGCAGAAGGATCACAAGACTGAGGCCAGCCGGGGCTAAAAGTCAGTTCAAGGCCAGCCTAGAATATAGCAAGACTGTCTTTTTTTTAAAAAAAAATCTCTTTAAGCTGTGCATATGCTTTTCCTTTATTTCATCTTTTTTATTTGTGTTTTTTTTTTTGAGGTAGGGATTGCTACGCAGTTTAGGCTGTCCTTAAACTCTGTGATCCTCCTGCCTCAGTCTCCTGAATGCAGGATCACAGGCCTGCCGCACCTTGCCTAGCTCTTCCTTTAAAGTAATTTAGCCCTTTAGGTATTTTCATAATACATTTAGATTAGAGCACGCTGACAAAGCAAAGGTGGTCTTAGCCAAGCTCTCAGATGCTCCAACACTTTACACAGGCCGGGTGAAAGCTGCTCATCGCCGATCGGGGTGCGCCCACATGGTGCATGCTGCTGCGAGGGGCTCCGGGCCTGGACTGCTGGTAGCTGTCCCCACGGAGACGCGCACAAGGAGCAGGAAAAGGAGCTAGGCTTTCCATAGCAATTCGACTAATTTAATGTTTGCTGAATCTGACACTAAAATAATTGGACTTCTGTCCTTTCCTTCATTTTCTTAGTAATTCATTTTTATTTTACAGAAGCGTAAGTACATTACAGATTAGAAATAATAAAAACTATTCCTTCACTATTCCTTTCAGTACTTATCACTGAAAGATTAATCCGTATGAGCACAAGAATATCTTCTGTAATAAAAACTAATTTAAAAGGTTTCTTCAATATGTAATTTACTTTAAAAATTCAAATAAATTTTCTTTTACACTTTCTCTTTTCAAAATTTCTTCATCAGCACAGCAAACTTTCAAGACCTCTGTACTTTGAAAATTACAGGAAAATAATATATTCTCATCAAAAGCATTACCGTCTGCTTTAAAAAATACATTTAAAACAATTAAAAAGGCAACTCCATCAATATACTCTGAGTTTTAAATTCATCTAGTTTCTAAGGTAATTTTCTATAAAAATTCATCCAATTTTATGTCATTTTTAAATTAACACTTGAAATCTGACCTCTAGGTAGTAGCTGTAAATTTTTTATCCTTTTTATCTGTTTTTTTTAACACTTCTGAAACAATCATCTTAACTGTATTTATAATAAAAAAATGGAAATGAGGGAAACTTTACAAAAATAACTCAAGTTGCTTAAAATTTCAAATGGCAGCACTGAGAAATTTTTTTATTCTTAATTCCTTTATCAGCTTGTTCTGGCAATGTTACTTGCTATCTCATTACTCTAGTTACTTATACATTAATGGAAGCTTGAATTTCCAGGTTTAAAGTGTGACTTAACTGGACGCAATCCAAAGGATTGAAACAAAATTTAATGTATATTTTCTGATGTTAAAAATTTCAAAATTTTTAATTTTCAAATTTTGAAATTCACTTTCCAACTCTGAAATACTCTATTACAGTTGCTTATTTAATAAATACTAGGGACTGATATCTCAGAGTCAGTTACGTCACTTACCTGCCTGTGAGCATCTCGGAGGTAGGTGTCATAGCCAGTGCCCTCAACGTGGTAGGATGATTTGGCTTCATCCGGTACCAGACAAAGAAAACTTAAATGAAAAAGGCCATCACAATCAATGACAGAAATAACTCTCGTACCGTCTTTGTATCTAGTGTATGTAATGATAGCTTAAATTTAGCCAAGCCTTAATACAAATGAAAAATTGCAAAATAAAGTTATAGTTTAGATTCTTATCTTTAGTAAAGTTTTACAATGAGCTGGTTACTTTTCTACTGTTTTAGAGGTTTTAAAAGGCATTGATTCCATTTTAACTAGAAATAAGCCTAAGAAAGTTTTTTTTTTTTTTGATTGCTGCACAGTGCTAGATTATTTATGTACTAATCTTAGGAAACTGGTTTTTAAGTAAATGAACCTGAAACTGGTTTTTATGTAAATGAACAAATTTTTATGTACCACAATTTGCATGTTAAGCGATGTGCAGTTTTTTAAATGCCACCTGACCAACTTAGGTATGCCAGTGAAGGAAAAAGAGAAAAGAAAACTGCCACAGAGAAGGTATCTTAAAGTAAAAAAAGAAAAAGTAAAATTCTGAACTAAAAATAAAAGAAACAGTCCTGTGCTTAATTAACACACATGCTTAATAAGAATGATTTGTCAAACTGGCAATTCTCAACACTGTAGTAATTGGGAATTACTTAACATAATGCCATATTTTTTAAAAAACTAAGCTACTTAGGGGTTTAGTTATTTACTGATTTTTTGAAAACTGTTTTTCTATTAAGCAGAGCATTTCTCAGGGTACCAAGTAATGTTTCCTGGCCATCACCTGCCACATAATCAAGATGACAACACTGACGTAAGGTCTGAAGAAGCTGGAGCTCTTAGTACGTTCCTGGAACAAGGAGCACAGTTGCTCCATGTTACGAAGAAATAAAAGGGAAGTTCGCCAAATGTGAACAGCAACTCACCTATTTACAATTTTGTGGACTTCAGTCTTCCCGTCATTCTTAGGGTGGTCTGGTGTAGGTGGAGGTGAAGAACGAAGCCACTCTTTCTTTGACAAAGTATTATCTGGTGAAATGTCAGTAAATAATGGATCTTCTTCCAGATCTCTAAGTTTAATTTAATGATGTATAAAAAAATTATTATGGCATTTTCTAAAGCAAAGGATTCTCTATGTTCTGAGAAAACATTACATAATCTTTCTGAGATATATTTATTTTATAGAAAAATTCCTGTTTTATGCTAACAATATCAAGGATATGCTAATTCTGTTAGATTGAATGAACAGAAAATTCCTTGTAATTTAAAAGGATGGTGAAAGTATCAGGTCATTTAAATTTTACTCCTAAAATCTTTAAGTAAGGGATCTTTTTTTCTTTTGTCTTTTTGTCTCACTACATAGCTCAGGCTGGCCCTGAGCTCACTATGCAGGCCAGGCTGGCCTCCCTCGAACTTGTAAGGATCCTCCTGCCTCAGCCTCTTGAGTGCTGGGATTAGAGGCGTACACCACCACTCCCATCTTAGAGGGATTTTTTCTTTTTTTTTTTTTTTGAAGCATGCGGGCAAGAACTAGGAGGTCGGAAGCTGACCCTGTGGAACACTGACTGCACAGAGATGGGCAATAACTTACACTGCGCCTGCTATTAATCCATTCTCTACCACATCTTTGTCTTCCGGGCACACAGGCTTATATTCTGTGTAATTTCTTTCTTCAAGATTTCTCAGGACCAAGTTGTAAAGAATGTGCTCATTGGGTTTTTGTAGAAGATGTTCAAACATCCTCAGTGTCATTATGCTGATCTGAAAGTAAAATTGATACAAACTAACTGAAAAACATCTTCAAATATGCTGCTCTTTTTGCCATCTTGTACATCATGCCTTTAACGTGTAAAGCCACATACAACTGAGGAGCCATCTTTAAGACACCACAAGTATACTACAGTCAGCATGTCAAAGAAGCTAAGTCCAGTACTAAGCCATTACACAGCTTACCTCATCAGATATGTGATCACAATGTTCGATTAACCTATGCCTTAAAGGATGTCTGCTCATCTCTGCAAGAGTCTCTGGTTCTCTCTGCTCGCCGAGGATGAAAACCACCATTTCTTGAAGCAAAACATCAGAAGTTACTTGCCGAACAATGCGATGAAGCAGAGCAGTCGACGTCAGAATACCCATCTCAGAACTGAGCACAATAAACAGGCACTCAGTGGGCACAGTGGGCACAGAGTAGGGTGTTTGTTACTGTCTTGTTGCTAAGGAAAGAGGCTACTCACGTTTGCATTAACTGAGGTTCCATAACGCCGATGAAAAATCTTTCATGAACAGCTTTGGCAAGAGCAACAGCAGCAGTCTGAAACACAGTGTTAGCATCATTTTGTTAATGGAAAAGAGAGACTAATCCGTATCATCAATAAATCACTTGCACTCTTCATATGGAAATGTGGAAGAAAAAGCTTGCCTATGGACCACAAACCTAGATTAGATGCTTGCTGTTGGGTCACTTTTTTCATTCCCCCCAAATAAAAGGAACAGTACCAAAAAAAGGAGAATTATTTCAGAAACATACTCCTACAGAAGGCTAGAAAGAAGCCTATGATGCACTGTACCGTAATATGAAGAATTATAAAAGGGCAGAACTTGAATTTGCATTTGTTCCAGAATTGTAATGTACACACCTGATTTTTGGTTTATTTATTTCACTAAAAATAATATCCTAAGACAAAATGTATTTGGAGATATACACTAAGGAGTCAAATTTCACTTAGTAGAAACTTAAATTTTAAAATTATCAGTAAGTAATAAAAATCCTCAAACCTTTTGGGCTTCCTTAATCAGCTGATCACAATAATCAAACCAGGAGAGAAAGGAAATTAAGGCTCGTTTTCCCGGAAATGCTGAAGCATCTTCTTTGTGACTGTATGAATCCAAGCTGCAGGACACGGAAGAAAGGCTGAGCCCCATGTATTCAAAAGCATGAAACCTACTTAGCAGGTACAGAAAGGTGAAGCTGCGCAGATGAATGCAGCACACCTGGTAGGACAGAGTCACAGAGGCAATGCTGGGTGACAATCAAAAAAGGATTTATAAAAGAAGCCAAAGATAAGAGAAGACCTTTTAAATAAAAATTGTAAATCACTTTTACTTCTTAAGTGGGAAAAGAGGCTAAAACTGAATGGAGCAGCAGGAGAAAAACCTTTTAGACAGCGCCTCATAACTCTGCCAAAAATCTGACCAAGTGACTACAATGCAAAGGCAGAGGTTCTCAGCTGCTGGGACGCATGACAAAAAGGGTCTGGAGATCCGAAGAAAGACTAAGTGACTGGCGAGTGCTTTCCTGGCCTTAAAACATGACACAGCCATAAGGGAGGCAAGTATGTCTTCCCAGGAGATGCTGGCACAACATAGTTGGAAAAACAAGTTAAAAAAAAAGAGCAAAGGGCTAGCCAGGCATGGTGATGCACACCTACAATCCCAGCGCTTGGCAGGACGATTGCTGTACGTTCCAGGCCATGGTGGGCTACAAAGTGAGTTCAAGGCCAGCCTGAACTACATATGAAACCCTGTCTCAAAAACCACCAAAGGGGGTGGGGAGATGGCTCAGTAGAATAAGCGCTTGCTTGGCAAGTGCAAGGGCCTGAGTTCAATCCCCAGTTCCGCAAAAAAAAAAAAAAAAAAAAACAAAAAACAAAAAACAACACACCAAAAACCAAAACTTAAAAACTCTCAAAAACAAAAACAAAAGACTAAATATTTAGAGAAAAACACTAAACGGTAATTACATCAAAATATTAGGTGTTTATAGGTGGTAGCATTATGATTTATGTTGCTTTATATTTTAATAATTTATAAATTTTCTGAAATAGCTATATTTTCCTATGTGAATCAAGCAAGGGAGCCTAAAAGGGTAGGGACGTAAAAAATGAAAGAGGAGCCAGGGACAGAGCTCGGCAGCATTGTCACTGCCTGGCAAGCACATGGTCCTGTCCCAGATATCCACAAGAAAAAAATAAACAACTGAAATGGCAATTCTATATATGCATATAAGCTAGAGGCACAGGAGACTGTTCTAGAGGCCATAAAAGTTGTTTATATAGAAGGAGATCCTTTTTTTTTTTTTTTTTTTTATGGTACCAGGGATCGAACTCAGGACTTTGCACTTGCCGGGCAAGCACTTATTCCACTGAGCTATCTCCCCTGCCTGAGATCCTCTTTAAGAATTTCTGTTTTTAATAAAAATAAGCAGGTAAAGTTATTGGTCTTCACGTAAATCCTTAAAAATTTATCAGTACAACGGAGAAAATAAAAGTTCCTCAGCTACAGCATATAATAGATGGACTGTCCCCACACCAGCCCGTTACCACTGCCTGATCAATCTAGTGCAAGTCGTAAGAAATCTTTCCCACTTAACAATCTCTACTAGTGTTGCCTTTTTCAAAATTAAAGATTTCTAGTGTTTTAAAACATAGGTCTAAGGAGTCACCTCTACGGGATAATCCAGAGAATGCTGCTTACCCCCAGTTAATGGCTTCCACGGTCTCAATGTCCAAGGGGTCCACCGACGGAGGCAGGGCCCGGTACAGGGAGGCCAGCCTGTCGGTCAGCAGTTCGCACAAGCAAGTGCTCTGGGTAAGGCACTTAGCAGCTGCAGGCTCTGGCAAACTGACTAACAGCATCAAGCCCTCGCAGGCTTTCACAGCTATCCGGCCATCCTAAGGGGAAAAACATACCCCTTCAATTCTTAAATCAGATACAAACAGAAACAATTACACTGTCGAAGATGATTCAACACAAAAGGATTTTTTTCCACTTTAAATGCTTATTACTGTGATTATGTGAGGGGGCAAAAAGTAAAGATGATGACTCACAGGGCTTCGGGTAAGATTTAGTAAAGAATTCACTAAATTGTAATCATGGTTTGGGCGGACGACGGAGGCCTCTGGCAGTGACGCGGAGCTGAGGTCATCCAGGCTTGTGGACAGGTTGTCCGCCTGGGGCGGGGGCTCTTCCTCGGGCTCGGTGCGCTCCGCTGCGGCTGCACCAGGCAGCTTCTCCGATTGCTGACACTGGCCGGTATCAGTTGACAAGGAATCCTGACCTTTGAACGCGTCTTCTGAAATCACACTGGGCGCCCCTTTAGAAGCCCAGGACTTCAGCTTGTTCTGCAGAAGAGTACATGCTTTGAAAGGTTCATGTTAAGAGCTCTACGCAGCAGAAGTCATAGTCAGGGAAGTTTTCTGCAATTAACATTTCACATGCTTAACTGACATAGCAGAAAGTGTTATATCAGATAGAAATATGCAGTTAACAAATCATGTTTTAGATATAGTTCTCAAAATGCAAAGAAATCAGTGACCCTCTGCACAACTATGAAATGTTTTACACCAATCGTATGTAACCAGTGGTACAGCCACTACTACAGAATTTGACTACATCTAAAAACGGTATCAGTGGGGGGAAATTTTCAATTTCAGGCCTTTTCTTATCACTAGGTTACTGTAAATACATGATCTCAACATTACCATTTCTAAGGTCATGGGGGGAGGCACATTTATGAACTAAAACGAAGTTATCAAGCTTAGACTTGGTTTCTACAAAGCTGACAAATTTTTTAAATATGTGAGAACTTCTAAGGTTTTTTTTTTTTTTTCTTTTCTGTTTCTGCTCTATAAAAACACAAAAGGTTACTCTGAGGGTGTCTTTATTTGTGTCTGAGGACAAGCAGATTTGCTTGAAATCTTAGTATGTCCCCCCAAGCCGCAGACACAGCCAAACACAAAGAGAATCTTAACTGAGGCAAATGGTTAGTCTCAAGGGAAAAGCGCTTTACTTTCTGCTGGGATAAAAGAGCAAAAGCCAAACCACACACACAAGCTGAAACTCCTCACAAGCCAGTTTCTCCGAAGGGCCTGGCACACTGCTCTGCTGCTCAGAGGCATCATACAGGCTGAAGGACTAAAGGGTTCCACTTCTAAAGTTACGATGCAGCAATTATAAATCGTTTCTACTTTAAAAGTAGATTTAAAAAGGTTCTCCTCGAGCGACCGGGCTGGTGTATTAAAGAAAACCAGAGGCTGCCTTTCTTCCAGTGAACATGTGCGGCCGAGCGTGTCCGGAGTCATGCGCCTTCCATTCTGTCCCACTGAACATCACCAGATACCTGCCCATTATCTCCGTCAGGTATCATGGAGATTCAAAGCGTGCGGAACCCAAATGAGCACCTTCCCCTCCAAATAAGCACTCTGCAAGCTCAAGCCCTTCTTTCTGCGCACTAAGCAGCTACTTTTGGTTCTGGATTTCAGGCATTCGAAGAGTATCTTCTCTGCCCCCTGCACCTGAGCAGCTGTATTACGTAGAGACCCCCCCATCCCTGAATCAGTGGCACCGCCTTCTGCTCACCTACTGCCTTCAACCTAGTTACAGGCCTTGCTTCTTCTTGTCTCCATTAATCCATCAGCTTCAAGCTGTCCTCCCAAAGGCAGTCACTGTGCAAAATGCTCCCAGCAAATCTCATCTCTGAATGCACAGACAACGTGCATGACAGCCCTGCTCCTCGTGCCTTCCAGTCAGCACGAGACCCGTGTTGTGGCTCAGAGCCTATGACAAACTGTAGCCTGTCCGTTCTGGCTCATTGCTATCCATGTTTCTGTACTATACTGTTTCTTAAACACATTCCATTCTTCATATTTCCATATTCTGATCTAACATCTGCTAAACACATTTCAAAGACCTCTTTCACAAAGTCCTTCCTGACCATCCCAAGCTGATGTTATCTCTTCCTCCTATAGGCACTTCCAGCAGTTCCTGCCACCTTCTTAGGTTTCTCATCCTACCCTCCCTTAGGTCACTGTAGAACACTCACTTCACCATCTTCATCAGACCACAATCATCTCTGGGCAAGACTATTCCTAACAGATCTACCACATACGATTTAACTTAACCCAAAGTAGTGTATACGGTAACAGATACGACTGCACACAGATTTCAGGGGACAAAAGCATGAGAACTGCAAAGCACTTTCGTTACTATCTATACTTAAAGCAGTAAAACTGCCCTGCCCTCAGGATTTACTCATTCAGTAAAAGTTCATGAAGCAGTTACTGCGCTTTGCACTGGACACTAGAGGGGCTGTGGAGACCCAAAGATTAATGAGACAGAGTCCTGGTGCTCGAGATGTTTATTGACCAGCGGGAGAACTGGAACGGACACATACACTTCCAGTGCTAGAGAGGAGATAATAACAGATGTTAAAACAGCTGAACATTTCTATCTGCTCAGAAAAATGGAGTTAGCTGCCACCTCTGGCTTTGGAGAAACAGATACTAGAAAAATGCAGCACAAAGCTGATACACTGCTATTTGTACTACGGTTTAGAGGTGTTTCTCACCATTCACACCTACACGCCCACACACTTCCTCTGCTTCTGATCTAGGCCATACAGTTCCAAAGCAAGTCCTAGAAACTGGGAGAAAGAAACCCACCAACCTGAAGTTTGGGGAAAATTTTCTGCATCCAAATTACACTAAGTTATCCAATAAAACTTCCAAAATCTTACTTAACCAAATTGATCTCTTTCTCTCCTTCACTCCCTTCCATTTTATCCCCTGGGGTACTGGCTGGGATTGAAGTGAGAGCTTCCACACTGAGCTACATGCCCATCCCCTTTTCAATTTTTTTTATTTTGAGGCAGGGCCTTGCTAAGTCACTAAGTTACCCAAATTGAGCTCAAATTTGCAGTCCTCCCACCTGATCTGCCACAGTACTGGGGTCACAGGCCTATGCCACCATGCCTGGCAAGCTGATGTTTTTATAAATATATTAAAAACCAAAAGTACTATAATGATACTCTCATTAACAACTCGGTAGAAATCTGAAATACTAGAGAAGCTAGGAAAACCCAAAGATTAGTGAGATAAAGTCCTTGAGTTCAAGGAGCTTACAACCAACAAGAAAAAATGAAATGTACACAAATAATTCCAGTGCTAGGGAGGAATTTATTATAAACAGGGACATTAAAAGCATATGAACACTACTGTCCACTCAGAAAAACAGAGGGAGCTTCCACCTCAGGCTTTGGAGAACAATTTTAAAGCAAAGCTGGAAAATAAGACACAAAATATGATGCATATCATGAAAAAAGAGGAAGCTGAAGTCTTTAACACTAACTACAAATTAGAATTTACAAAGTTTTGCAGCTGGGCTGCTAATGCACTTCCTCAAAAATGCATTATAATAGAAAACCTGAATTACTTATTTAAAATATGTGAAGTAGAAGACAAATCAATGTATCAGGATAGCTAACATTAAAAAACAAACAAAAAACCCAGATGACACCCAGTGCTAGGCAAGAAAACAGAACAGGAGCTCATGTGCACTGCTAGAGAGACGTGAGATGACAAACCCGCTACGGAAAACACTGGCAATTTCTTACAAAAATAAATCTACAGCTACAACATAACCTGGCAATCCTACCATTAAGAATTTTTCCAAGTGAAATGAAAACCTAAACTCAAGCAATAGTCTGTGTGTGACTCTTTTTTTAAAAAAATATTTATTTATTTGTGTGTGTGTGTGTGTGTGTGGCCAGCTCAGCCCACCAGGGGGCGGGGCTGGCTGGCACATGGTGCTGGGGGATTGAACCGCGGTCCCTGTGCTTTGCTATGCTTGTTCTAAGTAGGTGCTTTAGACCACTGAGCCATCTCACCAGCCCTGTGTGTAACTCTTTATGGTGGCTTTTTTCCTAATTGTCAAAAACTAGAAACAGCCCCAAAGTCCCCCACAGATGAATAAACAACTTCAGTGCTATTATACAATGGAATCCTCACCAGCATAAGCAAACAGTCATACATGAGAGGATATCGGGAAAGGAAGAGCAGTGGCTGCTAGAGGGAAGGTGACGTGAAAGGCTGACGAGGGGCAGAGGGCAAGGATGAAAGTTCTGTGTATTTGGACTGTGGCTAGTTACATAGTTATATTTATTTGTTGAAATCAGATCCGTAGGCCACCCTGGCAAGCACAAAGTCCTGAGTTCAACTGCTAGTTACACACCTCCCCAAAAAAAGAACAGTAGACCAAAAAGAATGAAGTACACTCTATGTAAGCTACACTTTAATTTTGAAGAAAGAAGACAAAGATTAGTTTTTAAACTAACAAGGCAAAGACAGCCTAACCACCTCTTCTAAGATATTCCTAAACACTTAAACTACTAGAAAAAGAAAAAAACTGAATGAAAGCAAGAAGTACACAAAACTTACATTCTACTTTAAAACTGGTAATAAAATCCAAAATATCACTTGATTTAGAAAACTGGGTTTTGTGACAATCCCAACTGCCATCCGCAGTTGGAGAGTTGACCTATGATCTACTAGAGCTGGTCCAAATCTGTCTACACCATCCTTAACCACACCAGATTATCCAGGCCAGACAACAGTTCCCCCAGCCTCCCCCAAAATATGCCATTTTATAAACTTTTACGAGTTCTGGATGCATCTGTCCTTTGCCTTTGTGTCTGTCCGAATCAGTATGGCCCCACATATCTGGCTCAACTGCACTCCTTGAAAATCTTTTTGCCTCATGATAATGCAATGAGTAAACTGATCTTAAATGAAAACTAACTCTAGGAAGTGAAAGACGCCATCTAACAACTTGCAGATGTAATTCCTTCTAGGATACCGCTCTCCTAACAAGCTGAGCACGCATAGTTTGACGGTTAAGCCACAGAGCCTACCTCCAGGAAGAAGTTCACCAAGTAGGGATCCTGCTTCAGCTTTGCACACACAATACACAGAAACTGAATCTCTTCATTTTCCGTCGGTGTTGCTAGTACTTCACCACAGAGTCGAATTAATTTCTGTCAAAACATTTTTAAAGCTTATTAAAAAATGTAAATGGCCATCTAGTTACCTTAATGATATCTAACATTTTCAAATAATAGAAATATATTAATTAGAACACTAACAATCTTTACCATCATCTATATCTAAGTAAATTGATTTTTATCCAAAAAATTAATAAGGTATACAATAAACTTTACTCACAAAGTCATGGAGGTAAAGTAAAAAGAAAATTAAGGTACAAAACTTAAAATAGAGCTACAAAGATATGAAGTACACTCCCTATGGAGCTCAGGCCCCTGCAAGGTGGTGGAGGGCTGGGCTGTGATGTCACTGGAAGCGGGGTTCATGGAGCCACCCTTGGAGGGGCTGCTGGACCTGTCTACCTGCACACCTGGGGGCAGGGAAGCTTCTGGAAGTGGCGCAGATGCGCTTCGTGACTTCTACTGGCTGTGGGCTGCATGAGGACCCTGGGGAACCCTCCCGCCTCACAGAGGAGGCTTTGAGGACATGGTTGTTAACTTCACTGTGGAGAAGTGCTAAACCCATCCTAAAAGAAGCTCTACAGAGATCTGATGAGGGAAACATGTACATGGCCACTATAGGAAGAACCTGGGATAGCCAGAAGACTGAAGAATATAAAACTACTGGGCAAATCTAAGAAATGAAGAGATGGAGAGAAACGCTACCAACATAATGCTCGGAATCCATATGAAGAAATATCCCTTAGCACCACAGATGCTACTATGGACATGAAATGAACTGTTCTATTTATTTTTTCTTTTTCTTTTTTTTATGTATTTAGTACAGGGTCTGCAGGGTCTCACTACACAGATCGGACTTGTAGTGATCCTCCTGTGTTTAGCCTCCCAAGCACTGGGATTACAGGCGTGTGCCACCACACCCAGTCTCAGTCGTGTCTCAGCATGCCCCGGGGGTGGGGTCAGCACAGCATGCTGGGGATCAAACCCCAATCCCTGTGCCCTCATAAGCAGACATTTTAGTTTGCTGAGCTATCTGGCTGGCCTGAAACAAACTGTTTTAAAACTAGCTGAAACTGTGCTTGTAGAAAATACCTGATTGGTCATTTATGACTAAATGGGCCCATTAGAGCTCACACCGGACTGAAGTCATATAAGTACTTTGGATTTAAAGAGAAGCTGCACAAATGCAACAAAGATATAAGAACCTGTGATTCCTAGTCCTTTGAGAAGTATGCAAGGACTGCAGTTGAGAAAAACTATCAATGTGAGTAATGTGGGAAAGCCTACTCTGATTTTTTGGGGAACTCATCCTGCAGAGAAGACCACAATACGTAGGAAAAGTATGAAAACCCCCAGCAAACCCAATGGCATTCAAATCCATGAAATGAAAGAAATCACACTGGGGACAGACCCTAGGCTTGTAAGCAACTTGGGAAAGCCTTCACTACACTTGGTTATTCTCAAAAACATGAGAGAAATCACGCTGAGGAGCAACTTTTATGTATGTTGGCAACGTGGGACAGCCTCTAGAACACACAGCATGAGGAACCTCACACTGGGAAGAAACTATGTGTGTAGAGAATGTGAGAAAGTGTTCAGTACACATAAATACTGTTAAGGACATGAAAGAAGTCACACTGGGGAGAAACCCTATGAACGTGAGCAATGCAGGAAAGCCTTCAGGAGACTCACCCATTGTCACAGACATGAAAGAAATCACACTGGAACTAAATCCTAGCAATGAGGGAAAACATTCAGGTCACATGCTTGCTTCCAGCATGAAAAAGGGCCAGGTAAATAGCTGGTGCAAAAAGCACCTGCCTGGCAAGTGCAACGTCCTGAGTTCAACTCCCAATACAAGTAAAAAAGGAAAAAAAATAACATGAAAAAGCTCATAGTGGGGAGAAACCCTAGGTGTGTAAGCATTCTGGGAAAGGCTTTGCTACTAAATCCTCACTTTGTAAATATAAAGTAACTCATACTGAGGGGTAACCCCTATATATGTAAGCAGAGTGGGGAAACATTCAGCAGAGATATACAAAAGAAGTCATGCTGGGGAGAAACCCTATGTACACAAAAGCCTATTCTTGTGACCATTTCTCACATAGTGGACAGCAGTACAATATATAATATGAGAAATCTAAGGTCAATTATTTTCTCATAAATTTTCTAGAAAATACATTCCCAGGTGGAGATATCTTAAGTATAAATATAGTGTGTTCTTAAATAAATCTCTGGGTTATATATCTGTAGTGCTCACTAAAAATTGATTTGACATGACTTATAAAAAAACTAAGTCATAAGAATTTGCTCCTATGTTTTCCTTACAGAAATTTCATAGTTTTATAAAGGTTTATGACCCATTTGACTAAACTTTTATAAAAAGTAAAGTATTGCTCAAAGTTTGTTGTTTTATGTGTGAATATGTTGCTCCAGCATTATTTGTTGATAAAGGATATCCTTTCTCCATTAAATTATTTTACATTTTTGTAAAAAAAAAGAAGTGCATGTAATGCAATCACATATAAGGAAAACCCTAGTAAATGCTAACTTGCATGTTATTTTTTAGAATGATTTATTAATCTCAGATTTATAAAAAAAAATAACACAACTATTTCTACTCTAAGAAATCAAGAGAAATATTTTTATGTAAGAACAAAATACCTGCACAGGCCGGTGCACATTAATGTGTGGAAGTAGTGGCTGCCGGATTCTCCCCAGAAGTTTAGTATAGAACACCAGCACCTGCTGTTTCATTCCTGGAGGACACTGGGTAAAGCAGAAAGGCAAACAGGAAAAGAAGAGAAAATACAAACATTTACTCAAAGCTTAAACAATATTTATAAATGTATTCATCAAGACAATTTGACCATTTAATAAATAATTAAAATATGTCAATAAAAAATTTTTGTGTGTGTGGGTTTTTTTGACACAGGGTCTCGCTTTGATTGGCTATGAAGCAGGGCCGGGGAGATAGCTCAGTAGAATAAGTGCTTCCCTAATTGGCTATGAATTCACAGCAATCCTCCTGCCTCAGCCTCTCAAGTTCTGGGATTACATGTGTGCACCAGAATAAAAATTTTATTTATTTATTTATTTTTTTGTGGAACCAGGGATTGAACTCAGGTCCTTGCGCTTGCCAGGGAAGCACTCATTCCACTGAGCCATCTCCTTGGCCCAGAATAAAAATTTTAATCAACATTAATGACTGGAATTCTAGAAATAAAATTACACAGTTGAACCATAACAGTATAAGAGACCAGGGCCTCGCGTAATTACAAGCAGCGTGGTGATAACATGCTGAGAAGAGAGATTTGTTTAGGCAACGTCAACTGGGTAAATGCTAGGTGAGCAGGAACTCTTACTCCTTGCCAAAGCACAGGCAGACTCTTACGTATCCTAATGATGGGAATCAGTAACTTCCCGTACCTACATACAGGAGTATAAAGAGGCTCTCTCCCCCTCTCTCGCTGTGGACTGAGCATGAATCAGCAAGGTTATATACTCCACAAATAAGCCGTTAATACTGCCTCCCATACAAAATAGTCACAAAATGAGTTACCTATAGAAAATCATAATGACATGCCAACTAGAAATAGTATAATTTAAGAACTACAAAAAATAATTCTTATAACCTAATATTTTTTAAGCTCACAAACATATTGTATTATTCAGATTAAAAAAACCAATATTCACCATCACCTATGTAAAAATATATTTGCTAGTAGCACAATTACTAATTTAGGGCTCAGAAAATCATCTAATACTTACTCAATTCTATGTTATTTTGTCCCTCCAAAGAATAGGAGAAACTAGGGAAGAGGTGAATGAACTGCAAGTTATTCGGGAACAGATTTGTTGCTTAGAAAAATACACTTGGATTCTATTGGAGTTAAAAAATGAATTGGGGGGGCTGGTGAGATGGCTCAGTGGTCTAAAGCACCTACTTAGAACAAGCTAAGCTAAGCAAAAGCACAGACCGCGGTTCAATCCCCAGCACCACATGCCAGCCAGCCCCGCCCCCTGGTGGGCTGAGCTGGCCACACACACACACACACACACACACACACACAAATAAATAAATTAAAAAAAAAAATGAATTGGAGCACTATAGACTTAGTTAAAAGGAGACCGTGTTGAATACTATTCATAGATCTATTTGGTAATAAATGTATCTTTTAGTTTAGTTTTTCAAATGTATTATAGGAAATTACAGAACAGAACCATAGATTTTTAGAACTGGGGACACCTAGTTAGCAGTAACTTCCACGTTTTTTTTTTTTTTTTTTTCGGAACCAGGGATTAAACTCAGACCCTTGCGCTTGCCAGGGAAGCGCTTGTTCCACTGACCCAGCTCCTCGGCCCACTTCCACGGTTTTAAAGAACAGAGAGAATAACCAGCAGTCACAGTGTGTTAATGACAAAACTGCGATTGCACGCCAGGTCTTCTACCTGGAACCAAAGTTCTTCCTTTTCCCTCAAGCCACCACATGTAAGGGGTGAACAAAATATATGGTGAAGGTTCCAATTTTTAGAAAATTATTACAATAAAAAAACACAGGGCTAAGGCTGGGGAGATAGCTGGGCAAAAGTGCCTGGCTGATCAGCACAAGGACCTGGGTTCGATTCCCAGTATTGTATGCCCTATTGGCCCAGCACCATGCCAGCCACTGAAACCAGGTATGGTGGCACATGCCTGTAATCCCAGTGCTGGGGAGGCTGAGACAGGAGAATCCCTATGAGTCCAAACTACATAGAGAGACCCTGTATCAAATAAAAGATTAAAAATAATAACACATGGTCATTAACCCCGCTCAAAATATCCCCTCTCGCTTTGAACACAAGTATTCCGTTATTCTTGCCACTTTCTGAAACAATTCTGGAAGTCTTCTTTCGTGTTGTTTCATGTCCTGAGCTGATTAAAAGTGTTTATGGCAATTTCTATCACATAAAAAAAACTTTATGGTGTGTCTTTATCCATGCTATTCAGTAGATCTGGTACTGTGTGACTTCTAGCCCTTCCTCAGAGTGAAAATGACCAAGAGAAGCAAATGCCTTAAGTCAGTTCAGGACATTGAGGCAGCCATGATAGTACAACTAAACACACACACAGGGAAACTTCCATAACTTCTGCAAAAAACAGCAGGAACAGTGAGTGGGCTGTGTGTGTTCAATTTCAAAGTGAGGGTCATTATTCTGAGGGGACTGAATGGCAACATGAATTTTACTGTAATAATATTTTTAATTTAAACATTCATTGCATTTTCTAATCATACCTTGTAGTTTGAAAACCTGTCTCTCAAATACAGTGGTGTACCACATAAGGGTTTAGTCAAAGATCACATACACGAGAAGTCCTATAAATTACAGTGGAGCCGAAAAATTCCTATTGCCCACTTTTTCTGTATCTTTTCTATATTTAAATATGTTTAGATAGACAGATACTTACCATGGCGTCAGAACTGCCTAGCACTGCATACATGTGTGTAGCCTCAGGCAGAAGGCTCTACCACCCAGGTTTGTATAAAAACACACGATGATCACACAATAAAATTGTCTCCTGACATATTTTTCTGAACACCCTGTCTTTGACACATGAATACAACTTGAAAGCTCTGTATCACAAAATACTATTTGTATATGAGCTTTTCAAAGCGTTTTCAAAATCCATTAGGCTTAAAAAATTGAATTGGTTCTACTCACCAGTTCATTTTTTTTTTTTTTTTTTGTATTTTAGGGAAGGGTCTACAGGGTGTTCAGGGTCTTACTACTAGATCAGACTTGTAGTGATCCGCCTGTTTACAGCCTCCCTAGTGCTGGGATTACAGGCACGTGCCACCACGCCTATTCTCACTTGCCATCTCAGCAGGACCTAGAGGCGGCGCCGGCAGAGCAGGCCTGTGGATCGAACTCCCGGCCCCCGTGCCTGCTTGCAGGTGCTTTAATCTGTTAAGGTATTTGGCCAGCCCTCAGTTCACTTATCAGAATAAGAACAATGAAAAATAAGTTTTATAAACCAGCTGTCACTAGGTTTTCATTTCCTTTGATTATTAACATATATACTTGCACTTATTTTCAAAAATGTTTACAATGAAATGCTAAGCAGCCTAAGTATCACTTTTTGTGTAGGGCACTTGGGAAATTTGCTGTCTCTGCAGATGTCAGGGTTGTACAAGCCGCCTGACTGCTCCCCTAATCTCAGATTGAATCATGCCACATGCAGTATGTACCTCCAAAGGAAAGGATGTCTAAGGCGTTGCTGCTTCTATATACCCCCCAAGGACATGGTGCGCACTAGGAACTTACGTCAGCTTTCCCCAAAGTGTACAACGTTTCCAAGATCTTGTGATGCAGTAAATATTCCATGCACGGCCCCGTCTCTCCAGATTCCCGTTCATTTTCTTCTTGAACCAGTATATCTAACATCTGTTCCAGATGGGATGGAATGTTCGTATCAGTCACTGGGGCTTTGTCATCTAAACAACAGAAAAATATTTATCAAACAAATACTCAAGTATTTTTAAACTGCCTATTTGAACACAAAATACCATCTATAATTTCCTAGTCTCAAACAGAAAATTTAAACAATAGTTACATGAGGTGTTACACACATTGTATAACTGTCTTTGTAAGAAGATGCTTTTGCCATACTTTTATTAAAAAACTGAGTCAATATTCTAAAATATACTCTTATCTCATGTTGACCTATAATTTAGAACTAAAAGCCACTCATGGGAAATGGGAACATGATCAGAAAAATACATATAAATATCAAGGCTTTTGAGTATTTATCATTATTTCTTTTACTTAGCCAGTTCAGAAGATCTGAATCTTCAGTCTCTTGGCATAGACACCGACTGGTTGTGCCCAAACATTAAGCTGCGCAGCCCAAGACAGTTGGACAGAACTGGCTGTTCCTAAATTCTATACGTCACCTTCTGGCACTGGAAGTCAGTCACTTAATGCTTTCAACCCCTTCCCATCTATAAAAGTATACGGAGCCAAAAGGAAACCCTGCTATCAAAATTCCTGCCATTTTCGCTCATTAACACTAGCTATTCCCAGTCTATTTTTTCAAAGTTGCTTCTCAGGAGACTGTTTATTAACTATCATAGATTTTTAAAAATAAAAAAGTTATTGGTATTTTTAAACATGTCACACTTGGACCTGAAAATTACATCAACCTCCGCTTACTGTCTAAGGATTAAATGCCTCTAATAAACTATAGGTTTAATAAGCTGTCTAAATACAAAATATACCAGGAGATGCCGAGTTCAGACTTATGGCTGTATCAGCATTTTCTCAAAGCTTCTACAAGGTGCACAACTCAAGCCCAGTGGGTTAGGGAGTGCCAGGCTGCTCTGTGTGTGTCCACATGCGGGTGCACGTGCAGAGTGAGCCCTCACACTCAGCCTGAGAGAGGAAATAACGGAGCAGAAGGAGGGCCCCCGCTGGGACAGGCTCTGAGACAGTTGTTCAGAGCATGGCACTGGAGTTAGACAACTTGGGCTCAAATCTCGGCTCTGTCACTTTTAGTTGGATGACCCAGTATACATGAAGCCTTAATCATCAACATCTGTTACACAGAATGACTACACACTAGGCTACGGGTTGCATGAGCTCCGTGAAATAGTACACGGCAAGTCCACCACCCCAGGACACAGTGAAAACTCAGGGAATACTAACTTCTTCAGTCTCACTTCATGTATTCCTGTAAAATGAGTAGCCTCCTACTGAAATGAAAAACTGTAAGTCTGCTTATAAATCAGTTTTTCAAAAATGTTTTTCTCCTTGTAAACATAAACATACACACACATTTCAAGGAAGAATGAATATTCAGCTTTGGTTTCAATACAATTATTTATGGGAACAAAATGACCAGCTGTTTAATATTAACAAAAACACTAACTGCGAATTTAATTTGACAGGATTAAAATACTACCTCCTTAGAAGACAAGATCTACTTCCTGCTGTCAACTCTGAATATTTCTAAATTATCAGTGTTCTGAGCCCTCCTATGACCTTTCCACCTGAACCGCCTCCAGCCTCCTCATCCGCCTGCACAACTCCTACTTATCCGTGACAGCCCCACCTAGACAATGCCCGCTCTTTCCTCCTCTTTGTTCCTTCAGTTCTTGACACTGACGCAGACTTCCTTAACTGCCCCTTCATTGTAACGCACACGCTTGCTTCTGCTATTTTGTGGGGGAAAAATCTTATAAAACAAGAACTTGTGCAATTCTTTAAAGCCCCAGAAGGAAAAAGAAAAAAATAGCAAGAGCTAAGAAGAGCAATCTGAAAGGCAGCTCCTCTTAAAAGACCTTTCTGTAGATGTGCTAAGCATCAAAGGATGTTAAAAACTATTTTACATTTCAAGGTTTACATGTTTTTCAATCCAACTTTTGTTTCTTGCTTCACTCTAAAGGCTTGCAGCTGCTCTCACTCCTCCCGTGCGTCAGCTGCCGGGCGTCTGGTCTGCATGGCCACGAGAGTTTGCCTACGCGGTCCTCCATGGGGCCCACAGAGCAGCGGACACACGTCCCTGTTTGTGAGGGTTCTAAGCTTTTGCACACAGGTCAAATCCATTCCTGTGACTGGTTTTTAGAAAATAAGGTTGTACTGGAACAAAGGAATCTCTGATTTGCATTCTGTTGACCATAACTTTTGTACTACAGAAGTAGAGTTGAACAGTTGCAAAGCAGACTATCCGGCCTAGAAGGCCTAAAATACTGCCTGGCCCTTCCAAGTTTGCCACCCTGGGCCTACTTACTCTCTGTCCTTCTTATATGTTGAGAAAAACAAGCAACCACAACACGGAGCCTGGACCCCTGCGCCGCATCTGCCCGAGCTGCGCTTACATTCCTGCTCTACTGTCCTTCATTTTGACGGTGACGAGTCATCTCATCTTGTTCTTGCGCCAACCATTACCAGACTGTTCTATGGAGTTACAAACTGCAGTATCTTACATCTTTAGAAAATATTTCAAAACCCTCTCTGGCTGCCCCTTCTTCCTCTCAGTTCCCCTCTGCACTGACACTCGAGAAAGGAGTCTACGCACGCGGTCTAGACATGTGCTCCTAAACTTACTCTAGCCAGACCTCTCCTCTCCCCCCTGACATTAAAATGGATTTTTATCCAGGAAATAATGAACCTTTGTGGCTACACCCAGTGACCCATTCTAGGTCCTTGAATCACTTGACAGAACACATCTCTCGCTCTTCTTCTACAGCTATTCTCTCCTGCTGTCTTCTATCTGGGGTCAAAGTAGCACCGTTGTTATGGTTCTCTTCTTCCAACCTCTGCACACTAAATCTAAAGGTGTTCCTGTACCTCTTATTTCATCTGTCTTTTCTCCATTCCTATATAATATCCTCCAATTTCATGATTTTAAACCCAACTTAAATATTGATGACTTAATTTCCCATATAGTTTGTACTCTGAGATACCCATTGGATAGGTAACTGGCACCTCAAACTTAGCACATCCAAAATTCTCTTCCAAACCCAGTCCTCCTGAAGTATCAGTGAGCAACGTCTCTAATCTTTCTTTCATCAGGCCTAAAACTTTAGTTATTTTTCATATTCCTACATAACCAACATTAAAGCTATCAATCTTCCCTCAAAATACATTCAGATGCCCACAGAGATAGCTCAGTGGCTGCCTGCCTGGCAAGTACAAGGTCCTGAGTCAAGCCTCTATACCAAAAAAGAAAAACAAAAAAAAAAAAAAAAAAGAAAATCCAGAATATAATCAGTTCTTACCAGCTCTCCTCAGTGTAAGCCACCACTAACACTCTTTTACCTCCTCCCCCACTACTAGGGATGAAACCCAGGGGTGTTCTAGCACTGAGCTATATCCTCAGTTTTTTGGTTTTTTTTTTATTAAGACAAGTTCTTGCCAAGTTGCCCAGGCTGGCCCTGAACTTAGGATCCTCCTCCCTGAGCTTCCCTAGCAGCCGAGATCACAGGCATGTACCATACCTGGTTCATCATTATCTCTTGCATGGACAATTGTAATAGTTTTACTAATGGTTCTGCCAGCTTTGCTTTATTTTATTTCATGCATTTAGTACAGGGTCTATAGAATCTCACTACACAGAACGGACTTGTGGTGATCCTTTCTGTTTTTCAGCCTCCCAAGTACTCCCACCATGCACAGTCTTAATTGCCATCTCAGCACACCTCAGGGGTGGGGACAGCACAGCAGGCCAGAGATCAAGCCCCTGGCCTCTGCGTCTGCCTAAGCAGGTGCTTTAATCCACTGAGCTATATGGCCGGCTGGTTCTGCCAGCTTTAAACCTCTATCTTTTCAATTTCTTTTTTTTTTTCCCCACAAAAGTCAAAGTGACTGCTTTAATATATGGACTATATTATAGCCCTACTAAAGTGTGAGACTGCCAAGCTTCGTTCTCCTTAGAAATGAAGCCCCGGGCCTCCATCTTTCCCTGACCTTTATTTCAACCCGACTCACTGAGGTACACAGAGCTGGTTATAGTGAACCAGATACACCCTTAGCGGGCTAAGCTCCAACACTGCAGCACTTAGGTGAGAATCACCGTACCTCCATGGCCGGAAACGGGGCTTGAATAAGACCTGTGAGATTCTTGGGCTAAGACATGAGATAACATCTCAGCTGAAGCCATGGGATTCAAAGGAGAAAAAAGAAAAGAATCAAACCTTGCAGGCAGTAAAGGAGCCAGCTTGCACGTATCAAGCTATCCTTTGCTTTGTTAACCGGAGGGGTTCTGAGCCTGGTACAAAACTGTTTCACCTTACAGCCAACGCCTGCAAAGTTTCTCCTCCCTAGTACTCTGCCACGACCCCAACTACCTCTCTGACTGAAACCAATAAAAGCCACAAGCATTTGGACTCAGGGCTTTTTGCTCCACCGAGAACAGTGGCCATCCCAGAGCTTCTCAACTGCAGAAATTTCTGTCTTCCTTTTGCATCCATGTGTCATACTGCCTGGTAGGAAACTGAACCCTCTGCAGGGATTTCAGTACTCAAATCCTTTCAAAGTCTTATTAGAGAGACAAGCTAGGGCCTTCATGACACATTACATGCCCATGCGAATCTACACCGTGACCCCGACAATACCTACCTAACCTCATCACCCCCAGGTTCTCTTTTACTCTGCTGCAGACACTGAGGCTTTCTTGTAGTTCTTAGTATCCTCCAAGCAGGCTACAAGCTCTAGTGCTGGCTAGCTTGTGTGAACACCG
>NW_004524618.1:15384420-15392179 GCF_000260255.1 Octodon degus | reverse complement strand
GCTACTTTTCCTACTTTTCCAGCAAGCTTGGGGTCTCTCTCCTTTAGGTTTTAGTTCAGAAGGCACTTTGAACAATACAGATTTCTCTTACCTTAGGTAGCCGACTGCTGGCCCCACATCCCAAATATGGAATTTTCTCCCCCTTCCCCTGAATACTTCTCAGTTGACACAATTTCTGCATTCATCTACTGTCTTCCTTTCCCCAAATCAAGGTATAAGCTCTATCTGGACAGGGCTGTTGCCTGTCTAACTACTCTGTCCCTGGTGCCTAGAACAATGCCTGACACATAGTAGATGTTTTCTAGATATATGTATTTGTTTTTTTTTTTTTCTTTCCTGTATTTAGGACAGGGCCTACAGGGTCTACAGGGTCTCACTATAAAGATCAGACTTGTAGTTATTCTCCTGTTTTCAGCCTTCCAAGAGCTGGGATTACATGCATGTGCCCCCAGCCCAGTCTCAATCACTGTCTCAGCATGCCCTGGGGGCGGGGCCAGCACAGCACACTGGTGATCAAACCCGGGCCGCTAGGATCTGCCTAAGCAGGCGCTTTAGTCTGCTGAGTTATCAGGCCGGCCCTCTCTAGACATATTCTTAAATCAGTAAAATGAACCTAAAAGTTAAATTAAAGGTAAAATTGTTTAAAGTTAAATATAAAATAACTTTAAAAATTTACTTTGAAATAAATTTTGGTATCTCACAAATTTGCCGTTGATTAAATGATATTAATCACTGGTACTGACCTGAAGTCTCTATGTAGTAATGAGTAATTGCCTTCCAGTGATAAACAAAATCTTCTTGTAAAGGAAGAGAAGGTGCAAGCTACAGGAACACACACAAAAAGAGCAAACAATTAATTACATGACAAAGTTTTCCATAAAGTATAACTCTGTATTTGTCCATTACGCTGCAAAAGCAGTATAAAAATTTGGGTGGAACTTTAGCTTGTTTCTGTGTGTCAGATGTCAAAGAGAAACAACTGAAGTCAAAATGATTTATTATGAAAGGAGAAATATACATTTATCATCATTATTATTAAACTGCAGGATTAGGCTTTTTCCCTTTCTCTGATACTGTGTGCCCTCAACAGTAATTATATTAAACCAAAAAACAGCAGTACCCTATTAGTGAAGCATCAGTAAAATGAAATTACTGATAACCAGAGATCTTTGTACCTAGGACTTTGAAAGACAAAATGGCAAAGGTTAACATCCACGCAATTAGTTACACATCACCACTACTGAAACACACGGCAAAATCATCATCATAATCAGATTAATGTGTTCCCTACTTCCAGTGACACATCTATGTAAGCCTGGATTAGGCAGTGCATATTTTTAGCAAAACAACTATATGAACAGGATACTACCAATCTAAATCCCACAAAATCCAGCATGCTTTCCAGCGTTAGGAGGTTCATGTACCAAAATTATATCCCTTCAGAAACTTCAATACAAACTGCTAAGTATTCTAAATGTGTCAAAGAATAGAAAAACTCTTCAACATCTTCTTAAAAAGAGCAAGAGTAACAGTGATATATCTATGTATGTAAGCAGGATGCTTTTGACAACTGTACTATGCATTTTTGCTGATTTATGAAAAGGAGCAGTTAATGCTTTATTTTGTCTCGTCTCCTTTTCTTCAATTGTTTGCACTTTTTTCTTCTTAATTTCTCATACATTTATTTCTTTTTTATTTCTTCTTCCAATGTTACACACAAGTGTCTGGTAATACGAACAACTGGTTGGAAGGCAACACTATGCATTACAACAAACACAAATTCACGTTACTTTGTTAAGTGAAAATCTGCATCATTTGTAATTTTTTGTTTTAATTCTAATTTGTACTCTTCAAAAAAGAAATAATAAAAAACAGTGCCTCTATTCTGAGGCCACCAACCCATTCTGGTCAGAAAGCAGAGCTGACCCCCGCATAGTGCCGAGCCAACAGGCTGCTATTCTGAGAACCTATGACAGGGCAGAGGAATCTTCCGTCTTCATCTGCATCGCCTGCCAATGGCCACAGTGGTCAGGTTACTTCTGGACCTCGACCTGCTCCAGTCCGACTTCTCTGCCAAGTTGCCAGCCCTGTCAGAACAACTTCAAACTAACGCTTAAAGGAAAACACCGGTCACACAGATCTTAAGTGTTTCAATTCAAAGGATGAAATGTACATACAAAAAACGCTAATGATTTTTCAACAATTGATCAACACCATAAAGCTAACTCTTTATAACATTTGCCCATCTGCACCACTTTGAATAGACTGGACTAAGAAAATATAAATTATCTACCTCATTTTAAAATAGAATGTTCTGCAATCTTTTAAAAAGACTTTAAGGAGTTAAAACATTTGGGATTACTGTACTTCAAGGAGAACATGGAGAGAGAAAGACTTTTTTTTTTTTTGTATTTTAGTTCAGGTCTATAAGGACTACAGGGTCTCACTACGTAGATCGGACTCAAAGTGACCCACCTGTGGTCTGCCTCCCAAGAGCTGGGATTACAGGTGTGTGCTACCAGGCCCCAGTCTCAATTGCAATTTCAGTGCAACCCAGGGGTAGGGCCAGCACAGCACACCACGAATCAAACTCTAGCCCCCGAGCTCCGCTGAAGCAGGCACTTTAATCTACTTCTTTTTGGCGGAACTGGGGATTGAACTCAAACCCCTAAGCTTGCCAGAGAAGCGCTTATTCCACTGACACATCTCCCCAGCCCCTTTAATCTACTGAGCTATATGGTCTGCCTTGGAGAGAGATTTAGAAGAAACAAAAATATAGGAAGAAAATCAAGAATGAAAGTACGTATTAACTTGGGAAAACAGAATAATCATTCTGAAACTTTTAGTTAAAAAATCTAGCGAGTTGTTTTCAAAATACAATTTCCCTAACTTTTTTGGTTCTAGCTTTTATGGATTGTCATTATATTGTTAAATATACAAATACGTGGGACAAACACAATGGAATTTCCTCTTTTAAGACGTGACTCATCTTTTTAAGTGTAAATGCAGTGATTTTTAAATTTTCCCAGGAGAGCCATCCTTTTTCCTGGTTATCTGTGCAGTGGGATTTCACTGTACTTTTTGGGTCCGTCACTCAACAAAGGTGCTGAGACCTTTGTCACAGGTCACAGCCAGAGCCAAAGCGGGACCTTCCTCCCAGGGTAGACCCCAGACAGCTCTAAATAGCTAATGTCCTATTGGGAGCCACATAATAAACTTACCCTTTCGACCAATTCTAACACATAAAGTACCTGTTTTATCGCTGCATACATACACTTATGCTCTGCTTTTAACATTTTTTTTAAAAAAGAAACAGATGTGCAAATCAGAACCAAGAGCACCCATTTCACTTTTTACCACACAGAGATTAAATTCCTTAAAACCTATGCAATCTCTATCTCTATCAAAGACAGACACTTAACTGAGACCAGGTTCTCCTGGCGGCCTAGCGCTCCTACCTCGCAGCACTGTCCACCTCTGGCCTGTTTCTGAACGCTCACCCCACCTGTGTCATTGGCCACTATCCATCCCGTCCCCTAGACTGTTTCTTCAGCATTCAACCTATTTCCAATTCAGACACGCACAAAACATCCAGTAACACTAAGGGAAGAGATGCGCAGGGTGGTAATGAGTCATCACGTGACGGCTGGGCCACAAAACTTCCGCATGCTGACTTCAGGGGCTTAAATTCTCACCATAAACGCCTACACTGCTCAGACTCCTATCAAGATCCCAAAACTGACATGCCCAGGAAGCAAAGCTTTTAACTAGCAACACGACTTTCTTCAAAATATCCAAAATGCAAAACACCTAGGAGGACAATTCAGATTAAAGACCAGTGTGTCAACAGCCTCCACTGCTTTAATTGCCTCAGGAAGCAAGCACAACGACTGCATTTTTTGTTATTTAAATACCTCTTCTTCCAGCCCCTTTCCTCCTTTTCCCCCCTTGTACTAGGGATTAAACACAGGGTCGTCCCAATGAGCTACGTCCCCAGCCCTTTACAATCTGTCTTTATTGAGATAGTGTCTGGCTAAATTGCTAACCTGCCTAGGCTGGGCTAGAATTTGGAATCCTGCTTCCGCCTCCCAGCAGGGTGGGATTGCAGGAACGTGCCACCACACTCACTCAGCTCCTGGTCAATTCTGTAAACTCCCTTTCCTCTTCTCCACCTCTCCATAACCTAGCTGGCCTCAGCTCCTACAGCTGCTTGTTCCCTTCTTCCTCCATACTGCACCGACCTGGCAACTCAGCAACAGGAATTTCCATTTGCTGAACACTTACTGGACGCCAGCATGGACCAAACACATCCTGCGCTGTTTACGATGACCTAGGAAATGGGTCTAATTAGTACAGGTAGCAAAGATGGGGCTGGGAGGCAACTCCCCCCACATTCACCAGAATTTGGCTAACAAACCAGGGCCAATTCTCTTTCCACTGTTCTAAGAACAATAGAAAATAAAAATAACAAAGACCCAAGAACTCTAAAACTCCAGGTCCTAGCACAGGTCTTTTAGATCTTACAGCCTAACCTTTAGCAACCTTTTTCTCCACTTGAACAGTCTTAAAGGTCCATACGTGTGGATCACACAGATGGTCTCAAATAGGTAATTTAATCAGTTAATTCTGGGACAGGCACGCATGATGTGGTGCCCCCAGGATGACGCAGCACCCTGTCAATCATTCTGAGACCCCAGGAAGAGGAGTCGATAAATGCAAATGCTTTTTCTTTTGCCACTGGACAGACACTTGCACTTATCTGTGTGCCACGTACCAGAACTTGGAATCTATCTCTCAGTTCCATCATGCAGTACCAGAATTACTTCCATTTTATAACAGGAAAATGAGATTGCAGAAAGATTTGGTAACAGTCCAAGTGTGGACGAGACAGAGGCTAGATCGGAGCTGTGTTCTGTCTGTCTAGAGGCCAGGCCACATTCTTGTGCATTTCCTACTTTATGATTCGACTTAATCTTTGTTTTGTTTCCCAAAGCAAAGCGCTGTGATCAAGGACACGGATATACTGTACCTTGTTTCCTTGGCTGTGTGCTAGGCTTTCATTGCAGCTCACAAAACATTTGCTGAATGAGAAAAGGGCTGGAGGTAGAGATCACTTGTTGAAAGCAACACATTTAAGGGAACTCTCTGAAGTGGTGGCAAATGACTACAATCCCAGCAGCAGTGGGAGGCTGAGGCTGGAGGATTCCAAGTTGCAACACAGCTCGGTCAAGTTGATGAGTTAGAGAGACCATGTCTCAAGGTACAAAATAAAAACAGGGCCCTAGGGAGGTAGCTCTGTGGGAAGGCCTTGGGTTCAATGGCAGCTGGGAGAGAGACGACCAAAACATTATATATGTCTGAGGTTAATTCCGCAGACAGAGCAGAAGAACCGCTGGTCCCCGCAATCATCATTAACTAACTCTGTTATTTGAAGACGGAACATTGCATTTGAAATCCGAGGGATGAATGGCTAAAAATTGTCTTTTACCCTCAGCAGACTAGATTGGCCTCAAGGGTTGCACTGGTCCAAGGTAAGAAGAAACGGCCCCCGGCCCGTCCCCTGGCCCTGGACCAACACTAGACTGTGCTCAATGGACAGTGGTGCTTATCCTTTTGGAAAAGTTGTGCTAAAATAATTCAATCCAATCTCAGAAGTTTTCCTTTTCTGGTGGTAATAGGGATTGAACCCATAATCTCTGTGCTGGGCCACCCCAAACCCTTTAAATTTTTTTTTCTTTTGACACAGGGTCTTAATAAGTCACTAAGTTGCCCAGGCTGGTCTGGAACCTGTGATTCTACTGCCTAAGCCTCCCTTCTAGAAGTTGGATGAGAGAGGCATGCCTTCAGACTGGAGAAAAGCAGCAACTGCAACTGTGTGACAGAACACATTCTTTGGTAAGACTCTCAGCAGCCAATCATTTCTGAACTTAGGGACAACTGTCCTTTCTGAAACGGGAGGTTACAATTACATTATAGTTCTTATAAATGATCAAGGTATGGATTTCTCCTATACTCCTCATGTAATCTGACAGTTGAAGAACACATTTTCAAGTACGAACCTTTGAAAATATCTTAGTTATATTTTCCTCTGCGTAAGAAGTTACCAGGAAGTGAATAGAAATCATTACACAATACAGACAACTCATCACCTAACCTCATTTAAAAGAAGATGAATGAGGTCAACCTTAAAACACCATGTGAATCCTGACCCAAGCGAACACTGAAACCTACACAGTGGTCATGGCAAGCGGTTGGAAAGCCCGACAGTGACAACTGAACAAAGGACAAGTCACCCTACGGGCACCAGGCCATCGCCCACCTAACCCAGGAGCCACAGCACTTGGAATACTGCACCAGAAATGAAAAGGAGCACAGAGAAAAGCTAAGGAATAGAAGAATAATAAGATTAGTTGACAGAAGAAAATATCAAGTAAAAAAGTATGGTACTTGGGTTCTGAGAACCACTCTTTAAATACCACAGAATGGCTGGTTTATCATCCAATGTACATTCACTCCCAGGAGAGAATGTTAAAAGGGAAAAAGGACATCAAAAACGTTTTTAGGAGATTTATCTTTTGCGGTGAACTGGGTGGGAAACAACAGCTGAAAAAATACTGGGGAGCAAATAAAAACATCACATGTCCAGTCACCGCATGACTTCTAGGACCAGGTGAAGACACCCCAGCTGTGCTTTTTCTCAGGTGCCTTCGCACAGGAGACAGCCTGGGCATTACGGAGGCCAAGAATCTACCTGGATAATGTGGTAGGTGCTAATAATACACACAGCGATTACGAGGACAGAAAACACAGGCCTCAGGACAAAAAGGAGGTGGAACAGGGGAAGTGGCAAAACCACCTTTCTAAGCGCCCATCTCTGTAAACACCAGCCTGATGGGTAAAGGCTATAATGTAATAAAATGTTATCTCAACTATCTCAATATATGTACTGTTAGAAAGTTGTGATTCTCCACATTTTAAATACAAATATAAAGAAGACCATTCTTGTCAATCTTGATTAAATTCTTTTACATAATGAAAAAGACTGTTGCTAAGAAAGTCAAACCAAAAGTTGCGCCAAGAGTCATCTCCTCCAGGGTGACAACTCTTCTTCATTTATGACGCCCCTTCTTGACGTTTCCAAAGGGCTTGAGCTAGAGCTAAACTTTGCCTTTAACATTTCCCACGTATCCCTTAAACAACAAGCGCACTAACCTTAAGAAAATCATTTGGCTGTGGATTTTAAAGTCCCCTATCACATCACCTAAACGTCAAAGGTCAATTACTATTTTTAAAATAAGCAAAGTAATGTTTCTTTGCAGAATGTATTTTCCCATTTGGGCAATTCTCCCAGAATAAGGTCAACAACTGAAGTGACGACAATCCCTCTTATCACTCACTACAAGGCATTCTCTTCGGTCTCTTTTATTAAGATATCTGAATACTGTCTCTCTCTGCCAGCGTCTAACCCCCCAGGGAACCCACAATTGTAGAATCCCAGTGTGTCCGGGAAGAGCTTTAAGATAAAAAAAAAAAAAAAGAGGCCGATGGTCCGGGCGTGGAAGCTGCTGGAGGCAACCTGGATCCCACCTGGCGAACTCCTGCCTTCTGCAGCTCGCTCCATCAGGTCCGGCCGCTGTGGCCGCCAGGCCCGAGGAAGCAGCAGCCAGCACGGTTACGAAACGGGTCGGCGGCGGCGCCCCGGCCCGACTTCCCCGCCGCTGCCTGCCCGCCCGCGGCTCCGCAGCCCCCGCAGCCCCCG
>NW_004524618.1:15381144-15383707 GCF_000260255.1 Octodon degus | reverse complement strand
TGCAGGGGGCGCCGCGGGGTCCCGGGGACGCGGGGCCGGGCCTCGGGCGCGGGGCGGGGCGCTGCCGCTCGGGATCGTCAGTATACTGCCGCTGTCACCGCTCGGTTCCTCCCCAGGAAGTAGCGCGGCGAGCGGGCGGGGACGCGCGGCCCCGCGAGCGCGTGCAGTGGCTGCGCCTGCTGCTGGGCCCGCGAGGGAAACGCCGCGCTCCCGACGCGGACGCGCTCCGGAGTCTACGTGGTAGGAGTTGGAGCAAATCCTGTAACGTGGACGACGTGGCTTTGCTCGTTGTAGGACAGATTGTTATTGGTATTCAGCGTTGAAACCGGGAGCCCCAAACAGACGAATGGCAGGTTGGTTCAGTGAAGTAATTGAGTATAATAATTGATTACATGTTGGACAGGTGCATCAGTTCAGGGTACTATTTTTCTATTCAGTTATCAGATGAAACTGGAAAGACCTGAGTGAGGGGAAATTCGGAAAGGATTCTACAAAATGCCTACACTTAGCACCAGTCAACGTACAAGGCGAACTTACGTGAAAGCTTTGTAAAATACCGTGGCACTGGGCCAGGGATATAGCTCGGTGGCATAGGCACCAGCCTGGCAAAGTGCGAAGTTCCGAGTTCAATCCCCAGTACCAAAAAACAAAACAACAACAACAACAAAAAAAACCCGAAAACAACTGTTAGTCAAGCATCAGAGAAACACAGTTAGGTGGGGCAATTTTACATTGTGTTAATAGACTTGGTGAAAACTTGGAGGCCTTTATATTTGTTCTGTGCTAGTGGTGTTTTACCAAAAGGACCAACAAGTTCTTGATAGGTTGATTTTGCACAACCAGTAATGAAAATGTGTGTTTGTAATTGCATTAACTGAACAGAGAAAAGCTAGGAAAAGTCGCAGCCCTGTGGAGTAGGGGGTAAGAGAGTAGGCTCACAGCTGGTAGCCTCTTCCAATTCTGGTTCTGCCATTCACCACAAGACATTGGACCTCTTTGGGCTTTAGTTTCCTTATCTGTACAAAGAGGAGCGTAGCACTGCTGGAGGTGGTTGTGAGAATTGTTTAATAAGTGTAATAAATAATAAATCGCATTAATAAATGCAATTTTAACAGTGCCTAGTCCACGGAGGAGATATTAGAGAATTTATTCTCCTTGTTAGTATTCAACAAAACAATATGGTTAGAAATCAAGGTTTAAGGAGGAGACCAGCTAGTCTTACCCCCCTATTTTGTTTCATCTATTCCTGCTGTACTGAATGGCAGGGAAAATTGACCTACATTTTGGGAAGCCTGACCTCTGGGACGCTGGGAGCATCCTCTGTCATTTGCTAAACATTAAAATGTGTTCCTCTCCAAATTCTGGCTCCTTCTTCCTGCTTCTACCCAGAATACATAATGT
This sequence comes from Octodon degus, assembly GCF_000260255.1. Taxonomy (NCBI): domain Eukaryota; kingdom Metazoa; phylum Chordata; class Mammalia; order Rodentia; family Octodontidae; genus Octodon; species Octodon degus. Next base: position 15,382,306 of record NW_004524618.1, on the reverse strand, counting down.
TTATAATTATTATTCACACAGTTTGAGATAGTTAGTCATATTATTTACCATAATTATATTGCTGGCCTAATTGTCATGCATTCGTGTGGCACTTTGTATTTTCCTAGTGCCTTGCAGACAGTACTTCTATAAGGTCTCCTTAAAATAGGCTCGCGTTGTTTGCCTTTGAAGCCTGTCATTGTATACTTATTTTAAACATACTCTAGTCTATGTTTTGCTCTAGGTTAATATCAATACTAGGGTAAGGATTCATCTCCCGCATCCCTAATTTCCAGGGTGTGCAAACTGGATTAGGATTGTAACTGAGCAGGTTTTCCTGTTTCTTATTCTCAGCCTAGGATGCCTGGCCAGCCCCCACACATCACCATCAACCAAACATGCAGGTATGGTCCCGCTTACCTCAGCAAACTGTGACTTGAGGAAACACAAGGGAGGTTTTCCTCAGCCTCCAAAGCACACAGCAGTAGGTTTGTTTTTCTGAAATGTCTCAAGTACAACTTCATTTCTTTCTTCCTTTAATACTAAGTCAGTTAAATTTTGTCTTTTTTTTTTTCTTTCTTTCTTTTTTTTGCAGAACCGGGGATTGAACTCAGGCCCTTGCACTTGCCAGGGAAGTGCTTATTCTACTGAACCATCTCCTCAGCCCCCTTTTCGTCCTATTTTAAAAAAAATACCTCAGGCTGAATTAATTTGTTAAACTTGTTTCCAGAATTAAGTAAGATTAGGGCTGGGGAGATAGCTTGGTGGTCTAAGTGCCTGCCTGGTAAGACAGAGACCCAGGTTTGATTCCCTGTAGTGCATGCTGTGCTGGCCCTGGAACCTGGGTGGGCCCTGCCGGCCACTGAAACTGGGGATGGTGGCCCACACCTGTAGTCCCACCTCAGGAGGCTGACACAGGAGGATCACTACAAGTTTGAGCTGTGTAGTGAAACTATGCCAAATAAAGAAATAAATAAGAGATTTTTATTTATTTTTTCCAAAGTTTTATTGATAAACATATAGCAATGAGACAGTTTCAAATCAAATCGAGAGTACAGTTTCAACAAATAATACACTGCATATATTCTTCTCAGTGGTTAATTGCTGTACAAGATGCAGACTTGTGATCCTACTTACAAACACCATTAGAAAAAATCATTCTATTCATTAAGAGAATGCAACT
>NW_004524618.1:15349369-15379373 GCF_000260255.1 Octodon degus | reverse complement strand
GTTTTAATTTGCATTTCACGAATGGCTAACGATGTGGAGCATTTTTTCATATATTTATTCGCTTGTTTAATAATAAGAGATTTTTAAATAGTAAAACAAAAACAAAATTAAATAATCGAGAAAACCCTAGAAAACTAAAGTCCTGTTAAAATGAAGTTTTTTGTTTTTTTGGCAGAACTGGGGATTGAAGTCAGGCCCTTGCACTTGCCAGGGAAGCAGTTATTCCACTGAGCCATCTCCCCTGGCCCTGTTAACATGAAGTTGAGGGAATGTAGCTCAGTGGCATACCAGCCTTCCTGGCAAACATAAGGCCCTGAGTTCAATCCTTGGTACCAGAAAAAAAAAAAAAAAAATTGAGAAATGTGAGAAAACAAGAATTAAATGATACTTGCTTCCAAAGTGTGGTAGACTTCTGATTAAATATGTGGGTGGGAAACATAAGATTGGCAGCATTTTCTTCCCAAACCCCACTGAAATGACAGTAAAAGGAATTTTTGTGGTTTATATCTAAAATGTTTCTCCAAAGCTTCATCGGCTGGGAGGTGGGGCTTGTGGAAGATGATTGGACTACGGGAGTTTAGGGCAAACGTGCTGTTAGGAGGTAGGATTGTAGTCAGAAGAGGTGGGGCACTAAGGATGTGGCCTGAGCCTGTTTTTCCCTGCCCCCTCCCATGATATCTGTCTGTCTCTGTCTGTCTGTCTCTGCTTCTCACTGCCATGCAGAAGGTCTTTCCCTTCTTCTGTGCCCCTCTGTCATGTTGCCCTGTCTTAGAGTCTGCCAACTATGGACTGACACCTCTGCAAACAATGAGCCAAAATAAATCTTTCCTTTTTTAAATTTGTGGGTTTTGGGTCTTGTGTCCCAGTGAGAAAAAAATAATTAAAGATTTGGGCCGGGGAGATAGCTCAGTAGAATGCCTGGTAAGCACAGGGTCCTGAGTTCAATCCTTGGTACCACAAAAAAAAATAAATAAAAATAAATAAATAAAATTGTCACATTAAAACCCAAAAGGACTAATACATTGGGAAAGAAGTTAAAAGGCAACTGAATTTCAGGAATTGGAAACCATCTGTAAAGGTGTTAACTGATGTGGCTGAACTAAGAAAACTGAGTCTTAAGGCAGTAATGAAGAAATCAGGAACCAAAGTAATCAGGAACCAAAGTAACATTTGACTATCTTCACATAACTTGTCATGCGACTCCGTAGTTGTTAGCATTAGGTGCTTCTGGGTGTATGAGCAAGGTTGGACCAAAAACAGCAGGAAGGAATGAAAGTTTGTTTAGAATTAGTCTGCAAGCGGTGTGGGGGAGATAGCTCAGAGGTCTAAGTGCCTGCCTGGCAAGCTCAAGGTCCTGAATCTGATCCCCAGTACTGTGTGTGGTGCTGGCCCCAGAACCCCAGGCGCACTGTGTCACCCTTTCCAATCCTGGTATAAGATTAGAGACTTATTCCCAGAGAGGAGAGATTCCATATTGCGGGTGATGATGGGGGAGGGAATCAAATGAAAGTGAACATTATAAATTTGGAAAAACACTGCTCAACTTCATCGTCCTCATGTCTGTCAGAATACACAGGTTAGTTGGATTCCCTCCAGATGGAAGGTAGAATGTTCCTCTCTAAAGAATCTGAGTAGTTCATGAGAAAGGCCCTAAAGGTACTGCCCAGGAGAAGCCCCTTGCCAGGGCCGTGTGCATGATCAGAGCGTCCAACCAGCCCTATCACACAACTTTCCTCAGTAGCATCAGGCACCCTGAGAGCATCCAAAATGACAAGAAAGCTTGTAATATGAATGACAGAGACTACAGGAAAGAAGAGGAAAAGGAAAGAGGAATGGAGTGAGGGAAAGAGAGGACAAAGGCATCCATTAAATAGAGGAGTGAGAGGAGTGGGATGGGAAAGGGGGGAAGAAAGAAGACTTGGAAGAAATACAGTTGCTTGAAATTGTAGGGAGAGAAACATAAAACAAGGAAAGAAATATGATTCTCTAAATGATGAAAGAAGATATTGCATCCATAAAATAAGAATGATATTTTACTTTTAAAATGCTGCATTTAGGGAAAAAACAGGAAGGAAACTTAAAGAAATCAAGCAAATAATAACACATTAAAAACTAATACCAAAAGGATGGAAAATAAATTGAAGCGTGTTCTCCTTAGGCTGGTGCAGAAATGAGGGGGGAAAGAAGTTTTGAGGAAATTAGACGTGTTATGTACGTGTACCAATTCCACACAAGCATTATAAACATCATATATTTGAAACACTAAAGAAAGAGGGAGCTCCGGAAATGGATGGAAGAGGTGAGAAGGAAGGAAATGGGATGAATAAAAGGAATTATAATGTCTGATGTATGTGTACCAATTCCAGGAGAGTAAACATGCATTGCAAATATGGATACAGTAAAAAAGAATGAATGAAAAATTAGAAGGCCTATCCAGTCAATCCAACATGTGAATAACTGGCAATTATTCACATAAAGACACTTAGTGCTTAGTTCTTTATAATTTTATAGATTTGAAAAGCATGAATCTCCAGATTGAAAGCAACCACTAAATACAAGAACAGTGAATGAAAACAAAATAAACTCACTCTAGTGGACATTATTGTCAACTTTCAGGACTCTGGGTTCAAAGAAAGAGCCTTCAATATTTTCAATGAGAAAAATCCATTGAATCAAGATGTACAGCGGCATTGCACATTCAGCAACAATATAGGCATGGGGCAATGTCTTCAAGATTCTGGGGTACATGGTGCCAATCTAGAATTCTACTAAGGCAAAGTGTCAGTCAAGGGTGAGGATAACATAATTTACTTTGGGTGTGCTTGAGGTTGGAAATTTGTGTTGCTCTGTGCTCTCTCTCACGAAGCTACTCATTGTGTTCCACCAAAACTGAGGGAGCAAGCCAAGGAGAAAACAAACTCTCTCCATAACATAGGTCCTAAAGCCCACCACAGAGAGAGGAGAAGACAATTCCTAGGAAGGGGTCAAGCAGAACTTCAGAGCACCAACCAGCTGGGAGAACCATGAAGCAGTCTAGATGAAAGTAGGCCAGAAGGCTGCAGGAGAGAAGTCCTGACAGTGACGGGGAGAAATGGTATGTCCAGTATAAGCGAGCAGAGTTTTCAGATAAGGGAAAAAACTTGAATGTTGCATTAGTGAAGAATACGAGGAAAAGTAAGTTCTTGAAAAAAACTAGATTATTAACACCAAGAATTATAAAATGTTAGACTGGGCATGGTGGTGCATGCCTGTAATCCTAGCTTCTGGGAGGCCAAAAACAGGAGAATCACTCTGAGTCCCTTCTGTGTAGTGAGACCCTGTAGACCCTGTACTAAATACATAAAAATAAAAAATTATGAAATGTTACATTGTGTAGGAGCAAGTAATGATAGCATACACGGTTTAACTGTACATATTATTCACATAACCATAACAATGTAAATAGTGAATATTGATCTTATTAAAGCTGTGATATTGCTCTATGGGGAAGATGACAGGATGGATAAGTGATGGGAATGGGTATTTTGTGTGAAAAAAAAAAAAGGCTACATCCTCATCTCAGATGGGGAAACATTAGATCCTGCTTAAAAGACAAATATGTAGTAACACACACAGCTATTATTTACAAAACGGAAGTAAATAATTAGCTCAAAGTGTTGAAAGAGGTCCCCTTTGTGGAGCAGGAAATGAGGAGTTCAGAAGGAAGGACAAAAGCTTTCATAACAAACTTTAAAGTGCTTGACTGAACTATATGCCTTCATAACCCCAAAGTTTGTTTGGCAAGAGAAAAAACTAAAGGCAGGAAGGTTGTTTTTTTTGTTTTATTTTACTTTTGTGGAAGTTCAAAGAGATCATAAACTGCAGGAGTTACTAACCTGTTGTGTTAGGGAGAAGATGGTAGACTTCAAAAAGATCCACCAAACCGGGACGAGAGCTCCACGGACCAACCGCCTGCTTCGGCAAGTGCAGGGACTTGGGGTTAGATCCCAGGCCCTACATGCCCCCATGGCCCTGCCCCTGGGCACGCCACAGTGACCTGGCACGTTGACGCATGCCTATAATCCCAGCACTGGAGAGGCTGAAAAAAGGAGGATCACTATAAGTCTGAGCTGCATAGTGAGACCCAGTACCAAATATGAGAGAGAGACAGAGAGACAGAGAGATCCACCAGATTTTGCAGGTGATACAAGGCATAAGTGAGAAGGGAAAGCTATTGTTGGCTTGGAGGGGATTAGATAATTGAAGATGCCATTAATGGAGAAAGAGAATTAGAGATGTAGAATGCTAAGGTGAATTTTTCAGTTTCTTGGCCTTGATTATCTGTGTATATCTCTGTAGAGCTGATTGGGTTGAAAACTAAGTTTGGAGGAAGTTAACAGAGATCTGAGCTGGTAAAAATTTGATAATCATTTCACAAAGATAGTAATTGAAATACAAGAATAAATGAGATAGTTCAATAAATGGTATAGTTAAAAAAAAAAACAACCCAAAAACCCAGAAGTAGGGCAAACTTGAAGACTCCCTGCGCTAAAAGACTGGGAAAAGGAGAGGGAATTCATTTATAAAGAGCAGCCAGAGATAGAAAACCACATTGCAAAGAATTCGGGGAGAAATGGGATCCAACCAGGCTACTTCAGGGTATGATGGCGAATTCCTGCATCCCAAGCTTCCCATCCAGCCTCAGTGAGCTCGACACTTGACACAGGAACAAGAGGGAAGCTGATGGGTAGTAGAAGCGCACATTAGACATTGTGAAAGCTCTGGTGTCCTGTGCCACATTTCCTTTGCCCACTTCTAATGGCAGTGGCAGCCGCAGTGGGCACATCTACGCAGGGTCAGATTCCACACGTGGCCTTGACTCCGGATCAGGCTGTCTCTTCAGCGCTGCGGCCACTGACAGTTCTGTGTGGGAGGCCTGCCCCTTCCAGAAGCCTGGGGACTGAGCACCCACTGGGGCAGCTCTTAGCAATGGGAGGTGGAGCCTGGCAGATGAACTGAATACTCCCCAGTCCTGCCCTGGTGGATGATCTGAGAGTTGTTCTGAATGTTCTCTCTGCCCCCTTACGCTCCTCTGTAGCCTTCTCTCTCCTCTCCCCCCCCCCCCGCTTCATTTTCACAGTACAGTGAACCCAGGACTCCACACAAATGCTTTACTACTGAGCCACATCCTCAACCCTCTTTTATTTACCTCACGTCCTCACATCCTGTGAGGGGAAGGAACTACTTACAGGCAGGTTTTTGTCACAGGCTCTATCTCTGAGAAGATGGGTGGAGGTGGGGTGTGGGTGGGAGAGGCCTGGGGGGGGGCAGGTGATAGTGTCAGTGTAGACTCACTCTTTTTTTAAAAATTAATTTTATTGAGAAAGAAATAGCAATGAGACAGTTTGAAAACAGGTTAGTAAGACAGTTACAATAATTAATACATTGCACATTGTTGTCTTTGTAGTAGTTATTCAGAGGACAAGATGCAGACATGATATCTTAGCTAAACACTTAGTACAAATCTTTCTTCTCATTGAACTAAGACAAAGTAGCTGTATATCTATCCTAGCTGTATATATTTACTACAAAATGGTCCTGTCATTCTGATCTTCTAAATGCATACTGCTTCTAACGTCATATCAATTACTGCTATACTCTCTCTCAAGTAAATGTTTGTTTAAAAAAAAAGGTGATAAAAGAAAATGGGAGACAAGAAAAAAAGTGTCATAGGACTGACCTGCTACAATGTTGTATATGGTTAGATTCCTAAATTTCTGTGTAAAAATGTGTAATTTTTTTTTTCAAATTCTATAGGGATTTAAAGTTTAGCATATCAATGATTGTTGGAAAATACCTGTTCCATGTTATATCTAAGGCATTTGATATTCAGACAGATAGTGATGTTAGACTCACTCTTGAAAGAGGCTCTTTAACACTTCCCCTCCCTGTAGCCTGGGAGTTTACAATAAAGGAAACAACTCCAGGAAATGAACGGTGCCCTGGGAGGTCTGCCTGGGTATATCAGAAAAATCCCTAGTAACAATGGCTTAAGTACGTTGCTTTCTTTTTCAAATACAGTAAAAGGAGTTTGCCTGGTGGGCAAGGAGGACCTCATAGAAGCGCAGTTTTTACTTTTCTACACCGCCACACAGTGCTGCCATGCTCGAGTTCCCCAATCCCACACTGTGCCAGAGCCCTAGTTACCAATTTTAGCAGAGTAGCTTGAAAAATCAAGGGAAAGCGAGATTATTTTCTCTCCTTTAACGAGGACTTCTGCTTACATTTCACGGAGCAGAGCTCACTTACATAACCACACCTAATGTTTAGGAAATTTGGGAAATGAAATGTTTCATTCTGGGTAACCACCAGAAAAATAAAAATACAAAGGCAACTTTAAAGTTCAATACAAAAATTTTTTTTTGCTAAATTCAATGGAATGTAACAAAGAAGAAAAAAATTTCCAAAAAGAGCATGAACATAGAAAACAAATAGATCTTTTTATTATAATAATTATGAATTGATTTCACTTGACAATTAAAAGGCAGAGATGCATGGATTGGGTTTTAAGAGCAAAACTCTATTTTATGGAGCACACACATTTAAAAGTAAACAGGCTAAAATAAAGACTTGAAACGGGCACCAGAGAAATATGAATCAGAGAACTACCAAGATAACAATCATATCAGCCAAAATAGAATTAAACATGTAAAATATCACAAGATATAAAAGATACAAAATACTGGTAAAATAATAATATATTAATAACCATAGTGTTAGCTGAGTGTGGTGGCACATTCCTGTAGTGTCAGCACTTGGGAGGCTGAGGCAGGAGGATTGCTTTACATTTGAGGCCAGCCTGGCCTACTGTCTCAGTTACTTTTTACTTGTTTCTGGGACAAATACTGACACCCAAAATGTAGGAAGGAAAGGATTATTTAGCTCATGGTTAGTGGAGGTTTCAGTCCATACTCCACTGGCTCAATGCCGATGATAGCAGTTCATGGTGGTGGAGAACAGCAGAGAGCAGAGGAAGGAATAGCTGTCACAGCACCTATCAAACCTCCCTCCCTTCCTTCCGTGCTGACTGCGAAGATGGGAGGTCCACCACAAAGACAGGAGCGCCTCTAAAATGGCATGGCTGTGAAGTGGTACAGCGTGAAGATCAAGCTCCTCCAAGGTAGCATGGCTGCAAAGTGGTGCAGTGAAGATTTAAACTCCTCTAGGGAATTGGGGCACACAGAAGCCTTCCTCAACACATTTACACACTCTTTTTATTCTGAGTCACTCTAGGGTAGGCCCACCCCAACCTAGGGAAGGGCTCCCTGTGCCCCAGAGCCCGGAATACCCAAGCCAATCCAGCCAAGCTTCAACATCTCAAATTGACACAATGTATCAACCACCACAATCCACCCCTTGTCCACTTGGCCACTAGACATACTTCTTTAAACCAGTCTGCAGATACAAAGACATGCTTATAAACTTTTCACAACTTCAACATTATAACACAGGTTTAACTATCATTAAGACTAACACAGCTCTAGCAATCCTTAAGAATCACTGATGTCTATCAACATTATATTACATGAGAATCATAACATTCTGCCCCTGGACCCACAGATTCATGCACATCCCTTTATGCAAAAGGCACTTAGTCTTTCTGCAAGCATTAGCAAAGTCCTAACAGTTTCAGCATTACTAAAAAGGCTAAGTCCTACGGCCTAAGGCAAACTCTTATCTGTGAGCTCCCGTACAAATGAAAAGTTAAACACTTCCAACATTCAAAGGCACACGATAAACGTTACTATTCCAAAAGGTACACACAGGAGGATACAAACAATTAGGACCAAAACAAGTCCAAAAACCAGAAGGGCAAATATTAAGTCCTGTAGTTCCACATGGAACATCCAAAGCAACCTGTAACAAGTTGTGAGCTCCAAAGGCCCTACATGGCTCCACCACTATGGCACTTCTGCTGGTAATTCCCATTGCTGTTCTCTGGGCCTGACTTTGCTGTCTCCTTGCAGCTCTCCTTAGACAATCCACATCCCTGGCCTTTTTAAACTTCTGAGGTTTATATTGAATAGGCTTCTCACTCAGAGTTTTACGCGCTGCCCTTTTGGGGGCACATTGCCTGGCCTCCCAGGCCTTCTGAAATCTAGGTGGAAGCCTTCTTAACCTCAGAACTCCTGCATTCTGCTTGTGCCTAAAACCAATGGCATGTGGATGAGGCCAAGGATTGCTGCCAGCTATAGCAATAGCGAGGCTTTCTTCTCTCTTGGCTGTAGAGGTCAAACTCCTTGATTGCTGAGCACTCTGATGCTGATTCTGAAAAATAAATTCTCTATGCCAGTGCCATTCTGGAACCTAGCATGGCCACCGCCTCCATTCTGAAACATGGGGCTCTGCAGCTTTCTCCTCAAAGCAAAGTCCTCACCCTTGTGGTTCTAAGGCTGCAAAGGGCGAGAACCTGCCACCTCCTGTGATGCCTTCAGGACATCTTTTTTGCTGTCCTGAGCAATGGCAGCCTCAGCTCTGTCTTTGTAGTCCACAGCCTTCTTTGCTCTTGACTTTCAACATATATCTGACTAAAAGCCCCCAACAATAGCCATGCCACCACTGTCTCAACATTCAACTGCCTTGAGATTTCTTTTGCAAGATTAACTAGTCCACTGGGCTTAATCTCAGTCTCAAGCAAAGTCCTTGCACAGGAGCAAAATGCAGACAAACTTTCTGCCAAGCTATAAACAGATACCAAGATCCTGTCTCAAACTAACAAACAAAAAATAAAACAAAAAAATACTGTTTAAACTCATAAATATACTTAGTTATAGTCACTAAATATGTAAAACATTAAGTGGTATACATACAGGAAGAAATAAATAAGTAAATTATGTTACTTGAAGATTTTAATTCATTCTTTAATCAAGTTCATGAAATAAGAAAAGATATAGGATATTTGAATAACTCGAGTAATAAGCTCAGAATAAATGTTATGGAGAAACATTTACTCATCAAAGTCACATTATCAAATATATATATAGAATATTCATTTTTTAAATTAATTGAGCTGGGGCCGGGGAGATGGCTTAGTGGAATAAGTGCTTCCCCAGCAAGCACAAGGGCCTGAGTTCAATCCACGGTTCCGAAAAAAAAAAAAATTAATTGAGCAACATACACTCATACACAAACACATAGAAGTTATATCCTAGTGAGAAAGACCTATCATAAACACATCAAAGCATTTCGTATGGATTAAAGTGCCTGTAAGCAGGTGCAGGGCCCAGGGGTTTGATCCCCGGGCCTGCCGTGCTGGCCCTTCCCCTGGGGCACACTGAGACAGCAATTAAGACTGGGCGTGGTGGCGTGCACCTATAATCCCAGCACTTAGTAGGCTATGAATAGGCGGATCACTATGAGTCCGATCTAGTAGTGAGACCTTGAACACCCTGTAGACCTTTCCTTAGAATAAAAAAAAAAAAAAAAAAAAGCATTTCATGTAGCAGTGCATACTGGGAAGAGAATACAGTTTAGTAAGAAAGTAAAGGGAAATAGAGAGGAAAGGTATTGGGTGCATCAGCCTTGAGAGGGCCTCAGTTTAACCCCCAGGGATGGATGTTCAGAGAGATTGATAGATAGATAATGAATTAGATGGTCACAGAAGCCTTCTCTGAGGAAATATCATATGAATAAATGAGAAAAGCAGCTATGTGACTAGGAAAGAGAAGAGCATTTCTGGCATGGAGAAGAGCAAGTGTGGCATAGCTGAGTAAGTCCAGTGTACCTGGAATAGATACTTGACTAAGAGGAAAAGCTAGTGGGCTCTTCATTTAGAGTGGCATCGGAGAGTCGCAGCACATGGAGCAATACTTCTGACCCTTATCAAATCCAAAAATCTTCTTTTGCTAATGAAGAAATGTTAATGGAAGTATGGCAAGTATGTCCAGTAAATTATAGATGTCCCCAGGCCCCAGAGCGTGTGGAGCAAGATTTACGGTGTATTCTTGTGGCTCTGTTGTTGTGTCTTTTTCTTTTTTAAAATACATTTTTAAAATTTATTTATTTATTTGCTAAGCAGTTCAGACTTGTAGTGATCCCGATATCTCCCCCCCCCCCTCTCAACCTTCCCGGCACTGGGATTACAGGCGTGCACTACCACACCCTGTTTCTGGGGCCCGCATGGTGCTCCAGGGTTTCCAGGGTTGGCCCAGCATGCAGTACCAAGGATTGAGCCTGTGTCCTTGTGCTTGCCAGGCAGGTGCTTAGACCACCAAGCTGTCTCCCCAGCCCTGTCACATCATTTTTCAGGGCGCTTGGCCTTCCCATCAATCAAGAAGTCCATGAGCCAATCAAAGTCTATACACCAATCAGGTGACAAGACTTTAATTTGTGACATGATTTAGGTTTCTAGTGTCTAGAATTTTTACAGTTGCACTGATACAGTAACACTTTATCAGACTGTCCGTATATTTAATTACTGGATGCATCATGATCTGTAGTCTGCCAGCTCAAGAGATTCTGGATACACCGACATACATTTGTCCTGTCATCACAAGAATTTCTCCTGCCTTGTGTCTGGTGGTCAGGCGCTGCCCCATCCTCTATTATCACACCTCTGTGGAGCTGTTGAAAGATACCTGTACTCCCCTTCGCTAGTACATTTCTCATGGCCTGGTGCAGAGATATCCTCTTAGCATTCTTGAAATGACTACGTAGTGTGTCGGGGGGGGGGGTCATGCTGCAAATTGATAAAGGAGCTGTGCATTCTGTTCCTCTTGGACCAGCAGTACGTTCTTCATGACAAGGATGTTCTATGCCATCACTTTATGGACTACTGAGTCCACAGTCCACAATCAACCAATCAGATCCCCTTCCAGCTATACTACCGCAATACTTGATCCAGTATTTATCACTTATAAATGGATAAATGGATTTATCACTTATAAATCCATTCACATGAGTTATATTTTGGCTAGGCTGCACTTTGGAGGAATAGTCTTCAACTTCATTTCCAAGATATTTTAGGTATTTCTTTCTCTACATATTAGAAAAATCTGCTAATTTTATCAGTACGTATGACATGTGCTCCTGGGTTAAAGTTAGCATTCATTTTCTTAAAATATGCTGGAATAGGACTCTAGTTATGAATCTAAAGTCATTTTAGGGTGAGTAGGGTGGGTCTTGAAAAACTGTCTCTATACAATGCTACTTCCCCAGGCAATGTTGTGCAGGATCTTTAAGCAAATCTATGTCCTTAGACACAGGTTCTTTTTGCCAGCAAGCAAAGCAGAGAGACTTGAGCATTCCAAACTTGCCTTGTGCAGTTATTCCAAGAGGCCCCCATTCTGAGTTGCTGGTCTGCTTCTTCTCAGCATGGTACATATAATATGAGACATGGTAAACCTGGGAGTTCATCTTATCACTGTGCAATTCAGACAACTAAATTTGGGATCTGACTTTCAGTAAGTTTGACTCTGTAGCTATAATTAGTTAAGGGTCATTGTAGATACTCTCTAGCCCTCCCTGCCTTGAGTTGAACATTCAAACTACAGGTTTGTCTTTTTCTTTCTGTAATCTCTCCAGGGTCTTTAGAAACAGCTGTTCTAGCCCACAGTTAATTACTGTTATGCAAGCGCGATAGCCCCTGGGTTCTCCAGGCTGCTCCTTTCAGGAGGAACAGTCAACCACAGTGCTCCTCTAAAATCTCCTAAATCTCATTTTTGAGGGTCTGTTTCCTGGGAGACCATCCTGTCACCAAGAACCACGGGTTAGAGAGCAGTGAGGAAAACAGAAAGCACACGAGTCATTTTAGCAGAGACGGTTCAGTATGAGAAAGGTGTTGTATGGCCTTGAGAAGGCTAAAAAACCAAAAAGCAGATGTGAAGGCCCAGATAATGATAGCCTTGGGGGAACAGAAGGAAGAAGTCAATGTTTGCAGAAACTAGAAGCTAGGAGGAGGCCTTGGATGTGCTGAGGAAGAGGTACTGGTACCTCGGGGGGTGCCTGGAAGCAAATTTTGGAATTGTGAAGAAGGGTGAGAGAATGGAGCAACGGCTGCAGCCAGGGGGAAGTAACAGTAACACTGCTGATGCAACAGGGCGAGAGCAGCAGGCCGCAGGAAGGGGCGGCCCCAGTCTTCCTTCTACGTTTCACTCTTCCTCCAGTACTCCCAAGGAGCATGGCCTGGCATGAGAACCCGGGCTTGCACAGTCCTCTCCCCAGGCCACAGAGCTGAGTCTAGAAGAGCAGTTTGGGGCCTGGCTTAAGATGATTCTGTGTGTTTAAGCACAGAATAGAGACTGCATCACAGAGAAAAACCTGATGAAATAGTCACACGTCTATAGCCATATGCAAATCAGCTTAAAAGGGACAGTTGTAAATTATTCAAGCCATGGGACCAGTGATGCAGATAGTGAGTGGTGCTGTCAAGAGCAACACGATTCTCCAGAGTGCTGAGCCACTTTGGATAATGCTGCAAACAAAATAATGGATCATTTCCCTCAATTTACAGAGCAGTGTATTCCTAGAAATATTATTACATATTGAATACTCAATTATGGTAAGTGAGATTTTCACCTATATGAATACCCAGCTAGAAACTTAAGGGGCTGGGAAATAGCTCAGGGGCCTAAGCACCTGCCTGCAAGCTCAGGTTCCCAAGTTTGAGCCCCAGTACTGAAAAAAAAGAAAAAAGGAAAGAAAGAAATTTAAGTCTTGTGAGATAAGAGATAATTATTACTTTCATGGGCATATCCTGTACATATCCTGTCCCTGACACTGTGGCCTTCTGCAAATTTCCAAAGAAATATGTATATTATATACACCATATATTATATAATAATGTATGTATATAATATATAGACTATATAATAATGTATGTAGTGTATATTAAATATAATAATGTATATATTATATATACATAAATATTAGTTACAATAGTTATACTACTATTTCTTTTAGTTCATTGAAGGGAACAGTTTGTGTTTCTATTGTTTCATTAATCTTTTTTTTTTTTTCCATATTTAGGGAAGGGTCTCCAGGGTGTTCAGGGTCTAACTACTAGATTGGACTCATAGTGATTCTCCTGTTTACAGCCTCCCAAGTGCTGGGATTACAGGCATGTGTCACCATGCCCAGTCTTAATTGCTGTCTCAGTGTGCCCTGGGGGTGGGAGCGGCATGGCACACTAGGGATCAAACCCTGGCTGCTGCGCTCTGCCTAAGCAGGTGCTTTAGTCCACTGAGCTATCAGGCTGGTCCATGTTTGATTAATCTTGTATGCCTTTATCTTGTAAAATATTTACTGCCGTAAAAGAAATATTCACTATGTATGTTTCACCATACCCATATATGACTCTGTCCACGTGTATAAAATATTTTCCTCCATATACATATCATTCAGATATATATGTATATCTGAATATGCATCATTCAGATAAAGTAAATCAGATGACTTAATGAAGCCAGGTCACATAATATTTAGGAATTATGGGCCAATCTAATTATTCTGTCCCATTTGACCTCCCAGGAAGCAAAACATTCAACATTTAATCAATGAAGAGATAATGTACTTTTTATACTAGTCTTTGAAACTTAGTCTGAGAAATAGTGAGTATCAATTGGAACTAGCTGTATTTCACATAGTCAGCAGTCACCATGGCAAATGGCTAGCATTTGGCGCAGAGCCATGTTGTATAAATGCAGAAGTCAACAGATGTGTGAAATAAGGGGATTGCCTTAAGGAAGCCTGGAAAGTGGAAGTGCGATTGCACTAAGTTGAACCGGAGTTTGTGAGATCTGAGAGAGTGGAATTTGAGCACAGGTGGAGAGACTGAAATCAGATCACAGTGGAACTGAGGAATGAAAATTTTAACAAGGGGAAAGAAGGGATCCAGACAGTCTTTACCTGGTGACTGCACGAGGAATTTTCATTTTCTTGGGGATGTGAAGGGGCAAATGAGGATGGGTGTGTGTGTGTTCAGTTTTGAGGAAAGTAGAGAGTATTTGAAATAGCCTTTGTAGGATAGCTTTTGTGGGAAGGAAGAGAGGGAGGGAGGGAGAGAAAGAGAGAGAGACAGAGACAGAGAGATGGAAGCAGAGACAGAGAGCAGAGGAAACAACACTGACTGAGAACTGATAGGCAGCTTTAAAATTTGATGACCATGTGTTATGGTTTGTATCTAAAATGTCCCCTAGAAGTTCATGTGCTGAAGGCTGGACCCCTAGAGTGGTAGTGCTCAGAGGGGAGGCATGAAAGGTGATAGGATCATGAGGGCTCTGATTTGATCAGTGGGCTTACCATGACTGACAAGGGATGGAGACTTAGGAGGTGAGGCATAGCTGAAGGGATGGGTCATGGGGGTGTCCCTGTGGAGCTATCTTAAAATCTTGTCCCTATGCTTTTCCTCCCAGGAGTCTTTCTCCCTCTCTTCCTCCTCCTCCTCCTCCTCTTCCTCCTCCTCCTCCTCCTCTTCTTACTCCTCTTCCTCCTCCTCTCCCTCCTCCACCTCCTCCTCCTTCTTCTCCTTCTCTCTCTCTCTCTCACTCTCTCTCTCTCCCTCCCTTCCTCCTTCCCTCCCTCCCTCCCTCTCCCCTTTTCTTCTATCTTTGTCATTCTTTACCTGCTCAACTGACCAATTTTCCTCCTTTGAACTATGGTCTTCTACCATGATATGTATCTTGCCACAGGCCTAAAATCATTGGAGTCAGCCAACTATTTTTTTAATGTATTTATTTATTTGGTACAGAATCTCACTGTGCAGTTCAGACTCATAGTGATCCTCCCTTCTCAGCCTCCTGAGTGCTGGGATCAAAAGCATTCGCTACCATGCCAGGTTTCAGTGTGCCTGGGGCTCTGGGGCCAGCACAGCATGTGGTACTGGGGATTGAACCTGGGTCCTTGCACTTGCCAGGCAGGCACTTAGACCACTAAGCCATCTCTCTAGCCCCAAATCAGCCAACTATGAACTGGGACAACTGAAACCTTGAACCAAAATAAAACTCTCCTCCTTTAAATAGTTTTCTCTTGGGTATTTTGTTACCGTGATAGAAAACTGACTAGCCTACCCTGTAAACTGATCTATCCTGTTAGGTGAGTTTCTGCAGCAGCCTTTAGGAACTTGGTTGTAGGCAATAGAGAAGGTACAAGGTCATCACTTGAAATCTGTCAGGACCAGGGCTTCCAGGTAGGCGTGAAAGGCATAGAGATAAGGCATTGAGGAATCTACTCAGAAAGTGGGTCAAATGAGGGGACTTTGAAATCAAATTTGAAGTGTAAATAAAGTGAAGATAGGAGGGAGTTGATACAGAGATTGTAGATTATAGATGTGACCATTTTCTGGGAGAACAGCAGTCTGAACATTCATCTCTTGGAACTAGTTGTTTAGATAAGTGGAGGAATAGGAAGCTATGATGAGAGTAGGAGACTGAATTTACAGTTTATGAAGTTAAACAAGTTGGATGAGGACAAATTCAGGGTGTTGGTATGGAATGGAGTTGAAGAGACAGGACCAATTTTCCTTCTTTCTGAGAAGGAGGAGGTCAAGGAACTGAAAGCCTTGTGGAAGATGGGTCACCTATGAGAAGGACGTGTGGTCCTAGGACAATGACAGGACTTCGCATGAGGAGGACAACTGTAAACCAGGGGCCAAGTCGGATTTTTTTGGGGGCTGCCCAGGATGCCTTCAGGGCAGGTCTGGTTTGGCTTGAGGATGAGGGCATCGAACCACAGCATCCTGAGCCTGACTGCTTTGTTTCAGCAGGCACTTAAACACCTGAGCTAATGGGCAGGTCCCCAAGGGGCCAAGTCATAGCATGGTGAGAAGCTAGAAGGTGGAATCTGGGAAGGTGTGTGCTTGGTACAGCCAATAGGCTGAAAGCCAAAATGAGTAGGAATTTTTGCATGAGAGTGCAAAAGCAAAGTCTGAAGGTGACACTGGGGAGACATGAGGTTACCAGCCAGAAAGATCACATGGCTCAAAGACCTCACTCAACAGATAAGAAAACTGAGAAAGAGAACATGTAGCTGGCCCCAAGAGGCCCCCACCACAATGTTCCTACCCAGTGGTACCCATACTCCCAGAGCATTTGCCTGTAGAGGATCAGAGTTAACGGATGAAGGGTAGAACACAGCAACGTTGCTGGTGCACTGCCGCCAAGATCAAGTTGTAAAGGCTATGGCGGCCCCTGACTGGTTCCCTTCTCACTCTTGCTTGACCATTTTGAGAGAAGTGAGCTTCCATACCACCAGGGACTGAGGCCTTTTGCCAACACCCATAGGAGCCAGCTTAGAAGCAGATCCTGCCTCCCAGGACAGCCTTCAGATGACACAACTCTAGCCAACACCTCCATTGTAATCTCTTGGGAATCCCAGAACCAGACCTGTGGAGACATGGCTGAACTCCTCACCTGCAGAAACAGCAGTGTCCTATGTGTTTGCTGCTTGAAGCCATTATGTTTGCAATAATTTGTTAAGCAGCAATACTGTAATAATTCTGAGAGGTTTTTTTTTTAACTTATTCAAAATCATAAAACTAGTTAGCAGCCAATTAGAAGTGGGAACACAGGACTTCCGGCTTGCAAGTGAATGTTCCATCCGACCAGGCCATGTCCTACATAGCTTGGATTTCTAAGGACTGGATGCGTGCATTCACTAGTTGTTAATAACTATCTGAACATGTTTAATAGATCATAACTTTGATTTTTCATAGGAAAGATAGAGTGAAAATTGAGCCATGTTTCCTCGTGGAATATAGAATAAGGTTTCACAGGGTGAATATTTTTTTGTGTCCCCAACAGAGAGTAATACATAAGTATTTGCAAAGCATACTTACAGCTTTTTGCCTCAATTCATGGAAGGATGGAAATATTCAAATTTGTGCAATAGTTTAGTGGTAAAACAAGAAATGGGTCCTTTTAAACATTTGACAGGAATGACATAGTGCGCCAGGTATTTCTTATGCCATTTAACACTTTTACGTAAGTCTGACCTTCCTGTGCAGTGAATCAGTGACAGGATGTCATGCCTGCATTTCTGCCTCTTCCCTCTAAATGTAGTATTCAGAGAAGGGCAGATTGCCAAGAAGCCACTTTGTGGCTTTGATTTCTGTGCCACAGAGTCTGCAATTTGTATGCACATAACTATGTCAGAAAATGTTTGTGACCCTTTAACTTATAATTTTGCCTCTTTTTTAAATGCAACTATATCATACTTTATATTTTTTATTCCTTAAGATTATAACTAGAAAAGGAGGAAAATAGCTTTTGGTTTCACTAGAACATGCATTTTTTTTTTAAATTAATCTCAAGGGTGAGCAGAGTTCTGATTTCCTTAAGTCTCACAAAAATTCAGATATATGCCCAATTACTTCTAATTACAGTCAGTAGGTTAATTTGCTGTCACATAACCTCAGAAGTCAGGAGAGTTTTTGAATGTTTTCCTGTATTTTTCTCACTATGCTTGAAAAAAATAGACCTGCCAAGAATTACCTAGTGCCACGTACACTCCTCAGAGTCATAAACAATTTTCACTCCCTTGGCATATTAGCACATTCCTGCCCACAACCCAGCTAATTAAGTATGAATAAAGTTTGTTTGTGAAAAAAGTGCCATTTCATATTGCGTATTTAAAAGGTTGGTGATCAGTATGCGGTTAAATTCTGTCACAAAATTTCAGCATTGTCTCATAATCAGCGAATGAGGAAAATATAAATTTGTGTCCTCGGATGTTCCTAAGCAAACTTAGGTTTGTAAATTCCTTTAATCATTTATAATCCTACAAATTTTTTTTAAAGAATGCCTCCATTTATTCACTCAACAGTATTTAGTGAGTATTAAATGTCAGATACTGTTCTAGTGTTGGGAATATAAGAGTGGGCAGAGTGGACAAAACATACAGTCTCTGTTTTCATGGTACGTGTACTATAGCTGGGCAAGAGAAGCAAGAAATGAGAGAATATATCTATATCTACATCTATATCTATATTGGGTTAAATACTGTGAAGAAAAGATAAAGCTGGATAAGAGGATAGAGAATGCTGATCCTGAATAAGAGGGATTAGATACCTTCATCTAAATATAAATCTACAAGTAGATATATCCATATTCATACCTATGTCTGTATCTACATCTGGGATAAAGCGTTACAGAGGAGACGACACATGCAAAGACTTGTGAGCCGTAGCCAATGGGCCAAGAAATGGCCAGGACATGTCGTGGTCATGGCAGAGTCAGCAAAGAG
This sequence comes from Octodon degus, assembly GCF_000260255.1. NCBI lineage: Eukaryota > Metazoa > Chordata > Mammalia > Rodentia > Octodontidae > Octodon > Octodon degus. Next base: position 15,361,157 of record NW_004524618.1, on the reverse strand, counting down.
GAGACGGGATCTGTAGGTGTGCAAAGAGCAGATTTTGCAGCCCCTCGAGGCACTGGAAAAGGAGTTTAGTTTTAGCTGATGGCCTCTAACTGCTGTAGGAAGATGCTCTGTGACTGTAAGTGTGCCTTGAGGGGCTACAAAATGTGCCATCAAGTAGGACAATCAGGAGGCTGTGATAGTCTGGGTCCTCCACAGGGCCAAAGAGAGATTATGCGTGCACACACACACAAAAATGTTGGGGCTGTTTTTGCAACTATGGCTAAGATTAAGGCCCAGGATCTTCACAGCAAGAGGAAAGAAGAGTTGTTGAAACAGGTGGACGACCTGAAGGTGGAGCTGTCACAGCTGCGTGTCGCCCAAGTGATGGGAGGCGATCCGAGTTGTCCGCAAATCCATCGCCCGTGTTCTCACTGTCATCAACCAGACCCAGAAAGAAAACCTCAGGAAATATTACAAGAGCAAGAAGTACAAGCCCTGGACCCGCGGCCCAAGAAAATACGAGCCATGCCCCGCAACTCAACAAGCCTGAGGAGAAGCTGAAGCAGCAGCAGCAGCAGCAGCAGCAGCAGCAGCAGCAGCAGCAGCAGCAGCAGCAGCAGCAGCAGCAGCGGAAGGAGCAGCTGCACCCTCTGCGCAAGTTCGCTGTCAGGGCTTGACGGGCGTGACAATAAATCTCAAACTCTGGGGAAAAAAAGTGTTGGGGTTTAAACCCAGGACCTTTGTACCAAGTTATATTCCCAGGCTTTTTTATTTTAAGACAAGGTCTTGCTAACTTTAATAAACTGTTGTCCTCCGGGCTCAGCTTCCCAGAGTGCTAGGATTACAGATATGCACCACCACAACTGGCCAAGAGACCTAACAAGAGGAATGCCTCTGAGGGGAGCTGAGGAGGGTTACAGAATAAGCTTGGAGAATCTACTGACTGTGATTCTGTTTTCTCTGGTGAGGGACAGAAGGAAGGAAGGTTAAATGGAAGACTCAGACTGTGGTGCAGGTCTAGGAAAATTTGGCAAAGTCACCCACCAGATGAGTCTCCCGCTCTCAGGAATGGGGCTGCTGTTCCAGTCACTAACTGGGGAGGAGCTCTTAGGAAGTCTGGCCTCTGTGAGAAAATAATGATAGATTTCTAGGTGCAGCAGCTCTGTCACCGTTCAGTTATGCTTCCCTGTGAGAAGATCTACAAGGCACACTCTAATGGTCTGTGAAGATACTCTGGCCATGATGCAGCGAAGAGAGAGCATGGTGACTTGAATTACGGAGTGGATGGATGGGGATCTATATTGATGTGGAGATATTTTGAAGATTAAGTTGACCCCATTTGCCAATAGATTTGATGTGGAGTGTAAAAGAGGAAAAAGGGACAAAGATGCCTCCAAGATTTTCTGTTCTGGATATCAAAAGAATAGGGTTGCCATTTACTGAGGTGAGGAAGACAGTGGGAGTTTTCAAGGAGAGAAATCTGGAGTTCATGTTGGCTGAGTGCTGTCTGAGTCACTGACTAGACCTTACCTAGACATTGACTAAATCTGAAGGGATATGAAAATAGTTGAATATACAAGTCTGGGTTTAAGGAAGAGGTCCATGCTGAAAATATAAATTTGAAAACCATCAGCATATTTATGATGGTATTTAAAGTTATGGGATTGGTTTAGTCTATCTAAGGAGTACAGGCAGATGGAGATAAAAGGATGTCAGCCTGCTCGGGGGGCGAAGAAAGGTTTTCATGGGTGAGGTTCCAAGAACGTACATGTGCAAGATATCAGCAGCAACAGTAGACGGCATGGAGCAGAGCAGAGCCCAGGAGTGCTAGAGCAAGAGCCACCTGCACCTTTATTGTATAATTCTTCTACAGGTCATTATCTCACATTTACATTCTCACATGGTACTGTAGCCTGAGCACACTTGTTTACCTGCATGAAGTCGTGGTTACATAACTGTGTCTCACTGTGCAATTGTGCCAAACAAGTGGGGTCCCATTCTCCGGTGTCCTTAGATGCCCCTGAGCTTTGAAGTGGTCTGAATGGTTCCCCACAGAGGATCAAGGCCCAAAGGGAGAACTGGCGAATCCCTCAAAAAGACTGAGGAGGGAGGAGCTAATAAGAGATTGGGGTATGAAAAAGAAGTAGAAGCCAAGTGAAAGAGTTTTCTGCTCGCTATGGTGCCACGTACGCATAATCCTAGCTACTCACAAGCTAATGCAGAAGGACGCAAGTGTGACACCAGCCCGGATAATTGAGCAAGACCCTGTCTCGAAATGTTTTAAAATATTTTTTAGAGGCTGGGGTTGCGGCTCTATGATAAAGGGCTTACCTGTTCAGAGGATTATGTGAATTAGGAGTGATATATGATTAAAAAAAAGAATTTCAAATGATTATCAAGACACTGACAGGCACACATGTTCAATAAGTATTATATATTATTGTGCAAGGTGTGCTACAATTAAAAATAGGTTTTGCTGTGCCTTAAAGTTAAGTAACTTTAGGTTTTGTAATAGTGACAGTGTGTAAGAGTTTACTGTAGATTCTTTCAGGTTTCATTTTGCTGAGCAGGATCTTGTACAGAACATGTTTATATATTCCCTATATTCCCTATTTCACATTTCCTTTTTTTTTAATATCTTGCAACAAAAGTTGTTTTAAGAACCTGCATAGTTTCTTGTAAAAATTTTAAAACAGTTACCAGCTGAAGCTTTTTAAAACAAAGCATGATTTGCCTGAGACTTATTTAAATAAAGAAATCATTTTATAGAGCAGTAGTTCTTGTACCATTAGGATTCTTTATTCCTTTGAGAATCAGCTGAAAGTTCTCCCCTGAAAACCACACATATGAACACACACATGGGTATGTGCATGCAGCTTTGATTATGATTTGAAGAAGCTGTGGGTCCCTAACGCAGCCCCTCAAGACAGCCTTGAGGCCAAACCACGGCCAAATATGGCTACAAAGTGCATATTTTTATAGTTCTATTTTCTTCATATCTTGGTGGGTCCACTTACCAAGATATTAACACATCACAAATTTTAACTCACTCATATACTTCTAGTGTAATAAAAAATGAGCTTCCTTTAGAGAAATTTCAATTCTGGGGCCGGGGAGATGGCTCAGTGGACTAAGTGCTTCCTTGGCAAGTGTAAGGGTCTGAGTTCAATCCCCGGTTCTGAAAAAAAAAAAAAAAAAAGAAAAGAAAAGAAAAAAGAAATTTCAATTCTGAGTCAACTCAGGCAGTTTATATATATATATATATATATATATATAATATATATATATATATATATATATATAGAGAGAGAGAGAGAGAGAGAGAGTGTGTGTGTGTGTGTGTGTGTGTGTGTAGAAGGTGGTTTGTGTAGTCTGGGCTCAGAAAGAGTAAATCAATGCTGGTGCTGTTACTCTCTTGAAATTCTTAATTTCTGAACAAGAGGCTCCACATTTTTAAATTTCATGTTGGGGGTGGGAGTTGTCTCAAAATTATATAGCCAGAAGACACCCTTCTCTCAAACACATACAATTTAAGTTCATTAGGGTCTATGTCCTCCTCCTGCCTCAGCCTTCCAAGTAGGTGGGACTATAGCTGTGTGCTACCGCAATCAGTTGCCTGGTAAGTCTTCATCATTGTCCTAAATTCAAATTTATGTGCGCCTCCTGTATTGTATCTAGCAATGCTGTCATTTTCTGTAATACAATGTCTGATACAGTGGTAGTTGATAAATTTATTTCAGAGCCTCTCTTTTTTCTTGCTACCCATAGGTGGCAGTCTGATCAGTTTCATGGGCCATGCTTGATAAATTCAAGTTTAATATTGTACTGTACAAATTTAACACTGTTAATTCCATTTACTAGTAAGACGTTTAAGTATATGTGCTATTGAATGTCACAAAAGAAAAATTTTAAAGGTGTTCCAAACCAAATATAATTAACTCCTCATTTTTCTTTTTCTTTTTTTTTTAAATTTTAGTACAAGGTCTACAGGGTCTCACTACATAGATTGGACTTGTAGTGATTCACTTGTCTTCAGCCTCCCAAGCTCTGAGATTACAGGCACGCACCACGACACCCAGTCTCAGTTGTGCCCCGGGGCGGGCGGCACAGCACGCTGGAGATCCAACTCTGGCCCCCGCACTCTGCCTAAGCAGGTGCTTTAGTCAGCTAAGCTATCGAGCCAGCACTTCATTTTTCATACAACATATCAAGAAACAAATTCAAAGCCACACGTGGTCAGATTCCAGTAAGCTACAGTGCTTTTTATACTTCTAGGGTTATTTTTGTAGTTTTTTATGATATGATAAGTGGTGTCTTCTTTCATTATATTTTCTAACAAACTACTTCTGTTGTGTAAGTTAGCTATTGAGTTTTGTATGCTTATCTTTAATTTAGACTACACTGCATTGGTTCAACTGGTATTACTGTCTTAATTACTCTTCTTTTGTTGCTGGGATAAATACTGGACACCCAAAATGAAGGAAGGAAGAAAACTTTATTTAACTCACAGTTAGTGGAGATTTCAGTCCATACTCAGCTGGCTCCAAGGCAGAGTGGCACATGGCAGAGGGCAGCCTTTCATGGTGGTGGCAAAGAGCAGAGAGTAAAGGGAGTGGCATAGCTCAGGCCCTAGCTAGCCTCTCCCTCTCCTCACGTTGTAATGCAGATTACCTTCCCCAGGGCAGGTGCAGCATCCACGCTCACAATAATCAATCACAAACTCCAGAATCCACCCTGTGACTGCATGAGGCTTTAGGGGGCCAACTATACATCAATCATAACAATTACTATAAAAAAAACTTACATTTTTCTAATGTGCCAATTACCTGCAAATATTTTTTCACTTTTTTTTGTGGTACCAGGGATCAAACTCAGGAACTTGTGCTTGCCAGGCAAGCACTTATTCCACTGAGCTATCTCCCCAGCCCCATTTTTTCCCACTTTTTTCAAATAGCAATAAATCTTTTTTCCACTTTAATATTCAATATAGTAATTATATTCAAATACCATTAAAGAGTAAACACATATTGATCATCTTAAACACTATTAGTATGAGATTTTTATATTCACTCAAGCTATTATAAATAATTTGATGGTATCATTCAGAAATGCATCTATAATCTTGTAATTGTATTTATACATGAATAATCTAGAATTTAGAAATAAGAACTTGATTATCTATTGCATCTACACCCCACCCTTCCTGCCCATTATACTAAGAATTTTTAGTCTTGTCAGAGCTGTGTCTTCATAGAAAGCCAAAGGCAAAAATATTCCCCAAAGACCCAGACTTATCTCTAAGTAACATTCATAATTACATACTCTATTCTAGAGGACAAAAAAGAACAGTTTTACCTCATTTTAAATTTCACTGTAAGAGCCTTCAATTTTTCATAGAAAAGTTAAGTCACTTCTGATTCCTTCCATTCATTATCTTTCGAGTTCTGGCAGTGTTCTTAACACTATACCAAACACATGACACAGTCCCTGCCCAACTCTAATGCTGTGAAACCACCTAAGAATCAGAATCTATGAACTTAAGTTTTGAAGTTAGCACCTTTAGGCATTTTCATTCACAGGCATTTTAATGTGTGCTGTTTTATAAGCTGTAAAATGGAATAAAAGTTTAAATATTTGTATGAGATGTAAATTTTACACTAGGTGGCACTGTTTAGTAATTAAGCTGGGTTTGTTGAACTTGACTAGGTAATGATTTCATAATATTTTGCTGTACCCCAATATTTACTCTGCAAATACATACAAAGATATTCAGGATTTTTATGATTATAAAAGTAATTTAGTCCCTTTGTGAAAAAAATTGGAAAATACAGAAAAATATAGCACAAAAATCACCTGTGATTTTATGTTTAGCTTCCAAAACTTTTTCTCTATGGTCCAAGCTTTTAAAAAAGTCACAAATGGAGACCCAGAGCTCAGGCCCGGCGAGTGAGTGAGACGACTTGGGGCCTGACAGGATCCTGAACAGACCCAGAGCGCAGGCCGGGCAAGTGAGTGAGACAACCCGGGCCCACAGATCCTCATTCGACCCAGGCTGCAGGCCCAGCAGGGAACCCTTCAGCAGAACTCCCTGCAAAGAGGCTAGAGGCAAGACCCACCCAGCTGATTCAGGAGCAGAACATCTTCCCAGAGAGACACAAAGGGTTCAACTCTAACACCTGCGGCAGAAAGAAGTGGAGCACACAGCCAAAACCAAACAACACCCACCTGGAGTAATCTGAACTTCATAGATCCAGACCTGGTGCTAAGGTAATAACTCTATCTAAGCTCTACACCAAAGGTCAGAAGACAGTGGTATACAAAAAGACAAAGAGAAGGAACAAAATGCAGTCTCAGGCCCCGAGTCCACCCAGTACAACTGCAGAAGACACTAGCACTGAGGAAACTGGAAATCACATGCCAGATATCTCTGAAATAATAGCGTTGACAGTAAAGAATCAACTGCAGAAAGGTATAGAAGAAATCAGATCAGAAATAATTTCGGAACTAAAAAATGTAGTGGTAACTATAATCAAAGAAGTACTAAGTGCTTCTAAAGAATACACTGATAAAAAAATAGAGGAGAATATAAAAATGATGGAACCCCTGAATAAACAATTTAGAAAGAAATATGCATGTCCACAACACACTAGAACTTTGTGGGATATCCTATCCTCAAACTGTTAGAAGTGCTGGTCATTTACTTGCCATTCCAGTATTTATCTTATGTTTTGCTCTTAGTACTTCTCTGCTATCATGAAAACTTTTTCTTAGTTCAATTGTTTGGAAACATTTAATTTTCTGAATATTGCTTAATCTTAATTTTTGTTCTAAGATTTATACTGTATCTTTGACTTACAATTTATTTAAAAGACATTGTATGATATCTTCTAGTATTAGAAACTTTAAAAAGTATATTTCCATTTTCTGTTGACTTAAAAAAAACCAGAGGTTTGTACCTATGTTGTTTATTTATCATTTCTTGCCTATATCTTGTAATATGAAAAACTACTTTGGCAGTAACAATACACAATGTACTAACCATTGTTACTCTCCTAAAATCTTGTTTTGAGATTTTGTACCATTGTTTTTATTTTTTTCTTTAAAATAAAAATAACTGATGTAAAAAAAAAGTCACAAATGTTGGAGTCAGTCAAACCCAGTTCAAGTCCTATTCCTTCCACTTCTTTGATGTACATTGGGGAAAACTGTCAATGTCATTGAGTTTATTATTTTTAAATTTTTGACTCTTCTCACTCCAACTACCATCCACTCATTTCTTTAGGGAAGCTGTGCTTTGGCTTTCCTTTTTATTCTCATTCCCATTTTCTCTTCACTTCTGTCTAGCTTCTACCCCCTCAACACAGAAATCATATGGATCAAGGTCACCAGTGATGTGCATATTGTCAAATTCAGTCCACATCTCTCTGTCTACTTCTCCTGCTCCCTCTCAGCTGCATGCTCCTTGGGCCCCACAGGAATGGTACTTGGCAGCTCTAACTGCATTTCTCTCTTTCCAATTCCAGGTTCAGTGGGAGCACATTGGCTTGAAATCAGTGAGGGTATCCACACTACAAAAATCAGCCAATGCTGCAAATCTGGGGATTCACTCCCCCCCAACACACTTGTTAAACATTTACTACCTACCTAAATATCGTGATAACCTCTTTTCCCTTCACAGAACACCAAGTTTTGCGCTACTCAGTACGCCCCCTTCTGGTCTCCCTCCCCCAACTCCTCGACCTTCTTTGCTGATATACTCAGTGCTAAGCTACAAGCTAGCATCCTTCTGCACTCAGTTCTTAGGCCTCTGTTTTCCTTTCAAGCATTAGCTTCAAAAATAAAACTGTGGATCAGTTTGAGATTTGTGTGTGCGGTCCAGGCCTCTCCTCTAAGATTGAACAGCTCCTTTGGGCTTTGTTATGGGTTGGGTGTAGATGCCCCTCCCAAAGCCTCATGCAGACATGGGGCGGCCCTAGAGTTTTTGATTGACTCTTAGTCCAATGCTGGGATAATAGATGTGAGTGCTGCACCCACCTGGGGCAGCAAGCTTGCTGTTTTCTACCACCACGAACTGTTCTCTACCACTTGCCATTCTGCCTTGGAGCCAGCTGAGTATGGACTGAAACCTCCACAAACTGTGAGCTAAATAAGCCTTTCTCTCCTTAATTTTGGGTGTCAAATATTTTGCCTCAGCAATGAGAGAAAAGTAACTAAAACAAACCTATACTCAGTGTCTCACAGATGACTCAAACTCATGACCAGAATACTTCCAGGTTTAATCCTTACAAACCTTGCCCTTTCCTCTCCATCCCAGCCCTCTCCATTTCAGTAGATGGGATACCATACACTTGGGTACTGAAGACGCGAGCAATGCAGGCAGTGCCGCCCTATCTCTCATCCAACTGTGACTCATCAGCAAATTTTGTCAACTCTACCTCCAAAATGTCTTTTGCCTTTAGTTTTGGTCTCCATTTCTCTTCCTATGACACTTTAGGCTGCTGTCATCTCTCACCTTGATTACTATAACACCCTCCAAGCTGGTTTTTGAACTTTACTTCTTTCTCCCTTCCAGTTTATTTTTTGCCCACCAACATAAAGCATTGATGAGATCCCATCACTTCTCTGCTTAAGGACTTTACACATCTTCCACGGTGTTTTCTTTAAGAATCAGATTTTAGAGTTTTGCTCTAGTCTCTGCTTAACTCTCCAACTTGAAATATGATCACTAAGTACCTTATGTTCTTTTTTTTATATTTGTATACAGGGTCTCACTATGCAGTGGAGACTCCTAAGTGCCATTGTGTTCTGCTCAAGCCCAGGGAGATCAACTCTCTGGTCCCAGACACCAAGCTTCCCTGCCACATCCCATAGAAAGCCTGCGTCAATAAACCGAGTCAGAAATGATCTTTTCCTTGCTCTTTCTGTAATTAGTTCCTTTGAATTCTTAAATTATCAAATCAATTTAAATGTATCATGTCCATTTGTTTTTTGTTTCTGCCCTTTATTTCTTGGTGAAATGAGAGAGTGAAGGGATAAAGATTTACCTAATTGGAGTAAATAGTGCAAGCATATTGAAAAGTCCTTAGCGTGAGGCCTCACGCAGAAACCTGTTCAATCGATAGCGCTTTTATTTCTTGTTACTATTTTCTTTTTTTTTGAGGCAATATTAAAAATTCAGAATGTTTTCACTTCTAGTTTCACACACATATAGACCTTTTGTATTTTAGTGTGTGTACTCCCCAAGCAAGCACATTGTAGACATATTTAAGTAGAATATCTCTTTTCTTTTTCTTTCAATTATAAGTGTATGGTAGGAAGAAGGAAAGCTAATAGTGCGCTGGGAATTGAATTATTTTTTAAATTTAAGTTTATTGGTACAGTTTGGGTGTACATAAGGACCATGTTCACTATAGGAAATTTGTTTCTGTACATGACATATCTTGGTTCCTCTTGGTTTTCTCCATTTCTATCCCCTTTTTCAGATCCCCTTTGCCTCCCTGTTCATGAAGCTCAGTTTTCATTTTATCCTTCTTTTCCCACTTTTTTCTTTCCCTTCTTTCCTTGCCCCTTTCCCAAAAGAGAAATTGAAATTTTTATGTTGATCCAAATAGGTTAAATGAGAGGAGCATCAATGAAACTATTAGGCCATAAGTGTCTTTTGTTTTTCTCCTGATCAAACATATGTGGAAAGATTTTGCAACTTCACTGGTCAGTTTGTGATGCTAGTAAGACTCGAAATTTTGCCTCGAAGTTTTGCCTCTTAGTTCTGCAAGTTTAATAATTATATTAAAACACAGCATCTTGTTTACAGTACAAAGATAGATCAGCATTCATTATTTTAAAAAGATGTGGGTGTCTCAGGGAGTAAATTCAATTTACTATACTAAGAAGAGTACATTCAAGTAATATAAAATTTAAATGGCATTAGCATGAAATTTTAATACTAATTAAGGAAAAACATTTATTCAACTATGTACTGCTTGTTCCTTATGAGAAGCAGCTCAGATACCCCTAACAACCACTCATAACCTCAGTGTGGCCTTTCTGGAACCATGAAGCAAGCACGAGCAAGGTCCTTGCCTGACAGCTGCTCGCTACTTTTGCCTGAATCCTGCCTTCCTCCTCTACTTGCTGGTTCTTCCTGAGAGTAGCACAGAACCTTCCTGATTGGTTCACTCCATGATCTTTTAACCTCAAATCTTGCCCTATCTAACGTGGTCCTTCAGGAAGAAGGGGATGCCCCCAGGCCTTGTTTCCCCTAGGCATTACAAAATGTAAAGAGGATCCAGAAGAGAAAAGAAGCTTAGAATGACTTGTTTTTACAGCAGAAAATGTTTCATTTTCCTCCTGCCTGCCACCTCCTCTCATGGGAATGACTTTGTGTGTTCTCAAAGACCCCAGGTATCCTGCGGCTCATGGTGAGCCTCTCTTCCCTCAAGGGGGCCAGCGAAGAATAAAGGCCCTGCTTCTCCCTTGCGGCCTCGAGCGTGAGCCGTGCATGCGTGGACTTGCTCTCCCGGTCGTGGGGCGGCCGAACTCTCAGGCTGAGCCTGTGAAAAGAGGAAGAGGCTCAGCCCCTCGGGAGGGCAGCTTGGAAGTCTTTGAGAACAAACGGAGCACGAACTTCATTTCAGAAATTTATTTCTAAGTCTCTTTCCTAAACATGTATTTGCAGCCAAGCTTACAGGCAGCCCCTTTTTGTAACAGTGAAATCAGAAAAAACATAAATAGTTTGAAAAGAAAGATGGTTAAACTATGATATACTATAAAATGTGTTCATACGATGCATATTTGCAAAGTAAAATGAAAAAATCTTTAAGGCAAAGTTTTTTATTTTTATAAAATGGGTTCATGTTTGCAATTCATGCAGTTTATAGTCATCTTGGGGATAATTATATTTCATACTAGAGCTTATTACTTTTTTTAAAAAATCCCCTTCCATTTCTCTCCTGCCTCCTTTTCTGGGTTCCCTATCCCCTTTTTCATGTTTGTTCATATTATTATTGTTGTTATTCTTAGCAGATTTTAGGTTCCTGTACATAGCATATTTTTATTTTTCTTATATCCCCTTCCCCACCTTCTCACCCCTCACCCATGTTTCCTTGGACCAATTCTCTATTTCAAGAGACCCGTCCTCTTGTCTCTTTCTATTCATCCTTTATCATTTTATTTGTTTGTACTTTGCCTTATTCAAATGAAAGATACTATAAGGTATTTAAGCTTGTGCATCTGTCTTATTTTACTCAAAATCATAATTCCCAGGTATATCCATTTTCTTACACATGTCTCAAATATGCCATTCTTTACAGCTGAGTAGTATTCTGTTATAGAGAAATACCACATTTTCTTTATCTAATCATCTATTGACAGGTATACAGGATGCTGCCAGGATTTAGCTATTACAAATTGTGCTGCTCTAAACACTGGTATCATTGTAGCATGATGTCTTAAGCTCTTAGGGGAAGATACCTAGCTGGGGGGTGGTGATAGCTGGGTCCTATGGAATTTCTATTTTCAGTTCTTTGAGAAATCTCCATACTGATTTCTATAATGATTGTACCAGTTTGCATTTCTGCTAGTAATGTAGGAGTGCTCCTTTTTCACCACAGCTAGGCCAGTGTTTGTTATTGTTCAATTTCCTAGCGCTTGCCATTCTTCCTATAGTAAGGTAGAATCTTAGCTTTGTTTTAATTTACATTTCCCTAATGGCCAGGGATGTTGAATATTTTTTCATACATTTGTTGACCATTTGTATTTCTTACTCTGGGAAGTGTCTGTTCATTTCTCTCGCCCAGTTTTTGACTGGGTT
>NW_004524618.1:15348110-15348954 GCF_000260255.1 Octodon degus | reverse complement strand
CAAAGTTTTATTGATAAACATATAGCAATGAGACAGTTTCAAATCAAATCGAAAGTACAGTTTCAACAAATAATACACTGCATATATTCTTCTTAGTAATGTTTCTGTTTTAATGTTTGGATCTTTGATCTATTCTTAGTTTAGTTTGGTATATGGTGAGAGGTAAAGGTCCAGGTTCATTTTTGGTTACGCGAACAGATGATCATTTTTCCCAACACCACTTGTGGAACAGATGCTCTTTCCTCCAACCTACATTTTTGGCCTCTTTGTCAGAAATCAGTATGTTGAATATATCTAAGGAGGTTTCCATGTCATCAATTCCATACTATTGATCCATGTGTCCATTTTCCTTCTAGTACCATGCCATTTTTATCACTATTTGTAGTATAGCTTGAAATAAGCTATTGCTATGCTGCCTGCTTTGCTCTTTTTGCTCAAAATTACTTTTGCTATTCTGGGTCTCTCCTGGCTCCACATGAATTTTAGGATTGTTTTCTACAGATCTAGAAAGTATGTCCTTGGTATTTTGATTAGGATTTCATTGAATGTGCATAACACTTTGGAAGCATGGTTATTTTGACTCTTAGTTCTATATAGGCACTGAAGGCATCTTTCCATTTTCTGATGTCTTCTTCAATCTCCTTCTTCAGAATACTGTCGGGCGCCCTCCCGTCCAGCAGGAAAGCACTCAACACGATTTGTGCAGCGGAAAGCTTTAATCGTTCTCCTGAGTGGTGCGCCTTGAGAGAGCGCAGTTCCTCTCTCCGTCTTTCCTCTCTGTGTTCGTCCTTTTGCGCGGGGCGTCTTTTTTATATTATCACACTACCCAATCAAGGGTTGATAC
>NW_004524618.1:15345303-15346325 GCF_000260255.1 Octodon degus | reverse complement strand
GGATTTGGTTCTGATGCCGCGATTCGCGGTATAGGCTCTCTACAGAATACTATAGTTTTCTTTGTCGAAGTCTTTCACTTCCTTGGTTAGATTATTTCTTAAGTAGTTCATTTTCTTGGAGCTACTATTTTATTTTCATAATTTCCTTTTCATTCCATTCATTGTTGGTGTATATAAATGAAAATGATTTTTGTATGTTGATCTTATATCCTGCTACTTTGCTGAGATTGGTTATTCTATAGGTTTCTTGGTGGAGTTCTTTGGATCTTCTATGTAGAGTACCATCGAATCTTCAAATAATGATAATTTGAGTTCTTTTCATATGTATCCCTTTTATTTCTCTTAGTTGCTCTGGATAGTACCGTGTTGAATAGAAGAGGTGATAGTGTACATCCTTGTCTTGTTCCTGAATTTAGAGGCAATGCTTTTGGCTTTTTCCCCATTAGTATGGCACTGACTATTGGGTTGTCATAAACAAAATTTATCATATTCACGTATGGTCCTTCTATACCTGTTTTCCTCAGGATTTTTGTCAAGAAGGAAGGTTGAATTTTGTTGACAGCCTTTTCTGCATCTATTGATAAGATCATGTGGTTCTTGGTCTTGCTTCTGCTTATGTGATGTATTATATTTATTGACAATATGTTAAATCATCCTTGCACCCCTGGGATGAAACCTATTTGGTTGTGATGTATCATCTTTTTGATAATCTGCTTCATTATATTTATTATTATCTTATTGAGAATTTTTGCATCAACGTTCATTAGGGAAATTGGCCTACAGCTCTCTTTTTTATCTTTTTTCCATAATTTTATTGAGAAACAAATCACAATGAGACAATTGCAAACCAAATTGGTAGGACAGATTCAATAATTAACACATTGCATACATTCTTCCTATTGGTTAATTACTGTACAAGATGCGGACATCATATCCTATTTACAAACACTATTAGAACAAATCCCTCTATTCATTAAGAGAATGTAACTATCTATCCTAACCATTTTGAATACACAGATACA
>NW_004524618.1:15343046-15345033 GCF_000260255.1 Octodon degus | reverse complement strand
GATCCTGTACCTCAGATTGTAGAACCTTTGTCAGTGTCAGCCATGTGGATGAGTCATGGCCATTGCTTGGCCAATGTGCTCTCTGTGAAAGCCTATAGCTCTCTTTTTTAGCTGCATCTTTGTTGGGTTTGGGGAATCAGAGTGATACTGGTCTCCATAAGTGAATTTGGTAGCACTTTTCCATTTCTTTGAAGAGCTTGAGGAATATTGGTGATATAATATCCTCAAAGGTTTTTGGAATTTATGAATCTGTCAAGTCTTAAGAACTTCATTACTTGTGATTGGTTTATTATTGGGTTATATTTCAGTAGTTTTTGTGTTTCTAGGAATCTGTCCATTTGTTAAACATTTGTTAATTTGTTGGAATGTAATTTTTTGAAGTAGTTATTCTCTTCTGCACTTTGACAGTGTCGTGATTTTACTTCTAACCGTATTCATGTGAGTTTCTCTCTTTATCTTGGTAAGTCTGGCTACCAGATCTTTGATTTTTTATAGTATTTATCTCAACTTCATTGATTTCTTCTCTCTTCTTTATAATTTCTCTCCTTAATTTCAGTTTGGGACTTGTTTGTTGTTGCTTCTCAAGAACCTGAAGATTTCTTATAAGGTTATTTATATGAGCTTGCTGTGTTTTCCTAATGATTGCAACAAGCATTTATTGCAAAGAATTTTCCTCTTAGGAATACTTTCATGGAGTACCAGAGATTTTATTGAGTTGTACAATCATTAATCTTCAGAACATTTTTAATTTGTTCTTTGATTCCTTCTATGATGCACTGGTTGTTTATGAGTATGTTGTTTAGTTTCCAGGAGCTTTTGTTTTTTCTGAAATTTCTTCTGTCATTGATTTCTATTCTTACTGTATTGGGACCCGGTGATACTGAGAGTGTTCATTAAGTGATTTCAATTCTTCTATATTTATTTAAGCAGGATTTGTGGGCTAGTCTGTAATCTATTTTGGAAAAAGTATCATAGGCTCCTGAAAGAAATGCATACTCTACTGTGGAGAAGTGGAATATTCTGTATATATCTATTACATTCATATGTTTAAGGGTGTGGTTCAGCTCTGAAATTTCTTTATTAATTTTTAATTGACCTATCTCTGTATTCACATCAGTCACTTCTGCAATGTATGAATTTTATATTATTTTTTTATCTCAGATATTTCTGTCTGACATCTTTTCAAGGATTTTATATCATTGTTGATTCTGTTCAAAGTTTTTACTGTTTTAGACCAGGCATGGTGGTGCACACCTGTAAAACTAGTGCTGGCGAGGCTGAAAACAGAAGGATCACTATGAGTACGGGCTGCGAAGTGAGACCCTGTACCAAATACATTTAAAAAATTATTTTTCACTATTTTTGTTAGCTTGTCTAATTTTAAAAAATCCATTTCCAAAAAATTCATTGTGGGCATATTGAGTGTAATTGTTGTGAGACTTTGGTTCATTTCTCCCCTTAAAAAAAATTTTTTTTAAATGTAGTACAGGGTCTCACTACACAGATCAGACTCCTAATGATCCTCCTGTTTTCAGCCTCCCATGTGCTGTGATTACAGGCATGTGCTACCATGCCCAGTCTCAATCATCCACATGCCCTGGGTGCAGGACTGGCATGGCACATCAAGGATGGAACCCCGTTCCCTGCATCTGCCTAAGCAGGTGCTTTAACCCACTGAGCTATCAGGCCGACCCTTGTTTTGGCTTTTTGAGACAGGGTTTCACTATGCAATTCAGGCTGGCCTCGAGCTCACAGCAATCCTCCTGCCTCAGCCTCCCAAGTGTTGAGATTACATATGTGTACCATCATGCCTGGTGGGATTTCAATTTTGTCCCTGTTTTGCTGAAAAATTGCTTCTGTTTATAACAGCTTCCAAAGATTCAATAGTCCACCATTATTTCTTCTTCTTCTTCTTCTTCTTCTTCTTCTTCTTCTTCTTCTTCTTCTTCTTCTTCCTCTTCCTCTTCCTCTTCCTCCTCCTCCCCCT
>NW_004524618.1:15339292-15342946 GCF_000260255.1 Octodon degus | reverse complement strand
CTTCTTCTTCTTCTTCTTCTTCTTCTTCTTCTTCTTCTTCTTCTTCTTCTTCTTCTTCTTCTTCTTCTTCTGTGGTTATTACTGCATTGATTTTCCTACAGCTGATCTTTCTAGAGCTTCAACAAATTTGCCTTAAAGTGAAGCACACGGTTAGAACTGGCCCACGTGGCCTCTTCTCTTCTCATCTCCTCCCAGTTCACAGTGCTTGCATCTCTGAATGGTCAGCGTGCTCTCTGATCTGCAGTTGGGCTCCACACACTCAAGCCTCAGCACCATCTTCTTTGCCATTTTAGCCTTCTTCCAGAAGATGGGTATCATCTGCCCACCGTAGCCACTCTGCTTCTGATTGTAGTGCCTCTTTCCTTAGGCATACAGGGAACCCTTGCCCTTTTTATATGAGGTCACTTTACGAGGCTGATGCTTGCCACACTTTTTACAGAAAGTCCTTTGGGTTTTAGGTACATTGACCATCTTGGTGGTATAGTTGTCTGCACAATGAAAACAAGAAGCCCAGTGTCCTAAGTCCTCTCCTTGCACTTTTAATGCCTCACAGGAAAGGGACCATTTCTGTCCTATACAGTTACTCCTGCCCCTTTGTCTGTTCTCCTTGCACACTAAGACAGTTTATTACCTGTGATTGCAGTGAAGTAGGTGAGGTAGGTGGAGGAGAATGGGAAGCAGTTGGATGAGCGGTCCTAGGCACTAAAGGGAAATAGTGGGCTGTGATTTTGTTGGAGTACTTTTAGTTGGCTTGCAGGCTTAGTTTTGAGAGTTTTCACAGGATATTTTGTGGGAACAAGGATGAGATATGAGATAAAGGGGGTTCAGCTGGTGTTAAGAAAAGCTATGTGTGTCAGGATGGTGATATAGGCAAAATATGGAAAAGCCAAGGTTTAGGATGGAGAGGAGCAAGGAGCTCTATTAGTGAAGATAGGAGAGACTGTGAGGGAACTAAGTATGGGAAATTTAGGGGATTGAGAGGAGGAAGAGGAGGAAGAAGAGGAGTAGGCAGAGGAGGAGCTCTTGCTGTCCCTCTCCCTGGGTGCAATGACGGATTCAGCAGACAAGTTCTCTGGCACTCAGTTGTCTCCTCAGTCAGGATTATTACTGTGGAATCAGTTCAACTACAGCAGGAAGAAGCTAGTGCATCCATGGCAGTGGAACCTGTCAGGGCTAGTGGAGGAATACCAGACCATAAGACCCTGTCTTGGGTCTGCCTTTCGCCTAGAAAGGAAATCCACAACTATCCTGTAAGCGTCCTAACAACCCACGTCTTGACCTATAGTTAATGTGCACTAAATACTGTGGCTGTGTCTCCCTCTGGTGAAAAACAGTAATCAACATTAATTTTACAGAACCAGTCATCAAAATCCCAGGGGGTTAGGGATCCATGTCATGCCACAGCAGGGCAGAGAAGAGAAAGAGAAAAGAAGGAATGCAAAATTTAAGTTCTCTGCTGTGTGGTATGAGCAGGAGGGAATAGGAGGGGGCAGCAAAGGATCCTATTGATGTTAAGGGTGTGGTGTTATATATTTAGAAAAGAAAAATAAAACTGTACAAAATTGGTAGTGGGAAATGGGGATGGGAAAACATTCTATGTTTGATATAAATATTAGGGGAAAGTTTAAGAGAGACAGTTGAAAAGTCAGAGGCAAGAAAAATAAAATTGAGAATGAATAAAACACAGAGGGAGAGATCAGGTGAAGAGATACTGGTGAAAGTAGGAGGGGACATGAATGTGCAGAGGCAAGTTCCCTTAAACAACACTGGGAGACAGAAAAAAAAAAAGGTAGTAAGCAAAGCACACAGATGTGGCCTTAATAGAATAAGGTGCAAAATAATGGAATAAAAGTGTGGTAAAAAATGTATAGATGGAAAAAGATGGTATGGGGCAAGAACAAAAGCAACAGAAAGAAGTCACAAAAGTACAATAGAAGTAAAAGATGAGGGGCCCGCTCCATATCCAACCAACCAGGCCCTGCGAGAGTGGGGGAGAGCTTCTGCTCTGTCCTGCACCAGCCTGCTGGGCCAAGCCCAGGCCTGCTGCACGAGAGAGGCCTTTGCTTATGTTCTCCAGACCTCCCCTGTGAATCCAGAGCCAGGACAGCCCGCCCTGTGAGTGAGAACTTCCATCGCGCTCTTGGGAGTCCTGCAGACCCACGAAAGCATAGCCCTGGTGAGTGTGTGGGAGAGCTTCTGCACTGTCCTGCCCCCACTCCTCATACCCCTCCAGACCCACCCCAGACCTGGCATACAGGCTTGGGGTAAAACCCTGCAGCTAAAGTCCTTCCAGTGAGACTAGGGTCAAAAACACAGAGCTAATCCAGGAACAAAACATCTTACAAGAGGGGTACAGCAGGCCCACCTCCAAGGGAAACAACAATAAGGAGCTGAGCACAGTAACCAGACCCAAGCCAGGCACAACTGCATGAACTAGAACTTGATATATCAGTACCCAAATTTCATAAAGTGATAAGGGTATAACTGCACAAAATCTCTACACCAAAGGTCAGAGGTCAGTGCTATATGAAATGATAAAGACAAGGAGCAAAGTGCAATTTCAGGCTCGAGTCCACCCATAAAAAGTGCAGAGGACACTAGCTCAGCTGAAATAAATGAATCAACGTTGGAAGTAAATAAACAACAGCAGAAAGATATAGAGTATCTCAGAGCAGAATTAATCTCTGGAACAAAAAAAAAAAAAAAAAAGAAAACTCTGAATTCATAGCATCTGAACTTAATCAAATGCAGAAACATATAGAGGAAACACAATGCCCACCCAGAACAAATGCAGTGGACACTAGCTTAGCTGAAATACATGAATTAGTAGCGTCACAAGTAAATAAGCAACTGCAGAAAGGTTTAAAGGAACTCAAAGCAGAATTAGTGTCTGAAATGAAAAAAGAAATCTCTGAATTCATAGCACCTGAACTAAAGAATCAAATACAGAAACATGTGGAGGAAACCCAATCTGTAAAAAACTCTGCAGTAAAAGAATTAATAACTACTTCTAAAGAAGACATTGATAAAAAAAATACAGGAGATTAAAAGAATGATGAATTCCTTGAATGAACAATACAGGAAAGAAATAGATCACATGAAGCAAAGTCACAGAGATAGAGAGGAAATTAAAATCTCAATCACAAACCTGCAAAATCATTTGAGTGAAAGTGAAGATAAAGTTTTAGATCCTGAAGATGCTGGTGCAGCTAGTGAAAAGGTAAGAAAAGATCTTTTAAAAACAACTAGGATGCAGGAAAAAATAATTCATCACCTGCAAGATGATGCAAAGATGAACAATGTGAGAATAATAAGCACCAGTGAGAAAGAAGGAGTCAATACAAATGATATAAAAAGAATATGGGAAGAAGTAATAGCAGAAAAATTCCCAAATATGAGGAAACAATCTGACATTCAGGGAACCAAAGCATACAGAACTCCAAATAACTTCAATGCAATTAAAAACACACCGAGAGAGTTTCCTGCTACCCTGTGCCGGCGGGACCAGTCCCAGCCCAGGCACAGCGTGGGCCGGACTCTCTCCCAGTCCCTCGGGCCGCCCCACACCACTCTGCCGTACCTCCCCACCCTCCCGCCAAGTAGGAATTTCTGCCGACTTCCGGGAACCCCCAGACCCAGTCCTAGCCCAGGTCC
>NW_004524618.1:15331226-15332858 GCF_000260255.1 Octodon degus | reverse complement strand
TAGTCAAGATCCCAGAAATCCAACAAAAGAATATCATATTGAAAGCTGCTAGAGAAAAGAAGCAGATCATATTCAAAGGAAAACCCATCAGAATTACAGCCAACTTCTCTTCACAAACCATGAAGGCAAGAAAAGCATGGAGCAGAGTAATTCAAGTCCTCTATGAAAACAAATTCCAGCCCAGACTACTATACCCTGAAAAACACTTTTTCAAGTTTGATGGAGAAGTGAAATACTTCCATGACAAAGAACAACTAAAGAATTTCATGATGGCAAATCCAACCCTACACAGACTACTGAAAGATGTTCTAGAGAGGGACCAAAATGATCAGAAATTCACCAATGAGAACAGAAGGAACCCACTATATAGGACAAACAATTAAACAGAGGAGAAAAAAGAGTTAAAAAACAGTATTTAAATAACATGTCAATCATAAGTCAACACATCTCAATTATAACCATCAATGTAAATGGACTCAATTCACCAGTTAAGAGAAATAGATTGGCACAGTGGATTAGGAAACAAAACTCAACAATATGTTGCATACAAGAAACACACTTAACTCATAAAGAAACTCATAGGCTTAAAGTCAAAGATGGAAAACAATACTACATGCCCCAACACTTCAAAAAAAAGCAGGGGTAGCAATCTTGTTATCAGACAGTCTCAACATAAAACCAAGAATGATCAAATGAAATAAAGAAGGCCACTATATACTAGTTAGGGGAAAAATTCAAGAAAACAAATAACATTCATAAATATGTATGCACCAAACATGGGAGCACCCAACTATATAAGACACACCTTAATAGACATGAAAAATCTAATATCTAATACAACAATCTTAACAGGAGACCTTAAACCCCCTTATCCCAAAAAGATAGATCTACCAGATAAAAAATTAGCAAAGAAGTAGCAGAACTGAATCAGAGCTTGGAACAAATGGACTTGGTAGACATATACAGAGTGTTCCACACAACCACAGCTGAATACACGTTTTTTTTTTTTTCAGCTGCACATGGGTCATTTTCTAAAGTAGACCACATACTAGTACATAGGTCATGCTTAAATATATGCAAGAAAACAGAAATTATCTCATGCATATTATCTCATCACAGTGCAATGAAACTGGAAATTAAAAAAAAAAAAAAGAAAAAAAGAAACTGGAAATAAACAACAAAAGAAACCAGAAAACCCCCCTAAATGCATGGAAATTAAACAACACACTACTCAGCAATCAATGGGTTACAGATGAAATTAAACAAGAAATTCAACAATATCTACAATTCAATGAAAATTCATCCACAATTTATTGGAATTTATGGGATGCGATGAAAGCAGTTCTCAGAGAGAAATTCATAGCTGTGAACTCACACATTAGGAAAACAGAACGGGAACAAATAAATACCCTAATGCTGCACCTGAATATCTAGAAAAGGAAGAGCAAGCCAATCCCAGAGCCCAAAGACAGGAAGAAATCGTAAGGATTAGAGCAGACATTAATTCAATTGAGATGAAGAAAATAGTTCAAACAATTAACAAAACAAAAGGTGATTCTTTTAAAGATTAAATAAAATTGATAAGCCCCTAGCTAACCTCATCAAAAGAGGAAAGAAAAAATTCAAATACAA
>NW_004524618.1:15317434-15330214 GCF_000260255.1 Octodon degus | reverse complement strand
CAATACCTTTTACAATAGCCCTGTGAAAAATGAAATACCTTGGAATTAATCTAACTAAAGAAGTCAAAGATCTTTTCACAGAAAATTACAGTACTCTGAAAAAAGAGATTGTAGAGGATTTCAGAAACTGGAAAGATATTCCCTGCTCCTGGATAGGAAGAACCAACATCGTGAAGATGGCCATATTCCCAAAATTCTTGTATAGATTTAATACAGTCCCTATCAGACTACCACCAACATACCTCCCAGACCTACAGAAATTGTTCCTTAAATTTATTTGGAACCAAAAAAGACCTAGAATAGCAACAGACATCCTGGCCAACAAAGACAAAGCAGGAGGCATTACAATTCCTTACTTGAAATTGTACTACAAAGCTACTGTAATAAAATCAGCATGGTATTGGCAAAAAAAATCGACCTGAGGATCCATGGAACAGATTAGTAGATGAAGAGGCCTCTAGGAACACACTCAGCCACCTGGTCTTTGACAAAGGGGCCAAACATGCTTACTGGAAGAAAGATAGTCTCTTTAACAAATGGTGCTGAAAAATTTGGCTCTCTACAGGCTGAAAACTCAAACTTGACCCAGGTCTATCACCATGTATTAAGCTAAAGTCAAAATGGATTAAAGAACTGAACATTAAAACAGAAACATTAAATCTCCTAGAAGAGAAAGTAGGAGGAACTCTTGAAGACAAAGAATTCATGAATAAAAATCAAATCGCATGGGAAATACTTGAAAGAATTAACAACTGGGACCACCTCTTATTAAGAAGTTTTTGTATGTCAAAAGAAATTACCAACAAAATAAAAAGACAACCCCAAACTTTGAAAAAATCTTAACTAATAAGCACTTAGACAAAGGCCTGCTCTCTAGAATTTATAAAGAACTAAAGAACATTATGGCCCCTAAATTTAAAGACCCAATCCAGAAATGGGTATCCGAGATGAACACACACTTCTCAGGGGACGAGATTAAAGAAGCAAATGAATATATGAAAAAATACTCCTCATCACTAGCCATCTGTGAAATGCAAATTAAAACAATGCTGAGATATCATCTCACCCCAGAAAGATTGACTATCATAAAGAAATCAACCAACAACAAATGTTGGAGATGCCGTGGGGAAAAGGGAACCCTTCTCCACTGTTTGTGGGAGTGTAGACTGGTGTAACCATTATGGAAATCAGTGTGGAGACTCCTTAAAAAACTAGGACTGGAAATCCCATTCAAGCCTGCTATCCCCCTACTGGAAATTTTCCTGGAGGAACTGAAAGCATCATATCATAGTGATATATGCATACCTATGTTTATAGCAGCACAATTTGTGATAGCCAGATCTTGGAAATAACCAACATGCCCGTCACATGTGGAATGGTTGAAAAAGATGTGGTACTTTTATATAATGGAATATTACTCATCTATAAAGAATGATAAACTCAATGCCTTCATATTTAAGTGGATGCCACTTGAAGATATACTTATAAGTGAAATAAACCAGACCCACATGTGTAAATGTCATGTTGTCTCCCTAGTATAAGAACTCAAAAGAGGAGTTACATATAGACAGTTACAACACAAATAAAAGGAAAGTGAGAACTTGAGAATTGGACAATGAGAAGTGAGCAAAGAGAAAAGCTGAGAAACATGACGGGCAAAGCCCTGCATTTGTACGTGCGAGATGGGTGGGGCAGTGATCCTGGGGGACATCAGCAGTTTTTTGAGCTAGTGGTTGGCTGGTGAGATTCTTACTCTGTCTAACTCTATATGCTGGTGCCTGTGAGCCAGGCGGCTGCACTGAGGATGGCGATGTGTAACAGAGGGGTCACGCTTGGAGTGTCTGCCATCCTGGTCTTCTAAATATGTACTTCTTGTCACTACATACCATTTATTGCCATAATGTCTCTCAAGTAAAGGTTTTTTTGTTGTTGTTTTGTTCTTAAAGGGTAATAAATGAAAACAGTCACAAGAATAAGAAAAAAAGTCACAGGTCTGTCCTGCTACAATTCTATATATGGTTAGATTTCTAAATTTCTTTGTGAAATTATGTAAATGCTTATTTCTACCTTTATAAAATTATTTTTTCCTACATATTCTGTAAGGTCTTAAAATTCAACATACCAGTATTTGATGGAAAATACCTGTTCTATGATATGCCAAAGATGTTTGATATTTAGACAGATAGGGTAAACCGAACTGCATATATTGCAGGTTAATAATAAGCTTCTGTTCTGTAGGATTAACAACCTAAGTTAGCAGCTCAAAATTGAAGAAAAGGAAGGGCTGCAAGGCCAACCAACATTTTGGCCCTAGCCTTTCAAGGTCAGTGAAGACTCGGGACATAGGAGAACCTGTACTGTAACATCATGTAACTCAGTTGCGCTTTAAATTTTCTCATCAAGAAGATCATGGAGCCACAGAAGAATGTGATTGATGATGTATAGTGTGCCTGGGGAGAGTCACATGGAGAGAAAAACCATTATCTCAGGCTTTCACAGAGAGCAGATTGGTCAAGCAATGGCCATGACTCATCCTCATGGCTGACACTGACAAAGGATCTACAAAGTGCGGTACAGGGCTACAGGATAAATCCTGAGGGTACTTGACTGACCTTATCAGATACAAAAGTTACATTTCTTGCTATATAGGTCTTGCTTTATCTTGGTCTTAACCATCCATCAGAAAAGTATAAAAATGAGGTATATAAAGTAAATCCATATTAATACGGTGAGCTGTAAAAGGCTCAAATCAATAACTTCTGAGGATAACCCACTAATATTATAGACTGCTAGACAATGTTGGATTGTTTAGCTGAATTCAAACACCTGTAGTATTTAGGTGCCAATAGAATACTGATCTCTGACAGGACTAAACAAAGAAAAATGGGATACAAAGGAAAGATCATTTTGTATTTATATATACAAAATAGTTAGGATAGATACATAGCTACTTTTGCTTAATTCAATGAGAAGAAAGAGGTGTGCTGATAGTGTTTGGACAGGATACCCTGTCTGCTTCTTGTACTATGGATAACCACGAAGAAGATAACAATAAACAATGTATTGATTATCGAACCTGTCCTATTATTCAGCTTTGAAACTGTCTCATTCATATTTATTTCTCAATAAAAGGAAAAAGAAAAAATGAAGTAAAAGAAAAATACAATACAACCAAATAATGAATACTAAGAGAAAAATTTTCTCCTTTTTGCTGTTTGAAATTAAGATTTTATTTTTTGTTTTTAAAAAATAATTTTATTGAGAAACAAATAGCAATGAGGCAGTTTAAAAACCGATTAGTAGGACAGTTTCAATAATTAATACATTGCATATTGTTGTCTTAGTGGTTATTCATTGTACAAGATGCAGACATGATATCCTGTCCACAAGCACTATTAGAACAAATCTTTCTATTCATTGAATTAAGAGAATGTAGCTGTATATCTATCGCTATTGTTTTGGACGTGTGGCTCTTTTCCTTGTGAGCGTGTTAAGCAGCGGAGCCCAGAGCAGGACGCGTCTGTGCTCACGATGGAGGTCAGCGGCTGCCCGCGCTCTGAGCACTCCTGCGTGCGGCTCTGTTCACAGTGGGGATGGTGTGCCAGGGTGAGCTTTCACTCCTGAGCAGCTCAGGCTGACACTGATTGGCTTCTGAGTGCAGGCGCCCAGACTGCGATTACTGAATCGGCCTCTTGGCCAGACTCCCTGCGGGCAGCTTTCCCAACCAGCATCCCGAGACTGTCCTCCCTCATACGTTCTGGGAACTCAGCAGGGTGAGGTAGCCGAGGGCCTGCTTTGGGACCCAGGTTCAAACACGCAACCCTTTACTACACCCGCTTGTTTTCTGTGCAGCGCTGTGACGCTGTGCTTGGGCATGTCCCGCAGTCACTCACCAGCTGTTGACGCTGGAGGGCCGCTAGGTCATGTGCTTACCTCCATCAGCAACTGCCCGAGATTCTTTTGCCCTGGTGCAGGTCTCTGTTTCTCCATGGGCAGAAAAATGGTATTTTCAGTTTGATTCCCAGGTGGTGCAGCCGTGGTCCATTTCTTCTGGATCAGTTAATCCAGTTTTCTTCTCCTCTGCTAGGTCCCCACATTCTCTCCTCTCCGAGGTCCCCACGTTCTCTCCTCTCACACTGATTCCTCTCCAAGATATTGTTTTCCAGATTTTAGAAGCGTTGGCAGGAGAAGCAGAGTGACTGGCACTCACTGCTCGGCTGTTTTCTCTTCATCCCTGAAAGAAGAATTTACTCTTGTATTTCTTGAGAGAAGGAGGCATCATAAGGAGGCCACATGGGGAGCTAGCTGTAGGTCTGACCTGAGACATAAGCAGGGGGAAAGTTGAGGACGAGGCTTCTCAGACAGATCATCAAATAGAAACAGCAATCTGTTAGAAGGTAAAGCATGAACCAGGGACACAAAAGGCATATTTTTTTGTGTGCACAACAATAAGCATATAAACAAAGAAAAAGTTTTAGAATATCTGTCTGCTGTGATTTGGCTCTTAAATGTCCTCTAAAAGCCCACGAATTAAAAGCTTGATGCCCAGCGTGGCACTTTGGGGAGGTGGCAAAATCTATAAAGGTGAGGCTCAGTGGGATTTCTTCAGGTAATGGGGGTGGGCCCCAAGTGGGCTGCTAAGGCCCCCGTCTCTCCCATGTACTAAGCCTGGCCACGCAGTGAACACTCTCACAGATTCCTGCTGCGATTTGCTGCCTCGTTACACGCCATTTGAAAACTTCAGAACTGGGAACCAAAATAAAACTTAGTTTTCGTAAGTTGATTATACCTTAGGCATTTATTATACTCAAAGAAAGCTGATTTGTACCCTATCGATGAGTCATGATTATATCTGGGAAAGTTGGAGTGGAGCGAAGTGCTGTCAATTGCCTGAGAGTTCTTTTGCACAACTTAGGTGAAAATCACGAATTGGCAGTGTTGCTACATTAGCAGCTCTGACCTTCGAGTGTCAGTGGCTATCAGCACTTAGGGTTAGTAGCGCTGCTCACCATTGAGATTCAGCAGCCACTGGCACCCTTGGGATCGCTTCCAGTGGCCAGAGAGGACAGCTCTGGCCTCTCTTCATTGTTCTCCATCATTCTCTGACTGCTAGGTGTGTTTAGGATTATTTGCTCACTGATTGCTTTTGGTGCCAGTGGCCTTTGGTATTGCCAGCTCTTAGTGTTGCCAGCCCAACCTACTCTATTTCATCTAGAAATAACAAAAACATACCATCCAAATGAGGTCTGATTAGGGCTTATGCTGCAGCATGAGGGGGAACACTGCACAAACTGACCTGTTAAGGGTTTTAAAAGATCACTTATTTAGAAGAAGAGGTGGACTCATGCATGAACACTGTCCTCCTGGCTAACTCTGTACTACCATAGCCTAATCATAGGTCGGGAAGAGGGTCCTTACCGACTGTGAGGTGAAGTCAGCTGAGATGAGCCCATGACCAAAGTTTGCTGTGGCCAATGTAAAAGTCTCCTGAGGCATCTGGTGTGACTGTGCCTAACCTCAAGATGACTGTGTCCATTGAAGATGGAGGGGAGGTAAAATATATTTTTAAAGGTATCTCTTGGAGAGTGTGCAGCCCTCTTCTCTCTCAGAAGATGGATTAAGGTTTTCTTCATGTTTCTAAGTGTTTTCCAATGTGAACATATTGATATGCAATTTATGTGATTAAAATTTTTAGAGAAAAGGTGGAGGAAGGCAAGGAGACATGCAGAATAACCTTGAGGATAATTGCATTTCAGAGGTTTGTCTGGATGCGGGAAAACTGCATCCACTGCAGCTTGCCACTTACTTTACCCCTCTCTTCTTTGTTTGCTCCTCTGTAAGTTGAGAATGACAGTAGAATCTATCTCAGCAGTTGACTGTAAAGATGAAAGTAGTTGACCTATGATATGCTTTCAGTACCTGCCACCTTGTAGGGCTATGCAATGTTAGCTAGTATTATTGATGAAGGAGAGAATGCATTATTGGTGACTACACTTTAGTCAGAGAATGGTTGCTTTCATAATAGTCAGGCCCTAATGAGACCTTGGAAAGTATACTTTAAAAAATCAATGTCAAAAAGCCCTGATGATGAGACTTCTAATGGGCTTGCATTTGTTGACTCCATCCTGGAATACAATTTGGCACAACATACTGGAGAAAGCACAGTTCAACCAACATTAATGCCAGGACCCTTCAGATACTAGAGGAATGAAGCAAAGATTTTACATTTAAGGGGAACATCTTGTAAGGTGGGGTTTGGTAGAAGAACCAAATCAGTAGACATGTCATTTTGGTACAATGCAGTTTTGATCTATCTATAAAACAATGAAGGGAATCAGAGAAAGAAGGAATAGTTGGGAACAAGAGAAATTCCCAGTAGAGTGGAGAACTCTGGAAGAATGAAGAGTTAGATTTGAAAACAAGGAAGGAAAAGACTTTCTAATCAGAGGAAACATCAGTTTATTTGGGGACTACAAGTATTTTCATATTATTGAAATGTAAAATGTGTGTTTTCACAGATGTGTTTGTGTATTGGGGTGGCAAACGGGAGGGAAGGGACAATGCAAGAAAGTGATAACACACTAGGGGAGATAGTGCCCAGTGGTCACTGTAATTGTATAATATTAATAGAGTAGGAAGAGTAGAAAGCAAGATTGTAGTAGAGAAAGTACAGAAGACAACCTGCTCAATTGAACAGATGCCTTTCTTCAAGAATCTCAAGTCTGACAAGTAAAATTTTGAAAAAATATTACAGGCTGATTTCTGCCTCCTACTTCTAGGTCGAATACAGTGGGCCATGGAAGGTCAGTGTTCTTGTTACGGGGGGGGGGGAGGAAAAGAAGTTACAGAAATCATATTTGAAAAGATACCAGAGGGCCATAGAAGCAATGAATTCTAGATACAGCCAAAAGTGTTGAGTCCAAGCATTCTATGAAATAAAATGATGTATTGAACCATTACAAATGTTAGCTGCAACTAGACTAGATCCTGGAACAAGTTCTATAACCACCAGTCATAGGACTTAAGAACAGTTAGAAATATGTCCAGTGGATGTAAAAATCA
The DNA here is from genome assembly GCF_000260255.1 of Octodon degus. NCBI lineage: Eukaryota > Metazoa > Chordata > Mammalia > Rodentia > Octodontidae > Octodon > Octodon degus. The sequence continues at coordinate 15,323,152 of NW_004524618.1, read as the reverse complement.
AGAGAATTTTTATAATGAGAATTTGGGAAAAGAAAGCCTACAAAATCTTTACAGTGAACCTACATTGGCTATAGATTTGGGGAGGAGACAAAATTATGAAAATTTGGGAAGTTTGGGGATATGAGGATGTTCATCAGAGAAAATCTGGATCATGAGGGTCAATACATGGAAAGTTTGTTCATTGTAAGCCAGTCTTGGTGGCTCCTGGTGGCTGACTTCTTGGGGTTATAAGTCAATATGTAAGTCAGTATTTGTTCAACATACATCCAGTATTGTGAAACAGGCTCTGGACAGTTTGATCTGTAGCTGTTGATCTGTTATGTTTTCTCTTCTGCTCCATTCTCTACCCCCTGTATTTATATTTAGGACATCTGAGAATGTTTCTTTGATCAACTATATGAACCAAAGTTTTAGAGAGAAGAGAGCCCTTCCTGAGTGAGTTGGCAATGTGGCTATTTTCTTCCCTGGGGATACTTGGCAGTTCTAGATGAAGATTAAGAATCACACTTAGTCTAGGAAGAAAAAATTCTTCAACTGTACGTAGGACAGGTTGAAGGATTATAAACAAATACAGAACAAGAACAAAGGAGAAGGTGCTGATCCTGTGTACTCAGAGGCTGGGAGACTTGGCTAGAAAGTCAAAGCAAAATATTTCAACATCATGGTATTCAGGAGACCAAGTCACACCAGAGGAAGGGCTTTCCACTAATAAACAGTTCATTGACCCTCCAGACATATTTATGTGTTCAGAGAGCAACAGCTACACAGAAAACCTGATGGGCAGAACTGATTCTGAAGAGCTAAAGAGGAGGAATCCCAGGAGGCTCTTGGTCAAAGCCCAGGAGGAACAGAGACAAAGATAAATCCTTGTTTGGGTTGAGGTGATCTACCTGTGTTGTGGCAGATGATATCATTTGCAACCTCTGAATTCTTTTATATATGTTGTCATCATGTAATCAAAATTACAGAGTGTGTGAAGGGGCAGGACAGAGTGAGCAATAATTAGGAGATGGAGCAGATTATATAAGCAGAGACACAGATAATTTACAAATTAGGGCTCATTGACATGGACTTTAAAGATAATTAAGATTAACAAGTTAAATAAAAATTGGAAAACATGGAAAGATGGAAAATAATCAGAGAATTAGATCAATTACATCATTAAAAAAGAGTGAAAAGCACATCTAGAAATGAAAAGAAACACTTTGGATAGGTTTAGACAGGCAAGACACAAGAAAAGAGTGAATGCAAGGGCACATGAGTAGAAATAATCTAAACTGAAACGTAAAAGAAAATCATAGAAGGAAAAGAACAGAGAATGAGAGCCACATGGGAAATGGAAAAACAGCCTAACATATTTATAACTGGAGGGGGGTAGGGATGGAGAATGACGCGGAAGAAGCATACAAAGTCATTAAACCTAAGAATTAGAAAAGACCACTGAAACTTAAGAAGAATAAGAGAAAATTATACATAGGCATATCATTGTCAAGCTAATGAAAACCAAAGTTTTTCCTACATCTTTTAAAAAAAAGACAAATAAAGACAGTTCACCTTCAAAGAAACAACAGTATGACTAGCTGCAGTCTTTTTAAGAAGCAGGAGCCAGGTGTGATGGGGCATGGCCATAGTCCCAGGACTGTGGGACACTGAGGCAAGAGGATTATAATCTTGAGCCTAGCCTGGGTAACTTAGCAACTCAGTGAGACATCACCTCAATATAAAATTCAGGGCAAAACTCTGGTGTTTAATGCCCATTACTGCAAAAAACCCCAAATATCCGTCTAGAAACCACCACCATCAACAACAAAAAGTAATGGAATGAAATTTTTAAACTGCTTTAAAAAGTCACTAATGATTTTTCCTGCATTAAAATGGATTTGTTGTCTATCATTTAATCATGTGACTATTTGTTGGTCCTTTAGAACATTCTCAAAAATCCTACGGGACCTATTTCATGCCATCTCAATATTAATTATTTAACATAATTAGTCCAAAAGTTCAATATCTGTAACATCTAGAGGATCGGCGCGATACCACTTGTGTTGGGTTGCAGCCCAAGTGCACGAGCGCTGAGAATGCCTTCACCTTTGAGCCATGAGTGTACATGGTTTGTGACACGTGAATTTTATTGTTTATACCTGGATCTCTTCTCCAAGATACCTTATTATGCATATGCAAATATTCTCAAATCTGAAGAGTTTTAAAAATCCTAAACACTTCTGGCCCCAAGCATTTAAGGTAAGGGATATTTTACTTATGCTAGCACTGGTCATGGTGGGGCATACCTGTAATCCCAGCACTTGGAAGGCTGAGTCAGGGGGATTGATGAGAGTTCAAGGCCAGCCTAAGCTACATAAGCTGAACTCACTATAAGCTACAAAGTGAGTTCAAAGCATAGTTCATAGTGAACAAGTGAGACCTTGCCTCAAAATTAAACAACAACAAAAAATTACTTATGCTGGATTAGATGTGTTCTGCTCTTTTTAGGTGTTTGGTATCTCAATCAAATCATAATATTAATATAATGTCATCAGAAGTTGGTATTACGTAAATTATTGGGAAGGGCTTTCTGTGTTCAACCCAGGAATTTTTTCTCAGAAACTTCTCTTTTCATTTTTGTAAAATATAGTGTTAAAGTAAATATAAGTGATATTTTGGAAAACATAATAGATATTAATGGTTATAATATTTTTAGGTTTTACAAATGTCAAACTTGGGTCCCAAACTCTACATCCTTCACATCCATTCAGCATTGCTTTGACTAGTAGTGCAGAGTTAGATGGAGCATTTTAATAATAAAAGCATCCATGCCTACGTTGGGTTGTAGGTTCCTTTTGGTGTGATTTAAGAGAACATGTAACACATGTCTTCATTATTCTTCTTTAAAATTTTATTTTAAAAAGTAAAAACAAATAACAGAAACAAAGACAAAAACAGAGTAACAAGCGACAGTATAAATGGCACAGTTTCAAAACAAGAATAAAAATTTAACAGTGATTGTTCTACTACATATTTTCATCATCAAATGTGTTGTTCAGATCAATAGATATATGTCTTCATTATTCTTATCAATTCGACATAAATTAGGCAAACCAGAGAAAACTTGACACAGCCAATGTGCTGTCTTCCCTGGCCTGTCTGTGGTGTTTGGAATGATTATCTAGTCATTTATTTCTTTGTATTTTAGGGAAGGGTCTACAGAGTGTTCAGGGTCTCACTACTAGATCGGACTCACAGTGATCTGCCTGTTTCCACTTCCCTAGAGCTGGGATTACAGACGCAAGCCTTCAGCATGCCCCGGGGGCAGGGCCGGCACCGCAGACCTGGGGATTGAACCCAGGCCAGTGTGCCTGCTTGCAGGTGCTTTAATCCACCGAGCTATTTGGCCAGCCCCATTTATTTCTTTGGATGCCTCTCTTCTTTTCTGAAACCAAAATGATACCAACAAGCAGCAGGTGAGCAGTCCTCCACCCTGAGAACTAACTAGCTGCCACTCCTCATTCATCAGATATTCCCCTGGACAGCCAAGTAGCACCTTCTCAAGCTGCTCAAGTACCCTGTGCTCCCTTCTACTTTCTTTCCTTCTCTTTCTCCAGAGTGCTGCTCCCTGTGGACACCTTTGGGAAGCTAGTACCTTTGCCTGACTCCTACAAGGTACTACAATCTCTTTTTACCTCTGCCTGCATTCTCTATACTGATCTTCTTTGATGACAAAACCTACATCTGAACTATTTGACAATTGTGCACTGCTCTACTAAATCCCGCTACTAGCCCTCATGTCTAAATGTCTTCTAGCTTCACATTCCAGATCTAAACTAGATTACTAACTATGGTGTTATGATACCCAGGTCCTTGTGCTTTACAGGCAGGTGTTTAGACTGCCAACCTATCTCGCCAGCCCCTAAGCAACCAGGTTAAACATGAAATCAATCACATTGCTAAGAAATGGGTGCAGTTACGAGTCTCAGATGAGTTAGACACAGATTTTAGAATGAAAGGGATGAGAAATTGGTTAATGTCTTCATATATTAGTTCAGAAATTCCCATGATGAAAAGTAGATTTATAATTAGAATATAGAAGAATAGGATACATAGTATCCATCATTAGCCAAGTAAATAATTGCCATTTGCTCAACAGTTTATATTAAAGTTTCTTGCATATATATTAATGCACTTGCAATTCACAACTATGAATTGGATATTGATTTTTATGTGCAGTTTGAGCCCAACAACCAATATATAGCTATTAAATAGTTACCATATGCTAGATCAATCTACTTATCATTATTATCTCATTTTATAGATTTTTAAATCTATAAAAGTTCCCAAAGAGAAAACAACTATTTCTCAGATGATGAAATGTGGGGCTCATAGTGGCTGGGCTTAAGGGTGCAGGATTAACAGGCAAGAGAGTAAGGGTCACAGACCCTGACCTCTTAATTGTGAAGTCTGGGATTTAAATGACTTGCATGATGTCTTAAGGCAAGGAAGTGTGAACCCTGAAATGAACTCAAAGTTTTATGATCATTTATTCACTTTTACAAGGAGCTTTATTGACATGCTATACAAGCCAGCCATTTAAAATGTATAATTTAACAACCTTACAAAAACAAACAAACAAACAGGATTTTGCTACGTAGCTCAGGCTGGCCTTGAGCTTACAGTGACGCTCTTGCCTCTGCCTCTGAGATGCTGGGGTTACAGATGTGTACCACAACACCTGGTGCTCAATAACTTTTAATGGATTTACAAAGTTGTATCTTATTCAGTTTGGGTGGCAAAAACAACAATTTATTGAGCAATGTAGGCAACAGAGCTTTATATTCTCACAGTCTTTCAAGCTAGACATCAAAAGAGTCAGCATGGTCAGTTTCTGGTGAGGTCTCTTTCCGGGTTATAGATGGCTACCTTCTTGCTGTGCTCTCATATGACTATGGGAGAAAACAAGCTTACTTATCTCATTAATCTTACACCTTCACTTAGCAGAGAGAGACTAGCCACAGTGTCATGGAAGGCCCACTGATTAGTTAGTTAAGGCTTTGTCTTTTTTTTTTTTCAGAACTCAGGCCCTTGTGCTTGCCAGGGAAGCACTTATTCTACTGAGCCATCTCCCCAGCCCAGTTAAGGCTTTGATGTGCTACATGACATCCTCTAACCCACAGAAGGATTAAAGATAGAAGCTGGATAATCACACCACTGAGACATACTTCTCAGCCACTGATGCCGTAGGTGGGGTGAGTTTGCAGGTTGGTTAATGCTTTTCACATTTGTGCCTTGTAACCATGCAGATCCCAGCATGCACTGTCTTATCCATCCAGGGCATAGCCAGAGCCACGTATTGGTTCCACAGGACCAATGAGTGCTTTTGGGGCCTTCCCATCTAATTTCAGGGTGACTGTGCCAATTTGTTGCAAACCAATCTTCAGCATGTAAAGTTATTGTATATAAACATTGTTCAGGGAGTGTCCAACCCAAGTATTTATTTTAGGCCAACAAGGATAGGAATAATTTTTCTGTTCCTAACATAAAGAGACTATAAGATGTCGTATAGTGTGCATGTGTATGTGTTAACCATAGATAATTGTCCCATATCTGAAAATTGCCATCTTGATATTGAGGATTGTTGGCTCTCAGGATAGAGCCCTTACTTTTATTTAATAGCAGTTCTACTAGAGCCTTTAAAGAGGCTTCAGTGGCATTATTAGAAAAATTCTA
>NW_004524618.1:15309432-15317334 GCF_000260255.1 Octodon degus | reverse complement strand
TTTGGTAGCCTCAGGTTGCCTTCAGCACAGGTCTGGTATAGCTTGAGTATCTTGGTATCGAACCACAGCACCCTGAGGCTTAATGCCTTGTTTAAGCAGGCACTTAAACAACTGAGCTGGATTGGATCACAAAGAGAATAGCCACTCAGCTACCTTTTATTGGTAGGCTAAACTGTGAATCACTGAACTCAACAAGGGGAGTGGGCCACATATCCAGCAAGATGTTTGTTGTAATTATTCTTGTGCCCACCTTAGAAGGGAATTGCATTCTCCCTTAAGTGGTAAAATGATTAATAAAGGGGCTAAAAATAATGTCTTAGATTACTTATCTGAAGGCTTTGTTTTTCCTTGAACAAGAATCTTCTAAAGTCTTGTATGGGTTCACAGGAGTATTCTGACAGTGTATGATCCTTTCTAAGTTGGTCCTAAGAAAGGAGATGATGAGGGAAGAGACTACCAGTATTGAATCTCCAGAGTGGAATAGGAACTTTCACTTTTGTTTAGGCTGACATTACATTAACTGTTGAAGAGTCTGTTAGAATTTAGCCAGCAACATGACTTCCTTCAGCAAAGCATCTTTCCATCAAAGAGAAAATCATTTGTGATGAAAGGGTGTCCAGGGGGCTGGGGAGATGGCTCAGTAGAATAAACACTTCCTTGGCAAGTGCAAGGGCCTGAGTTCAATCCCTGGTTCTGAAAAAAAAGGGGGGGTGTCTATAAAGCATTGCAAATGGGCTGAGGCTTAGAATTTCAGTTGTGTTTCTTATTCTTTTTTCCCCCATAATTTTATTGAGAAACAAATAGCAATGAGACGGTTTCAAACCAAATTGGTAGGACAGTTTCAATAATTAACACATTGCATACATTCTTCCTAGTGATTAATTGCTGTACAAGATGCAGACTTGATATCTTATTTACAAACACCATTAGAACAGATCACTCTATTAATTAAGAGAATGTAACTATATATCTATACTAACCACTTTGAATACACAGATACAAAATGGGCATTCGTTTGTATCCCCTTTTTTTGTTCAGTTCCATCATTTGAGTATTATAGGTGTGCAAACTCAGCAAAATATTCTAAAAGAGTTCAGTAGTCTATAATAGTATTGGATCTTCCGCTTCACTGGCAATGTCAGAAATTGTTGACCTGAATCCCCTACAGCTCAACATAACAGCATGGCTTTACTTCTTATACTTCATTTTTATACTTTTCTGCTGGATGGTTAAGACCAAGGTAAAGCAGGACCTATGCAACAAGAGTTGTAACTTTTGGGTCTGATAAGGTCAGTGAAATCCCCTCATGATTTATCCTGAGATCCTGTACCTCAGATTGTAGAACCTTTGTCAGTGTCAGCCATGGGGATGAGTCACGACCATTGCTTGGCCAATGTGCTCTCTGTGAAAGCCTGAGAGAATGTTTTCTCTCCATGTGACTCTCCTTAGGCACACTCTATATCATCAATCACTTTCCTTTTTGGCCCCATAATCTCCTTGATCAGAAAATTTGGGACACTACTGAGTTACATGACGTTACACTACAAGTTCTCATATGTCCTGAGTCTTAGCTGACCTTGGAAGGCTAGGGCCAAAATGTTGGCTTTCCTTGAGGGCCTCCTTTTTCTCTAATTTTGGTCTGCAAACTTAGGTTGTTAACCATCCAGAAGACAAGTTTATTGTTATTACCATACAACCTAGGCTGTTAAGCTTAACTTATCTGTCTGAGTATCAAACATCTTAATCATAACCTGGAACAGGTATTTTTCATCAAGTATTGATATGTTGCACTTTAAGTCCCTATAGAATATGATGAAAAAACATTTAAAAATTAGAATATATTTTAAAAAATAGGCATAAAGAATGATATACTTCTTATGTTTACACATAAGACCAAAAATCTAACCATATACAACCTTGAAGCAGGACAATCCCTCAATATTCCTTTTCCTATCTCTTGCCTTCATTCACCAACCCCTTCTTTTTGAACAATCATCTACCTGATGTATTTCTTATTCTGATGAGAGCTAAAGGTAGTAAGGAAAACCACTGCAAGTGGGTCTCCTGAGCCATTTTGCAAAAATGTCTCTTTAGGGTCTCATTCATTTTTTTTCTACCTTTCCTGATGATTGTGATCTCCATACACAATGGAGCTGATCAAGAATGCCCAATGCCTGAAAGGCATGCTGTTTTACTGTTGCTTTAAACATAGGCCCATTGTTGCTGTAAGCTCTAAAAAATCCAAAACTGGAGATGATTTCCCAGACTAAAATTTTTCATGTCTTGTGCCTTTTCTGTTTTATAAGGAAATATTTCAATCCAGTTGTGAAGGTATCTACTCAGACTAGTAAGTACTTTACTTCTTTATTATTTGGCATATGAGTGAAATCAAGCTACCAATAAATCTAGAAACTTCTTTTTTTCCTTTAAGCTTTTGGTACAAGGTCGCATCACACAGCTTGGACTCAGTAATCCTCCTGTTCAGCCTCCCTAGTGCTGGGTTTACAAGTGTGCGCCACCACACCCAGACTCAGTCGCAGGCTCTGGGTGCCCCAGGGGCAGGGTTGGCGTGGCATGAGGGACTATGGATGAAACCCTGGTCCCTGTGCTTGTCAAAACAAGTGCTTAGTCCTCTGAGCTATCTCACTAGCCCTCTAGAAACTCCTTAAGGGGATAGAATGACAGTGTAACCCACTGGCCCTTATAGCTCTCTATTGATAGAGTCTGATATTTTAAGTCCTTGTAGTTATCTCTAAAATTTTGATGACTTATGAGAAATAGGTTATAAGAATTAACACATTATTTTGACCAATGAAAAACTCAAGTTATTGTACATAGACAAAAATATTTTGTATTTGTTAAACCAGCATCATTTGGACTAGTTGGAAAATCTGGTGTATATATATTATAGTACTTAGATAGGATAAAGTACGTCTCCCCAGGATGGAAACTGGGCTCTTAGGTATAACTAAAAGCAATGGGTAAAGAGAAAGTCATCCCTGTTATATCCTGAGTTACCTTTTATCAGGTGACTGCTTTTCATTAAGGTATGATGGCTGGAAGGAAGGCCAGGATTGAGAAGAAAGACAAACAGTCATGTGCCAATGTCCAGCAATGGGCTGGTTCATTTTTCCTCTGTATTCATGATTCTCTAGGGCTTCTCTATGGAGATGACAGGTAGAGATAACAATCTGACAAGTGGGAGAGAATAGACTACCCCAGGAGCCATTAGTTTTGCTAGACTAGCTGGAAAGTTGAGTCTGGGCCTATACCTCAGAGTGAAGTCTGGCTTCCAGTGGCCAGGTCCTTTGCAGTCAGGTCATGGTGTGGGGGCTCCTCTTAAGGCAATCCCTGTCAGGATGGCCTGGCTTTTGGCTGTGGGAGCAGGTGAGGTTAGAAGTTGTCTAACCATTCTTGGAGCACTGGAAATCACACTTAGGGTCTATATGTTTTAAGCCCACAGCAAAGACAGCCACTTTTTGGTCTCTTTGCTTTCTCTGCTTGGCTTCCTCCCAGTCTCAGTTATAGAACACTAAGGAGACAGCTTTTATTAAAATATCAAGTGAGCTATCTGGAGCAAAGCTATCTTTTGTAACTTTTTCTTAATATATGTAGCTGACTGGGTATTAAACATGTCTTTAGATATAATCTGTCAATTATTGAATCAGGCGTTATGGACATAGGTTCTACCAGTGCTTCTGATAAATTATTTAAAAGGGCAAAGGGACTTTTCATCTTTCTCCTGATAAACAGTTGACAACTTACAGTACTGGGGCTGGGTGTAGTGTCACACACCTGTAACCACAGCAACTCCTCGGGCAGAGATAGGAGGATCATTGAGCGTTTGAGATCAGTCTCTGCTATCAAGTGAGTGCAAGGCAGCCTGAACTACATAGTGAGACCCTGCCTCAAAAAGGCAAAAAATAGAATAGAATAAAATAATTAGAAAGCTTTATTTTTGTCCTCTTTAGACCTTCAAGAGTACATACTTAAAAAGGTCTCCTGCTCCAACCTCCTATCTAGATGTTAGGCCAGAAGGGGTCTTGGGTGGGGACCACATAGACTCCAGAGAGAACTGGTTATCCCTCTGGCTTTCTGTTTGATGGCTGTCTAAAATTAACAATATAATATTCATCCTTAAATGCAGTAACAACTTGTAGTGCTGCTTATCTTTCATTAGATGTCAATGTTTGATTTAAGAGTAACATTATATCTTTCCAGTCTAGGTTATACATCTGAGTAAATCCCCTAAAGACCTCAGTGTACTGAGCAGGATCATTTGAACATTTTTTAAAGATCTAGCTTGATCTTCTTTAGGTCATGAAGCGAAAGAGATATATAAACATGAGTATTCCCATATGGATTATAATTGTACTTTGATCATAAATAACAATTATTTCTTTTTTATTAACTTTATTGAAAATCAATAATTACATATTACATTAAAAATTGTAGACAAATGCGGAAATGTAAAAGATATAAGATGTAGATAGAGTGAATTTTAGAGAAATATTTCTAAAATGAATACATAGCATGAGATTAATAATAGATTGCACATTGTAAAAAAATTATTTACAAACTTAAATGAATATAACCATAAAAATTTTCCAAAATAAAACGAAGACTTTACAGATCAGTCATAATATTTCACTCTGTGTCAAAATCAAGGAACTTATATCCATATAATTAGAATTTTCAAAGTAAAAAGGGGTAGGCAATAAATATTTAAAGATTTAAAATTTCTGAATTTAGTTGAACTTATAACACCACATTTCCAAGAAAAAATTAACCTTTTGCACAAGAAATTTGAATAAAATCATACCAAGATACACAAAAATGAAATTGTCCAAAACTTATTGTAAAAAAAAAGCATTAAAGCATATGCATAAAAAATATTAGCTATGGAAGAACAAAATCAAATAGCATCTTATTCCAAATTAGAAAGAAAAAAAAAAGACCAAGTGTGTAAGAAACTAGACTAATGAAAGGACTCAAAGAAAAAAAAATCAGTCCACTTTGAATTTTATACTCAGCAAACATACCTTTGAAAACTAAAAGTAAAATAGTTTCCAGTTTTATACAAACTTGAAATATCCTAATACCTTGAGATGTAGCATATAGGAAATAGTGAAGAGCATAGTTCAGAAGGCAAGAGAAGCTGATGTATGGTCCTGAATAAATAAGCTCTCAAAATGATAGTTATGCAGGACTATGTAAAATACATTAGATGAACCCACTTAAAAGGTCATTAAGATTTTGATGAAACAGTATCAATCTTATGTCGGGTTATACACATATTTTTTTCGTGTGTGTGTGTGTGTGTGTGTGTGTGTGTGTGTAAAAGACAAGGAAGAGATCCAATCCCAGCCCAGGCCCCAGTGAGTGTGTGGGAGAGCGTCCACTCCCCCCTACTCCACCTTGTCCCCTCCAGACTCAGCTCAGGCCTGGACTACAGGCCTGGGGTGAAACCCTGCAGCTGGAATCCCTGAAGAGAGTGTAGGGGACAAAGCCACCCAGCTAGTCCAGGAGCAGAACATCTGGCCAGAGGGGCACAACAGAATCACTCTCAAGGGCGGCAGCAGGAAGGAGCTGAGCACAGCAGCCAAACTCAAGCCAGGCACTGCAGGATAAATCCAAACTTTGTAGATTTGCACCAGAACTTCAGTAGGTGCTAAGGTTATAACTGCGTCAAAGATCTACAACAAAGGTCAGAAGACATTGCTATACAAAATGACAATGAGAAGGAGCAAATTGCAATCTCAGAACCCAAGCCCACGCTTAACAAGTGCAGAGGAGACTAACAGAACAAATTGGGAATCACACTGCTGAAATCAATGAATCAACAGCTTCTGAATAAAGAAACAGCTGCAGAAAGGTATAGAGGAACTCAGATTGGAAATGAAAAAAGAAATCCCTGAATTAATAACGTCTGAAGTAAAGAATCAAATGCAGAAACATATGGAAGAAACCCAGTGCCCACCCAGAACAAGTGCAGAGGACACTAGCTCAGCTCAAATGTATGAATTAATAGCGTCAATAGTAAATAAGCAACAGCAGGAAGTCGTAGAGGAACTCAGAGCGGAATTCTTTTCTACTAGCTCAGCTCAAATGTACGAATTAATAGCACTGATAGTAAATAAGCAACAGCAGAAAATTATAGAGGAACTCAGAGCGCAACTCTTTTCTGAAATAAAAAAAGAATTCTCAGAACTCAGCATCTGAAGTAAAGAATCAACTACAGAAACATAGAGAGGAAACAGAATCTGAAAAAAAAAACTTCAGTAAAAGACTTTATAACTGCTTCTAAAGAAGACATTGATAAAAAAAAGAGATTAGAAAAATGACGGATTCCTTGAATGAGCAATACAGGAAAGAAATAGATCGCATGAAGCAAAGTCAAAGAGATATAGAGGAATTTAAAAATCTCAATCACAATCTTGCAAAACCGTTTAAGTGAAAGTGAGGACAGAGTTTCAGATCTTGAAGATGCTGCTGCAGCTAGTAAAAAGATAAGAAAGGATCTCTTAAAAATAACTAGGATGCAGGAAAAAATAATCCATCACCTGCAAGATGATGCAAAGATGAACAATGTGAGACTAATAGGCATTAATGAGAAAGAAGGAGTCAATACAAATGACATTAAAAAAAAAAACATGGGCAGAAGTAATAGCAGAAAACTTCCCAAGTATGAGGAAACAATCTGACATTCAGGTAACTGAAGCATACAGAACTCCAAGTAACCTCAACCCAATTAAACACACACTGAGACATATAATAGTCAAGATCCCAGAAATTCAACTCAAGAATAATATACTAAAAGCTGCTAGAGAAAAAAAGCAGATCACATGAAAAGGAAAACCCATCAGAATAATGACCAACTTCTCTTCACAAACCATGAAGGTGAGAAGAGCATGGAGCTGAGTACTTCAAGTCCTCTATGAAAACAAATTCCATCCCAGACTACTACACCCTGCAAAACTCTCAAAATGGAGAAGTGAAATACTTCCATGGCAAAGAACAAGTAAAGAACTTCATGATGACAAAGCCAAGCCTACACAGGCTCCTGAAAGATGTTCTAGAGAGGGACCAAAATGAGCAGAACTCCACGAATGAGATCAGATGCAACCAACTAAATAGGGCAAACAATTAAACACAGGAGAAAAAGGAGTAAACGACAACAGGTAAATAACATGTCAATCATAATTCAATACATCTCACTTATAACCATCAATGTAAATGGACTCAATTTTCCAGTTAAGAGAAATAGACTGGCACAGTGGATTGGGAAACAAAATCCAACAATATGCTGTATACAAGAAACACATTTAATTGATAAAGACATACATAGGCTGAAAGTCAAACAATGGAAAACAATACTACATGCCCCAGCACCTCAGAAAAAAGCAGGGGTAGCAATCTTGTTATCAGACAGTCTCAACTTCAAACCAAGAATGATCAAGTGAAATAAAGAAGGGCACTATATACTAGTTAGGGAAAAAATTAAAGAGGAAGAAATAACACTCACAAATATGTATGCACCAAACATGGGAGCACCCAACTATATAAAGCAAATCTCAATGGACATGAAAAATCTAATATCCAATACCACAATCTTAACAGGAGACCTTAACACCCCCTTATCCCAAAAAGACAACTCAACCAGACAAAAACTTAGCAAAGAAGTAGCAGAACTGAACCAGAACTTGAAAGAAAAGGACTTGGTAGACAACTACAGAGTGTTCCACCCAAACACAACTGAATACATATTTTTCTCAGCTGCACATGGGTCATTTTCTAAAATAGACCCCATACTGGTCCATAGGTCATGCTTAAGTATATGCAAGAAAACAGAAATTATCCCATGCACATTATCTGACCACAGTGCAATGAAACTGGAAATAA
>NW_004524618.1:15305521-15309092 GCF_000260255.1 Octodon degus | reverse complement strand
TTCAGAAGATTATCAATAGCTACTTTGAGAATCTTTACTCTCACAGAATAGAAGACACAGAAGAAATGGACAGATTCCTAGAAAGGTACAAATTACCAAAGGTGAAATGACAAGATATAACCACTCTCAGTAGAACAATAACAGCCAATGAAATATGACATGTAACAAAATACCTACCGACAAAGAAAAATCCAGATCCATATAGATTCACAGTTGAATTCTACAAGAATTTTACAGAAGATGTAGTCCCTGTACTCCTCAAACTCTTCATTGAAATTCAAAAGGAAGCAGTCCTCCCAAAATCATTCCTGGAGGCAAGTGTTATACTGATATCAAAACCAGGGAAAGACACAACTAAGAAGAACTACAGGCCAATCTCCCTCATGAACATAGATGCCAAAATCCTCAATAAAATCCTAGCAAATAGAATACAGCAAATCATCAAGAAGGTTATACACCATGACCAGGTTGGATTCATCCCAGGGATGCAAGGATGGTTCAATATTTGAATATCTATAAATGTAATACACTATATCAATAGAGTAAAAACTAAAAACCACATGATCATCTCCATTGATGCAGAAAAGGCTTTTGACAAAGTCAAACACTCATTCATGTTCAAAGTCCTACAAAAAATTGGAATAGATGGCCTCTACTTCAATTTGGTAAAAGCCATTTATGAAACCCAATGACTAACATAATTCTAAATGGGGAAAACATGAAATCTTTTACTCTTAGATCTGGTACAAGACAAGCATATCCTCTATCACCACTCCTATTCAATATAGTTCTGGAAACATTAACTACAGCCATTGGACAAGAGAAAGAGATAAAAGGAATAAGAATAGGTAAAGAGGAAGTTAAATTATCCTTATTTGCAGATGACATGATACTTTACTTGGAAGACCCAAAAAATTCCACCAAGAAGCTATTAGAATTAATACAGAAATTCAATAGCATAGCAGGATACAAAGTCAATACCCAAAAGTTAATAGCATTTCTCTACACAGATAACAAACACACCAAGAGGGAAATTATAGAACAATACCTTTTACAATAGCACTGAGGAAAATGAAATACCTTTGAATTCATCTAACTAAAGAAGTCCAATATCTTTTCAAGAAAAATTGCAGTACTCTGATAAAAGAGATCGTAGAGGATTTCAGAAAATGGAAAGATGTTCCATGCTCCTGGATAGAAAGAACCAACATTGTGAACATGGCCATACTCCCAAAATTGCTGTACAGATTTAATGTAATCCCTATCACACTATCACCAACATACCTCTCAGAGCTAGAGAAATCATTCCATAAATTTATTTGGAACCAGAAAGGACCTAGAATAGCAAAGGCAATCCTGGGCAATAAAGACAAGGCAAGAGGCATTACAATTCCTGACTTGAAATTATACTACAAGGCTACTGTGATAAAATCAGCATGTTACTGGCAACAAAATAGACCTGAGGATCAATGGAATAGATTAGAACATGCTGAAGTCCCTACAAACACACTCAGCTACCTTATCTTTGACAAAGGGGCCGGACATACTCACTGAAAGAAAGATAGCCTCTTTAACAAATGGTGCTGGAAAAACTGGCTCTCTACCTGCCAATAACTAAAACTTGACCCAGGTCTATCACCATGCACTAAGCTAAAGTCAAAATGGATTAAAGATCTAAACATTAAAACAAAATCACTAAATCTTCTGAAAGAGAAAGTAGGAGGAACTCTTGAAGACTTATAGGTAAGCAATGGTTTCATGAACAAAAATCAAATTGCATAGGAAACACTTGAAAGAATTAACAACTGGGACCTGCTCTTATTGAGAAGTTTTTGCACGTCAAAAGAAATTACAAAAAAAGTAAAAAGACAACCCACAAATTGGGGAAAATTCATGACAAATAAGTACTCAGACAAATTCTGCTCTCTAGAATTTATAAAGAACTAAAAAATACTAGGGCTCCAAAATTTAAAGACCCAGTCCAGAAATGGGCATCTGAGATGAACACACACTTCTCAGAGGATGAAATTAAAGAAGCGAATAAATATATGAAAAAATGCTCCACATCACTAGCCATCCGTGAAATGCAAATTAAAACCACATTGAGATATCATCTCACCCCAGAAAGAATGGCTATCATAAAGAGATCACGCAACAACAAATGTTGGAGAGGCTGTGGGGAAAAAGGAATCCTTCTCCACTGCTGGTGGGAATGTAGACTGGTGCAACCATTATGGAAATCAGTGTGGAGACTCCTTAGAAAACTTGGTCTGGAAATCCCATCTAATCCAGATATTCCTCTACTGGTAATCTTCCCAGAGGATCTGAAAAATCATATCATAGTGATGTATGTGTGCCTATATTTATAGCAGCACAATTGGTGATAGTCAAATCTTGGAAGCAACCAAGATGTCCATCACCTGAGGAATGGATGAAAAAGTTGTGGTATTTTTATACAATGGAGTATTACTCAGCTATAAAAAATGATAAACTTGAAGCCTTTATATTGAAGTGGATTCCACTTGAAGATATACTCATAAGTGATATAAACCAGACACACATGTGTAAATATCATATAGTTTCCCTAGTATAAGAACTCAAAAGAAGAGATACAAATAGAAAGGTATAATACAACTAAAAGAAAAGCAAGAACTTGACGACTAGACAATGAAAAGAGAGCAAAGAGAAGAGCTAGGAAACATGACAGGGGCAAGCCATACAGTTATATGTAGAAGATGGGTAAGGAAATGATCCTGAGAATCTTTGGAAGATTTTTGAATCAAGCAGTTAATTGAAATGATTCTCACCCTGATTAACTATATATCCGACACCTGTGAACTAAGCAATGGCATTGAAGATGGCAATTTATAATAGTAAGTTCATGCTTGAGTGCCTGTAATTCTGGTCTGAATACAGGCTGCTTGTCATGACATGTCAGTTTCTGCCATACTGTCTCTCGGGTAGATGATTGTTCAAAAAGAAGGGGGTGGTGAATGAAGGCAGGAGATAGGAAGAGGAATGTTGTGGGACTGTCCTCCTACAAGGTTGTATATGGTTAGTTTTCTGGACTTATGTGTAAACAAAATAATTATATAATTCTTTATGCCTATTTTTAAATTATATTCTAATTTTTAAAGTTCAACATATCAATACTTGATGAAAAACACCTGTTCCATGTTATCCCTAACATGTTTGATATTCAGACAGATACTGAGGTTAAGCTTAACAGCCTAGGTTGTATGGTAATAACAGTAAGCTTGTCTTTTGGATGGTTAACAACCTAAGTTTGCAGACCAAAATTAGAGAAAAAGGAGGGCTGCAAGGAAAGCCCACATTTTGGCCCTAGCCTTCCAAGGTCAGTTAAGACTCAGGACATATGAGAACTTGTACTGTAACATCATGTAACTTGGTAGTGTCCCAAATTTTCTGATCAAGGAGATTATGAGGCCACAGAGGAAAGTGAACCATGATGTAGAGTGTGCCTAAGGAGAGTCACGTGGAGAGAAAACATTCTCTCAGGCTTTCACAGAGAGCACATTGGCCAAGCAATGGCCATGACTCATCCACATGG
>NW_004524618.1:15302413-15303171 GCF_000260255.1 Octodon degus | reverse complement strand
TATTACCTTAGCACCAGGTCTGGATCTACGAAGTTCAGATTCCTCCAGGTGGGTGTTGCTTGGATCTGGCTGCTATGCTCCAATTCTTTCTGCTGCAGCCACTAGAGTTGAGCTCTTTTTGTCACTCTGGCAAGATGTTCTGCTCCTGAATCAACTGGGTGGGTCTTGCCTCTAGCCTCTTTGCAGGGAGTTCTGCTGAAGATTTCTGTGCTGGGCCTGCACTCTGGGTCAAATGAGGATCCAGTGGGCCCCAGGTGGTCTCAATCACACACCGGGCCTGCACTCTGGGTCAATTCAGGATCCGGTGACCTGGGTCCTCTCACTCACACGCCAGGCCTGTGCTCTGTGTCTATTCAGGATGTGGCGGGCCCTGGGTTGTCTCACTCACACTGGGTCTGTGCTCTGGGTCTGTTCAGGTTCCAGTGGGCCCTGGGTCATCTCACTCACACATCAGGCCACATGCAGACTCAAGTGACAGGGACAGGGCTCCAGAAATCCAAGTAGGACTGGTAGTGACTGCAAACTCCAGGGTTGAGCAACCGATTTCCTCTATTTGTCTGCAGTTGTTTCTTTACTTCCAACCTATTATTTCAGAGATTTCAGGTGTATGATTTCCAATTTCTTCTATGCTAGCATCTTCTGCATTTGTTCTTTTTTTTTTTTTAAACCAAGTTACAGTCCTTTATTATCATACCTTATAACTTGTTACCAATATGCAGATTTCTGCAAAAAACGAAACCCAGTTTACTACTTCTGCT
>NW_004524618.1:15290786-15301628 GCF_000260255.1 Octodon degus | reverse complement strand
TAAGTTCTACTTGTTTTAAAAAGGAGGACTAGGCCACCCAAGAGCCCAACAACTTGCTCCCATTGCATGACTAAATTCATTAATGGGGTTAAAATCACAGAGTAAGAATCCCAGGCTTCTGACTCCAACACATCTCCTACTTCCTATCAAAAATGAGCTCTTGCAATCTGGCTAAGAAGTCAACCCATCTACTTAATATCTATGCCACACTTAAATTATACATCTGTGAGATGAGAAATATACTAGGAAAAATAATTATCTTCTTCTGAATAACTGCCATAAGACAGCAAAACACACACACACACATATGCCCAAACAGAATAATCCAAATGTAGACTAAAGATATGTGTACAGTGAATTTGAAACCCAATATATATTTAAATTCTATTTCATATTTCAGATCATAGCCGAGTTTAACTATAATTTAAATTTTAACACGAACTATTTCTGCCATTTTTCTCATATTTCAACATATTTGTTACTGCTGTACTTTAAACAGTGACCAGTAAGTTTGTTTAGACAAAAGTATCTTTTCTTTTTTTATGATAAAGAAATAATACGTTGAAGATATTAATGAAGATACTTCACCTTTTGATTGTAGCCTCTAGTGATAATCTGTGGGAACTTCCTAATTAACTTTCAAGCCTTCCCACAACCTCTTTGTTCAAAGAAATACTTTTGAGTGCATGCAAGCCAGAAACCGATCCATACAACTGTATTACTAAGCTTAGCAAGACTCCTACATATCCTGTTATCCTCTATCCTTTTTTGATAAGAAATAACAGAAACATTTTGATATAACAACATTTAATTCTATCACATTCCCATCAACCATCAAAGGCAGTAAATGACAATTATATTGGCTGCTTCCACTGGTTGGCAGGAGGCTCCTCCACTAGCGGCTCCCATGGTTTCCACTGCATCATTTTCCTTGCCAGACTTAGTTCACTTTCAGCCTGAAGAATCACCTCTTCTACTTGGCCAAGCTGAAGTCGGTCTTCTAATTTTTTAACATCTGGTTCCGCTTTCACTATAGCCAGCCTCTCATTTGTAATTTGTTCTGTGTATTTTCTATATGCAGCACTTTTAGGAATTTGATCAAGAACATCAAGAATCTTTGTGTACAATATTCTTAGCCTCTCGTGCGGCGTCTCGCACACGGCCAACCCCATGAGGCCAGTGGTCTTCTTCAGCGCGCCCGCCATGACAGCGCCCACCAGCCGCCCGAGCTCTGCGCTCCTGCATTTGTTCTGAGTGGACTTGGAGCCTGAGACTGCATTTTGTTCCTTATCTTTGTCATTTTGTATGGCACTATCTTCTGACCTTTGGTGTAGAGCTTAGGTAGAGTTATTACCTTAATATCAGGTCTGGATCTATCAAGTTCAAACCCATCCAAGTGGTGTGACTTGTGTCTGGTTGCTGTGCTCTACTTCTTCCTCCTGCAGCCCTTGGAGTTGAATCCTCTATGCCACTCTCGCAAGATGTTCTGCTCCTGTATCAGCTGGGTGGGACTTGCCTCTAGCCTCTTTGCGGGGAATTCTACTACAGGGTTCCATGCTGGGCCTGGGCTCTGGGTCGAATGAGGACCCAGCGGGCCCTGGGAAGTCAACAATTATTTCTTAATATAAAGAAAGTTTGAACATAGAGCAATTATGACCATTTTCTGTCTTTTTTATGGTGTGATTCTAGTTGTACAATACCATCATAATTAATACTTTCTTCTGCATTCAATTTTGGGTCAAGTGTTATGTGCATGTGAGGAAAAATGTCAAATGGCTCTTTTTCCACACACCAGGGTTGAACATCTTCCAGTGCCTAAGAATGCATTCCAAAGTAGCAAGAGATTGAAGTTGAGCTTCCCAGCAAATGAAGTCGAATGAACTGGGTATCATTTTTAATTTCTGTTTGATTTCTATACCCTTTGGCATCCTTCAAGTAGACTCCACTCTAGGGCAGGTGGATGCCTTCTGCAGAGAGAGCAGAAAATAAAATCCAAAAGCTTATTGATGCTCAAACTGGTGCACAATGTCATCTTCTAAGGGAGATTGTACAGTCACTCTTGTAGAAAACTTATAAGCACAAGTCACATTTGGTCTCAACTGTGATAGTAATGTTGAAAGGAGGAAGCATTTCTTTGTCTGAACTCACTGATTTCTAGTTCTTTGAAAGAGGGTGAGGCAAACAGATCAAAGGAAAACACCTTTTATCTTTATCTATGAAGGAAATCATATTTATAGACCAAAGCAGACAAAGGGCTTGGAGGATTTCAGCAGAAAGAAGCTTCCAAGGCACCTTTATTCCTTACTTAATCACCTAGGAAAACTTTTCTAGCCTTTAAGTCAATTTAAAAAATTCTTACATCTCTTAAGCTCACAGGTTAAACTTATCATCTGGCAGTCACATTTGATATGTTAGTAAAGGCACATATATTAGTCTTCTATGCACACATGAAAGAAAAGGCTGACTAGAATCTCTTTCTTGCTCTTAGTTAGCATATGTAAGCCACAAATGTAAATCAGTCCCCTGATGGTTGTTTTCCTCCATGAAAGGCAAAGTGTTGTTGCAAGCTGTCTCAACCTGATTTCTGGAGGGAGGGGTAGTCTGAGGACAAGATTACTTTAAAGTTAACTCTCTTCTGACATTGCCAGTCTTATGGAAAACTCACTACTATTATGGACTACTGGACTATTTTGGAATATTTTGCTGAATTCACACACCTATAATATTTAAATGACAAAACTAAACAAAAAAAGGGGGATACAAATGAACGACCATTTTGTATCTGTATATTCAAAATAGTTAGGATAGATATACATCTCCATTCTCTTAATTCAATGAAGAGAGAGGTTTGTTCTAATAGTGCTCAAGACAGGATATCAGGTCTGAATCTTGCACAATGAATAACCACTGAGACAACAATATGCAATGTATTAATTATTGAAACTGTCCTACTAAT
This sequence comes from Octodon degus, assembly GCF_000260255.1. Taxonomy (NCBI): domain Eukaryota; kingdom Metazoa; phylum Chordata; class Mammalia; order Rodentia; family Octodontidae; genus Octodon; species Octodon degus. The sequence goes on along the minus strand of NW_004524618.1, from coordinate 15,298,672 downwards.
TGGATTTGAAACTGTCTCATTGCTATTTGTTTCTCAATAAAATTCTGGAAAAAAATAAAGTTAACTCCCAACAAGTTGAAGAAAAATTAGGGTTTCTCACTTAATAGTAAAGAGAGAAAAAGATGACAGCTAGGTGGAGATTTTTCTGTGGTCAGGAGCCTGTTTCCACTGAGGAACCTCTGGGTATCTGCCAGAGGGCAGCACTGGCCATTGCAACTCAGTTGTCCTCAGCTTCTATTGGTCCATGAAACCAGAGATTGGTCTTCAGAAAGGAATCCAGATGTCTGTTTGGTCAACATTCCATTGGTCATTGGCTTCAATGGGGATGCACCAAAAAGTGCTGGGAAAATCTGTCCTCTGTTTTAAGAATGGCAGCTGCTCTAAGGGCATTTTTAACTAGCTGGAAAAGTAACCACTGTTTGTCTAAGTTCTATAAGGGACAGCTGAAAGCCTGAGAAAAATCATTACCTGACTCATTATGTAAGTTTTCAGTAATGGTTTTAAAGTCCCAAACTTATTATCAAATTATTTTCTCCTATAAACATAAATGATAACTAGACCTAGGAGGGTAAGAGTAAAGGCTAGAGATCCTCCCTTTGTGTAAATGTATTTTGGTTCCATAAGTGTGAGGTTTTGGAAATAGCTCTTTCTGGCTTCACCTAGAAGTTGGTTCTTGCCACTGAATCTCAGGTTCAACTTCCTGTGAAAGACTTGCTGTCTCAGTTTCTTTTCTCTCATTGCTGGGACAAATACCCAACACAAAAATGAAGGAAGGGAAGGAAAGGTTTATTTAGCTCACAGTTACTGGAGGTTTTAGTCCATGGTAGACTGGCTCCAAGGCAGAGCAGCACATGGCAGAGGGCAACCTTCAATGGTGGTGGCAAACAGCAAGAGAGCAAGTAGAGGAGTAGCAGCAACAATGACAACAGAGAGGAAGTCTGTCTCTCTTGAATTGCATTCAGGCTATCCCCCTGAGTCTGGGTCAAGTGCTCACATTCATAATTCCAACAGTACTAAAACCCATAATCCCAGCCTTGGATCAGCCATAATCCTAGTGGATCATGAGTTAATCACAAACTCTACAAGTCCCCGACCCATGACTATATGAGGCTTTGGTGGGACAACTAGACACAAACCATAGCACTTGCCAAGAACACTAAGTCAGACATGGTTTTTACAGGTTTTCTCCTGGATGATCAAAATTCTGTTGTCCCATCTGACCCAGAGATAGGGTATATATATGTTCCCCATCTAAGATGACTTCTCTGTCTTCAGAATTAGCAAACACTCATTGCTATGAGCTTCACTTAGTTGTTGGATAAGAAGAAAGGGTTAGAACTATTTAACGTTCTCTTCTCTCTAATCTTACATGTGTCCAGAAAGGAAAGGATAGTGTGGTAGGAAAAGTGTAGAAGTAAGGCCAGAGAAAAGAAGTCTTCTCCTCTCATGCTCATAGTGAGTTATAGAGGATTTACCCCTCAGATATCATTCTCAGCATGGAAAGGTAAGAACAAGGAATCTCAAGAGCTAAGATTGCCTCCTCATCAGTGGAAAATCAGACCAAAAAGGAAACTGAAGCAGAACAGACTCAGCATTTCCACTCTAGAGTGTAGTGGAGGATCAGAGCTGTTCTGATCCAGTGAAACTTGTCTTCTAGGTCTTAAGAAGAGCCAGTTGATCTAGTGTTTTTTAATTGGTGGAAGGTGTCCTGTGTTTTATTATATAGACATGTATATTTCTAAGTATGAGCTAGAACTCATAGGTCATCTTGTAGTATTTTATAGCAAAGCCCATCAGGGGCTGCTTTGGTATTAAGTTTCCCTAGTGCTGCTGTATAAGATAATAAACCACAGCAGACAAGTCAAACAGGTAAAACAAGGAATATTAGCATGTACCATATACAAAATAGAAAAAAAATGGCCCATTTAAGGAAGCATTATAGCCTTATAACTTTCCCATGTTTTCAACTTAAATTTGTCACTATTTTAATAAAATTATATAAGAAGCAAACCATGACTAAAAAAATTATTAGCAACTGTCAAAGATGTTACTTCGATGATTGAAGTAAGTCACAATCCAGGATCTATGAAACAAAAGCTAACTTTTACCTCCATTGAGTTATCTTTTTTTTTTTTTTTTTTGTGGCCAGCTCATCCCACTCTGGAGGCAGGGCTGGCATGGCATGTGGTGCTGGGGATCGAACCGTGGTCCCTGTGTGCTTGCCTAAGCTTGCCTAAGCAGGTTCTTTAGACCACTGAGCTATTTCGCCAGCCCCTCCATTGAGTTATCTTGGTGGAAGACCTGCAAATGATACAGGAGAATGAAACTCCTAATCTGCTAGACATCCAGAACAACAAGCTCATATTCTCTAAAATTGAAGAATGAATTAATGAATTCTGGGAACAACAGAAGTTAAGAACAAGAAGCATTTAGTGAGATAAAGAAATCTTCTGAGACTGGGTGTGGTGTCACGTGCCTGTAATTCCAGCTCTTGGGAGGCTGTAAGCAGGTGGATCACTACCAGTACAATCTAGTAATGAGACCCTGAACACTCTGTAGACCTATTCGTAAAATCCAAAAAAAAAAAAAAAAAGAAAGAAAAATGGAAAGAAATCTTCTGTCTGAGAAGGGGGCCTGGAAATTGGGTTATCCCAGATTCTTAATCTTGGATCTTTTTTAAATTTTTTAAAAAATCTTTTAAATTTTTTAATATTATTTTTAAAATTAATTTAATTTTTTAAAAGAGTAAAAATTAGAATTAAACCAGAAAAAATTACAAGTAATACAAAATTTCACTTAAAGTATTTGTTGTAATACATAGTGTTGTCTTTCAACCAGTTATTCATATTACCAGATACATACATGTAAAATTGAAGGAAAGAAAATAAGAAAGAAACATGTAGGAAATTAAGAAGAGAAAAAGTACAATTGAAAAAGAGAGACAAAGCAAATTAAAGCATTAACTGCTTCTTTCCATAGACCAACAGAAATGCACAAAACCATTGTCCAAACCATCCTGCTTACACACACAGATAAATATCTTTCCCCCAGTCCCTCTCCCATTCTTCTCCTCAACTCAGTAACTCTTTCCTTTTGAATAAGCTCATTCCCTTTTCCCAGTATGTATGGTACCCTTCAGATTCTACTTTTCTCTTTTAGGTTCTCACACTCAGGAGAAAATATGATGTTTGCACATGCTGATCTGGTTTATTTCACTTAAGAGAACATTATGTTCTCTAGTTGCATCCATTTACTGACAAATGACTCAAAGTTATCCTGTTTTATAGCTGAATAATACTCCATTGTGTAAAAATATCACATCTTTTTATCCATTCTTTAGTTGATGATCTGGGTTCCAGGATTTAGCTATGACAAATTGTGCTTCTATAAATATGAGTGCACATATATTGCTGTGGTATGAGGTTTTAAGCTTTTCTGGGAAAATACCCAGGAAGAGAATAGCTGGCTTGAATGGGATCTCCAATCCTAGTTCTTCAAGGAATCGCTACACTGATTTCCACAGTGGTTTTACCAGTCTGCACTCTCACCAACAGTGGAGAAGGTTCCTTTTTCTCCACAGCCCCTTCAACATTTGTTATTGGCCGACTTCTTGATGTTAGCCATTCTTTCTGGGGTGAGATGGAGTCTCAGTTTTTTTGTTTTTGTTTTTGTTTTTTTTTGTTTGTTTTTTTTCCAGAACTGGGGATTGAATGCAGGCCCTTGCGCTTGCCAGGGAAGCACTTATTCTACTGAGCCATCTCCCCAGCCCCCTCAGTATTGTTTTAATTTTCATTTCTTGAATGACCAATGATGTTGAACATTTTTTTCATATATTTACTTTCCATTTGTATTTCTTCCTCTGAGAAGTGTGTATTCATCTCAGATGCCCATTTTTGGATTGGGTCTTTGAAGTTGGGGGCCTGTTAATCTTGGTTTTAAAGTCTCTATTTCCTTAATTTCTAGCCTGATCATTATGGGTTTTCTTCCTCATATGAGGGTAGGATTTACACTGTTCTTGTTTTTTGAGGATCTCTGAAGTGTATCTCATTAGGTTTCTTTAATCAAGCATTCACTCACATTAACATCACTCAATAAACTTCAGTCTTGGGACTGCTTTCATTGTTCCCCATTGGTTCTGATATGTTGTAACAGCATTACCCTTCAACTGTTGGAACTGTTTAATTTTTCTTCATTTCTTCAGTGACCGATTTAGTGTTTGGGAGTATGCTCTTTAATGTAAAAATAAACAGTGTGTTTGTAAAATTTCTGCAATTGATTTCAGGTTTTAGTGTACTATGATTCAATAGCACACTAAATTGCATGGGATAATTTTGATTCAGTTTTTTTTACTTGCAGGCTTGTGGACTACCATGTGGTCTATTCTAGAGAAAGTCCTACGTGCTGCTAAGAAGAATATGTATTTTATTCTAACAGGGTAGAATACTGCAGGTGTCTATTCTGTTCTTTTATTTGAAGGTATAGTTCAACTTTATTTCTTTGTTAAAGTTTTTAGTTGATCTATTTGTGGAAGTTGAGCATAAAAGTTGGCAGTGATAGTGTTGGTGCCCACTCAGCATTATATATCTAGTAGTTTTAGTTTTATGAAGCTCAGTGAACAGATTATATATATATATATATATATATATATATATATATATGATCTTTTCCTGTTGAATTATTCCTTTACCTAATATGAAGTCTCTTTCACTGCTTTTTTTTTTGACTGATTTTATTTATTTATTTATTTATTTATGTACTTTAGAGAAGGGTCTACAGTGTGTTCAGGGTCTCACTACTAGATCAGACTCATAGTGATCTACCAGTTTACAGCCTCCCAAGAGCTGGGATTACAGGCATGAACCACCACGCCCAGTCTCAATCACCAGCTCAGCATGCCCCAGGGGTGGGGCCAGCATGGCAGGCCCGGGGGATTGAACCCCTGGCCCCTCTGCCTGCTTGCAGGCACTTTAATCCACTGGGCTATTTGGCCAGCCCTTATTGATTGCTTTTAGCTAGAAGTTTGCTTTGAGAATAATATTGCTACCATAGCTGCTTTCCAGGTAGTAGTGTATAAAATATTGTTTTCCATCCTTTGATTTTTTTTTAAGTCTATGAATTTCTTTTTGAGTTGGACCAATCCCTTGAATGCCACAGACCACTTCATTTTGTCTTTTGATCCTGCCTTCTAATCTGTGTCTTATATGGGAAGTTATCTTACTTAATTTTGTCTTGTTGCTGCGTTAAAATACCTGACACTCAGAGTTAAAAGGGGAAAGGTCTATTTAGCTCATAGTTTACAGAGGTTTTGGTCTGTGACAGGCTGCCTTGAGGACAGGATAGTTTAGCAGAGGAGAATGGTTCATGGACGCTGTGATGGTAGAAGACAGCAAAAGCAAGAGGAGCAAAAGGGGGAGACAAGCCTCTTTCTGTCTCTTATATTGTATCCAGTATACTGGGATTATGGCACTGCCAATCCTATTTGTGGATTAGCCCAGCAATCACCTGCCTTTAATCCCAGCATCCTTAATCCCAGCATTCCTCATTCTAGATCCAGCCACCTCTGAAAATGACTTAGACTGCATGGAGCTTTGGTGGGACATCTAGATATAAACCCTTACAGGAATTGAGGCTGTTTACATTGAGAGTATTACTGAACCGTATTAATTTATTCATATCATTGCATTCATTTTATGTTCTTGATTCCTTTATTTTTCCCTTTTTCTTTAATTACCCACCTTCTTGTATTCATTATATCCAACTTTTTCAGTTTGTTAGTTTTGTATTTCTGTCTACAATATTCTTGAATAATTCTGGTCTCCTGGTTTGGTGTTCATATATCTGGTAAGCTGTTCTTTGTCATGGAGTGCCCTCATTTCTCCCTCAAAGTGTTAATAAATAGTTTCTTGAAAATACTTTATTTTTAATTGCATACAATTAAGTCTAAATATTTTAATAGCCATCACTATTTTTCATCATCATCATTATCATGGTCATCATTATTTAGCTGCTTAGTACATGTATGTAGTATATAATGATTTCGTTCCTTATAAGAAATTGGTATAAACACATAATATATTGTATTTATTTTTAAAAAAATTTTCCTTCCTTGCTTTATCCCTCCATCCATTTGTGGATCAATCTCCTTCTTTTTTAAAAAAAATTATGTTTAAAGATTATACAAAAAATAGTAAGAAAGGAATAAAAAACAGAAATGATACAGAATTTCACTAAACCAAATGATAGGAGTTCATCAATGGTTGTTACATTGCATACTGTTACCTTCAAATTAGTTGTTCAGATTACCACATGCAAGCCTGTAAGATTGATTGGTCAAAAATTATAAAAAGCGAAAATGAGAGAGAAAATAATTAAGCATTAAATTCTCCTTTCAATAGAGCAGCAGAAATCATCAGTACAATTATCCAAGCTATCATATATATGTATCTATATAATATACATTATATTTATATACATTATATATAAATTTATATAATGTATACTATATATCATATATTTTTTTATTTTTCTTTTTCTTCATTCTTTCTTTTTTCCATTCCCTCATTCCACTTGTTCCTTACTTTTGGACAGGTTCTTTCACTTTTACAGTATCCATTGTACCTTTCAGATCCCATTTACTCTTTCAGGTTCTTACACTAGAGAGACAATACAATGTTTGCACATGTGGGTCTGATTTATTTCATTTATGAGCATGGTCTCTAGCTGCATCTATTTACCTATAAAAGTCTCCAGTTGATCTTTTTTATGGTTGAGTAATATGTCATTGTATAAAATATCACATTTTTATCCATTTCTCAGTTTCGGGGCATTTGGATTGTTCCCAAGATTTAGCTATGACAAATTGTGCTGCTATAAACATGAGTGCACATATATTGCTGTGGTATGATGTTTTCAGTTCTTCTGGAAAAATACCCAGAAGAGGAATAGCTGGGTGGAATGGGACCGCTAATCTCAGTTTTTTGAGGGAGCTTCACTCTTATTTCCACAGTGCTGGTACCAGTCTACACTGGCAATCTTTTCATGATTGTTGTCATTTAATTTTTTATCTGAGAGATTGCTTGTGATCTGATTTATTCTATAGCCTTATGGAGTTGTTTCCTTACTTCAGTTGCTATCATTTAAGACATTTCAGGTGTGTGACTTCCAGGTTCTTCTATGTCCTTTACCCCTGGACTTATTTTGGGTGGGAGGAGCTCTGAGATTGCCTCTTGGTCTTCCATTTTGAAATTTTTGAAGCTCCCAAAGTTCACCTTGGCTCTCAGCTGCTGTGTGGAACTCAGCATAGTTTCTGAGTTGGGCTGCAACTTTCCAAGGCTCCTGTGATGGTAGGGTTATTGGGTGCAGGTCAGTGAGTGTCCTCCAATGGTTGGGGTACAGAGGGCAGAGAAGTCTCCGGGTTTCAGCCTCTCAAGCACTATGATTTCAGGTGTGGACCACCATGCCCAGTCTCAGTTGCCATCTCAGTGTGCCCTGGGAGGGGGGACCAACATGGCACGTGGAGCTGGGGATAGAACCCTTGTCCCTGCATTTTGTCTAAGCAGACACTTTAGCCCACTCAGCTATCTGGCTGGCCCTGAATATATCAGTTTTTAAAGTGTAGCCATTTTTTTTTTAATATGGCATTTGATTTTATTCTTGACAACGTTCAGGTGGTTTTACAAGTGTAGCCATTTTGACTGTATTGGTTCTGCCTATCCAGGAACTGTGGATGTATTTCCATTTTCTTTCTTTTTTTCCCATAATTTTATTGAGAAACAAATAGCAATGAGAGAGTTTCAAACCAAATTGGTAGGACAGTTTCAATAATTAACACATTGCTTACATTCTTCCTAGTGGTTAATTACTGTACAAGATACAGACATGATATC
>NW_004524618.1:15279901-15288521 GCF_000260255.1 Octodon degus | reverse complement strand
AAAAAATTAAAAATAAATAAATAAATAAAATAATTTTATTGAGAAACAAAGAGCAATGAGACAGTTTCACAATTGATTACTAGCACATTATCAATAATTAATGCATTGCATATTGTTATCTTAGTAGTTATTCATTGTACAAGATGCAGACATGATATCCTGTATCAAACACTATTAGAGCCAATCTCTCTATTCATTGAATTAAGAAAATGGAGATGTATATCTATCCTTACTGTTTTGAGTATACCGACACAAAATGGTTGTTCATTTCTATCCCAATTTTTTGGTTAGTTTTGTCAAAGAAGGGCATTCCATTGTCATTTAAATACTATTTAAATACTGTAGGTGCATGAATTCAGCAAAATATCCCATTGTGGTCCAGTAGCCCATAATAGTAGTGGATTTTCCGTAAGACTGGAAATATCTGAAGTTGTTGGCTTGCGTGTTTTACAGCTCAGCATATTAGAACGGCTTTATTTTATGCTGCGTTTTCATACTTTTCAGCTAGATGGTTAAGACCAATATAAAGCAAGACCTATATAACAAGAATTATAACCTTTGTATCTGATAAGTTCAATCAAATCCCCTCAGAATTTATCCTGAAACCCTGTACCACAGTTTATAGATCCTTTGTCAGTGTCAGCCATGTGGATGAGTCTTGGCCATTGCTTGACCAATATGTTTACTGTGAAAGCCTGAGAGAAAGTTTTCTCTCCATGTGACTCTCATTAGACACACTCCACATCATTGTTCATTTTTCTCTGTGGCCCCAAAATCTCCTTGATCAGAAAATTTAGGACACAACTGATGTTACAGTACAGGTTCTACTATGTCCTGAGTCTTCACTGACCTTGAAAGGCTAGGGCCAAAATGTTGGCTATCTTGCAGCCCTTATTATTCTCTAATTTTGGTCTGCTAACTTAGGTTGTTAACTGTCCAGAAAAGAAGCTTATTACTATTACCCTACAACATAGGCAGCTGAACTAAACCTCCCTATCTGTCTGGATATCAAACATTTTAGACAGAACATGAAACAGGTATTTTACATCAAGTATTGATATGTTAAATTTTGAGTACTTCCAGAATATGAAAAAAGATTAAAAAGATAAAAAAATATTTAAAAAAATAAGAAGTAGTTACATATTTTTACACAGAAATTTAGGAATCTAACCATATGCAGTCTTGTAGCAGGACAGTCCTGTGACTTTTTTTTTGTCTCTTGTTTTCATTTATTACCCTTTTTTTGGTTAAGCAAACATTTATTTGAGAGACAGTATGGCAGTAATTGGTATGTCATGACAAGCAGTATGTAATTAGAGGACCAGAATGACAGGCATTCCAAGCATGACCCTACTATTACACATTGCTTTCTTCAGTGCAGTTGCTTAGTTCACAGGTATCAGTATATATAGTTAGTCAGGGTGAGAATCCAACCAATTAGCTGCTAGTTTCAAAAACATGCTGAAGATTATCAGGACCATTGCCTTACCCATCTTGTGCATATAAATGTATGATTTTGCCTCTGTCATATTTCCTAGCTTTTCTCCTTCTCCTCTCTTCATTGTCTAATCCTCAAGTTCTCGCTTTTCTTTTAATTGTGTTATGCCTTTCTAAATTTTTTTTCCTTTGAGTTCCTATACTAGGAAGACTATACAATATTTACACATGTGGGTCTGGTTTATTTCACTTAGGAGTATATCTTCACGTGGTATCCACTTATATATAAAGGCTTCAAGTTTATCATTCTTTATAGCAGAATAGTACTCCATTGTATAAAAATACCACATCTTTTTCATCCATTCCTCAAGTGATGGGCATCTTGGTTGTTTCCAAGATTTAGCTATCACAAATAGTGCTGCTATAAACAAAGGTACGCAGATATCACTATGATATGACATTTTCAGATCTGTGAATATTCCCAGTGGGCGGATAGCTGGTTTAAGTGGGATTATGAGTCCTAGCTTTTAAGGAGTCTCCACACTGATTTCCATAATGGTTGCACCAATCTACATTCCCACCAGCAGTGGAGAGGGTTCCTTTCTCCCCACAGTCTCTCCAACATTTGTTGTTGGGTGTTTTCTTTATGATAGCCATTCTTTCTGGGGTGAGATGGTATCTCAGTGTTGTTTAAATTTGCATTTCATGAATGGCTAGTGATGTGGAGCATTTTTTCATATATTTATTCACTTCTTTAATTTCATCCTCTGAGAAGGGTGTGTTCATCTCAGATGCCCATTTCTGGATTGGATCTTTAAATTTTGGGGTCCTAATGTTTTTTAGTTCTTTATAAATTCTATAAAACAGCAGTCCTTTTTCTGAGTGCTTATTAGTCAAGATTGTTTTCCAAATTTGTGGGTTGTCTTTTCACTTTGTTGGTATTTTCTTTTGATGTGAAAAAACTTCTCAATAAGAGGAGGTCTCAGTTGTTAATTCTTTCAAGTGTTATCTGTGCAATTGAATTTTTGTTCAGGAACTCTTTGCCTACCTATATGTCTTCAAGAGTTCCTCCTACTTTCTCTTTCAGGAGATTTAGTGTATCTGTTTTAATGTTTAGATCTTTAATCCATTTTGACTTTAGTTTAGTGCATTGTGGTAGACCTGGGTCAAGTTTTAGTTTTTGGCATTTAGGAGAGTCAGTTTTTCTAGCACTATTTGTTAAAGAGGCTATCTTTCTTCCCATGAGCATGTTTGGCCCTTTGGCAAACATAAGATGGCTGAGTGTATTAATAGAGGCCTCTGCATCTGCTAATCTATACTCCATCTATCCTCAGGTCTATTTTGTTGCTAGTACCAGGCTGATTTTATCACAGTAGCCTTGTAGTATTCTTTCAAGTCAGGAATTGTAATGCCTCCTGCCTTGTCTTTGTTGACCAGGATAGCTTTTGCTATTCTAGGACTTTTCTGGTTCCAAATAAATATTAGGAATGATTTCTCTAGTTCGGTGAGGTATGTTGGTGGTAGTCTGATAGGGATTGCATTAAATCTGTACAGCAATTTTGGGAGTATGGCCATCTTCACAATGTTGGTTCTTCCTATCCAGGAGCATGGAATATCTTTCCATTTTCTGAAATCCTCTATGATCTCTTTTTTCAGAGTATTATCATTTTCCTTGAAAAGATCTTTGAATTCCTTAGTTTGATTAATTACAAGATACTTCATTTTCCTCAGTGCTATTGGGAAAGGTATTGTTTCTATAATTTCCCTCTCAGTGTGTTTGTTGTCTGTGTATAGAAATGCTATTGACTTGTGGGTATTGACATTATATCCTGCTATGCTATTGAATTTGTGCATCAATTCTAGTAGCTTCTTGGTGGAGTTTTTTGGATCTTCCAAGTAAAGTATCATGTCATCTGCAAATAATGATAATTTAACTTCTTTACCTATTCTTACTCCTTTTATTTTTTTCTCTTGTCTAATGGCTGTAGCTAATGATTCCAGAACTATATTGAATAGGAGTGGTGATAGAAGACAACCTTGTCTTGAACCAGATCTAAGAGTAAAAGATTTCAATTTTTTCCTACTTAGAATTATGTTAGCCATTGTGTTGTCATAGATGGCTTTTATCAGATTGAAGTAGAGACCATCTATTCCAATTTCCTGTAGGACTTTGAACATGAATGAGTGTTGGACTTTGTCAAAAGCCTTTTCAGGAGTATTTGAGAGAGCTTGCGGCTACCCTGCACTTGCGGGACCTATCAGTCCCAGCCCAGGTGCAGCGTGGGTGAGACCATTTAAACCACCTTGGGACGCCCACCACCACTCCGCAGCACCTCCTGAACCCTGCCCACAGTAGGAATTTCTGCTGCTTTCCAGGAATGCCCAGACCCAGTCCTAGCCCAGGCACAGTGAGTGTGTGGGAGAGCTTCCAGCTACTCTGTGGCAGAGGGACCCTCTTCCATCCCCTTTGAACCCCCCCCACTATTCCACAACACCTCCCTCACCCCACCCACTGAGTAGAAATTTCTGCCATGTTCCAGGAACCCCAAGATCCAGTCCTAGCCCAGGACAGCAAGTGTGTGGGACAGCTCTGGCTACCCAGAGCCAGTGGGACCTACTGGTCCCAGCCCAGGCAAAGAGAGGGTGAGACCCTCTTTCACCCCCTTGGGGTGCCCTGCATCACTCCATAGTACCCCCCACATCCCTCCCACTGGGTAGGAATTTCTGTCGCGTTCTGGGAACCCCTAGATTCAGTCGAGCCCAGGCCCAGTGAGTGTGTGGGAGAGCTGCCTCTCCCCCCTACTCCACCTTGTCCCCTCCAGACTCAGCTCAGGCCTGGCATACAGATCTGGGGTGAAACCCTGCAACTGCAATCCCTGCAGAGAGTGTTGGGGACAGAACCACCCACCTAGACCAGGAGCAGAACATCTTGCCAGATGAGCACAACAGGTTCACCTCCAAGGGCAGCAGGGGGAAGGAGCTGAGCACAGCAGCCACACCGAAGCCAGGTACAACTGGATACATACAAACTTTGTAGATCTGCACCTGAACTTCAGGAGGTGCTTAGGTTATACCTGCAACAAAGATCTACAACAAAGGTCAGAAGACAGTGCTACACAAAATGACAATGAGAAGGAGCAAAATGCAATCTCAGAACCCAATCCCACCCATAACAAGTGCAGAGGACACAAACAGAGCAAATTTGGAATCACATAGCTGAAAACAATGAATCAACGGCTTCTGAAATAAAGAAACAGCTGCAGAAAGTTATAGAGGAATTCAGATTGGAAATGAAAAAAGAAATCCCTAAGTTAATAACAGTTGAAGTAAAGAATCAAAAGCAGAAACACATGGAAGCAACCCAGTGCCCACCCAGAACAAGTGCAGAGAACACTAGCTCAGCTCAAATGTATGAATTAATAGCGTCGATAGTAAATAAGCAACAGCAGAAAGTTATAGAGGAACTCAGAGTGGAATTCTTTTCTACTAGCTCAGCTCAAATGTATGAATTAATAGCGTCGATAGTAAATAAGCAACAGCAGAAAGTCATAGAGGAACTCAGAGCGGAGTTCTTTTCTACTAGCCCAGCTCAAATGTACGAATTAATAGTGTTGATAGTATATGAGCAACAGCAGAAAGTTATAGAGGAACGCAGAGCGGAACTTTGTGAAATTAGAAAAGAATTCTCGGAACTCATTGCATCTGAAGTAAAGTATCAAGTACAGAAACATAGGGAGGAAACCCAATCTGAAAAAAACACTGCAGTAAAAGAATTAATAACTGCTTCTAAAGAAGACATCAATAAAAAAATAGAGGAGATTAGAAAAATGATGGATTCCTTGAATGAGCAATACAGGAAAGAAATAGATCGCATGAAGCAGAGTCAAAGAGATGTAGAGGAATTTAAAAATCTCAATCACAATCTTGCAAAACTGTGAAAGTGAAGACAGAGTTTCAGACCTTGAAGATGCTGCTGCAGCTAGTGAAAAGATAAGAAAGGATCTCTTAAAAACAACTAGGATGTAGAAAAAAATTATCCATCACCTGCAAAATGATGCAAAGATGAACAGTGTAAGACTAATAGGCATCAATAAGAAAGGAGTCAATACAAATGACATTAAAAAATCATGGGCTGAAGTAATAGCAGAAAATCTCCCAAATATGAGAAAACAACCTGACATTCAGGTAAATGAAGCATACAGAATGCCAAGTAACCTCAAACCAATTAAAAACACACCAAGATATATAATAATCAAAATCCCAGAAATTCAGCACAAGAATAATATACTGAAAGCCACTAGAGAAAAGAAGCAGATCATATTCAAAAGAAAACTCATCAGAATTATGGTCAACTTCTCTTCACAAACCATGAAGGCTAGAAGAGCATGGAGCAGAATACTTCAAGTCTTCTATGAAAACAAATTCCATCCCAGATTACTATACCCTGCAAAACTCTCTTTCAAGTTTGACGGAGAAGTGAAATACTTTCATGACAAAGAACAAATAAGAATTTAATGATGACAAAGCCAACCCTACATAGGCTACTGAAAGATGTTCTAGAGAGGGACCAAAATGATCAGAACTGCACGAGTGAGATCAGAAGCAACTAACTAAATAGGGCAAGCAATTAAACACAGGAGAAAAATGGGTAAAAAACAACAGATAAATAACATGTCAATCGTAAGTCAATACATCTCAATTCTAACCATGAATGTAAATGGATTCAAGTCACCAATTAAGAGAAATAGATTGGCACAGTGGATTAGGAAACAAAATCCAACAATATGCTGTATACAAGAGAAACATTTAACTCATAAAGACATTCATAGGCTGAAAGTCAAAGGATGGAACACAATACTACATGCCCCAACACCTCAAAAAATGCAGGGGTAGCAATCCTATTCTCAGACAGTCTCAACTTCAACAATGATCAAGCGAAATAAAGAAGGCCACTATATTACTGGTTAGGGGAAAAATTCAAGAGGAAGAGTTAACACTCATAAATATATATGCACCAAACACGGGAGCACCCAACTATATAAAGCAAATCTTAATGGACATAAAAATTCTAATATCCAATACCACAATCTTAACAGGAGATCTTAACCACACTTTATCCCAAAAAGATAGGTCAACCAGAAAAAAACTTAGGAAAGAAATAATAGAACTGAACAGGAGATTGAAACAAATGGACTTGGTGGAAATATACAGAGTGTTCCACCCAAACACAGCTGAATACACATTTTTCTCAGCTGCACATGGGTCATTTTCTAAAATCAACCACATATTGGTCCATAGGTCATGCTTAATTATATGCAAGAAAACAGAAATTATCCCATGTATATTATCTGACCACAGTGCAGTGATACTGGAATTAAATGACAAAAGAAAGCAGAAAATACCCCTAAATAAATGGAAATAAATGAAATCCTACTCAGCAAGCAATGGATCACAGATGTAATTAAACAAGAAATTCAACAATATCTACAATTCAATGAAAATTGAAGCACAACTTGTTACAATTTATGGGATACGATAAAAGCAGTTCTCAGAGGGAAATTCATAGTTGTGAACTCACACATTAGGAAAACAGAAAGGGAACAAATAAATACCCTAATATCTCACCTTCACCAACTAGAAAAGGAAGAGCAAACCAAACTCAGAGCCCAAAGACAGGAAGAAAACATAAAGATTAGAGCAGAAATTAATTCAATTGAGAAGAAGAAAACAATTCAAAGAATTAAAAAAGCAAAAAGCTGGTTCTTTGAAAGATTAAGTACAATTGATAAGCCCCTAGCTAACCTCTTCAAAAATGGAAAGAAAAAATTCAAATACAAGCAATAAGGAATGAAAAGGGTATAATTACCACAGACCCGGTGGAGATTCAGAAGATTATCAATAGCTACTTCGAGACTCTTTACTCTCACAGAATAGAGGACACAGAAGGAATGGACAGATTCCTAGAAAGGTACAAATTACCACAACTGAATCGACAAGATATAATCACTCTCAATAGAAAAAAAAAAAAAAAGACAATGAAACACGTGATGTAATTAAAAAGCTACCGACAAAGAAAAGTCCAGGTCCAGATGGATTCACAGCTGAATTCTACAAGAAATTTACAGAAGATGTAGTCCTACACTCCTCAAACTCTTCAGTGAAATTGAAAAGGAAGCAGTCCTCCCAAAATCATTCCTGGAGGCAAGTATTATACTGAATACAAAACCAGGGATAGACACAACTAAGAAAGAGAACTATAGGCCAATCTCCCTCATGAGCATAGATGCCAAAAATCCTCAATAAAAACCTAGCAAATAGAATATAGCAAATCATCAAGAAGATCATGCACCATGACCAGGTAGGATTGATCCCAGGGATGCAAGGATGGTTCAATATTCAAAAATCTAGAAATGTAATACATTTTATCAATAGATCGAAAACTGAAATCCACATGATCATCTCAATTGATACAGAAAAGGCTTTGACAATGTCTAACACTCATTCATGTTCAATGTCCTACAGAAAATTGGAATAGATGGCTTCTACTTCAATCTGGTAAAAGCCATTTATGAAACCCAACGACTAATATAATCTTAAATGGGAAACAACGGAAATCTTTTACTTTTAGATCAGGTACAGGACAAGGATGTCCTCTATCAACACTCCTATTCAATATAGTTCTGGAATTATTAGCTAGAGTGATGAGAAAAGAGAAAGAAATAAAATGAATAAGAATAGGTAAAGAGGAAGTTAAATTATCACTATTTGCAGATGATATGATACTTTACTTGGAAGACCCAAAAAACTCCACCAAGAAGCTACTAGAATTAATACAGAAATTCAGTACCATAGCAGGTTATAAAGTCAATACGCACTAGGCCATAGCATTCCTCTACATAGACAACAAACACAATGAGAGGGAAATTATAGAAACAATACCTTTTAGAATAGCACCAAGGAAAATGAAATACCTTGGAATTCATGTAACTAAAGAAGTCAAAGATCTTTTCAATGAAAATGACAGTACTCTTAAAAAAGAGATCATAGAGGATTTCAGAAAATGGAAGGATATTCCATGCTCCTGGATAGGAAGAACCAAGATTATGAAGATGGCCATACTCCCAAAATTGCTGTACAGTTGTAACACAATCCCTATCAGATTATCACCAACATACCTCACAGA
>NW_004524618.1:15234837-15278103 GCF_000260255.1 Octodon degus | reverse complement strand
TCAACATATCAATACTTGATGAAAAATACCTGTTCCATGTTATGCCTAAGATGTTTGATATTCAGACAGATAGTGAGGTCAAGCTTAACAGCCTACATTGTATGGTAATAACTATAAGCTTGTCTTCTGAATAGTTAACAACCTAATTTTGCAGCCCAAAATTAGAGAAAAACGAGGGCCACAAGGAAAGCCAACATTTTTGCCCTAGCCTTCCAAGGTCAATTAAAACTCAGGACATATAAGAATTTGTACTGTAATGTCATGTAACTCAGTAGTGTCCCAAATTTTCTGATCAAGGAGACTATGGGGCCAAAGAGGAAAGTGATCAATGATTTAGAATGTGCCTAAGGAGAGAAAACATTCTTTCAGTCTTTCACAGAGAATACATTGACCTAGCAATGGCCGTAACTCATCCACGTGGCTGACACGGACAAGGGATCTACAATCTGAGGCACAGGATCTCAGGATAAATCCTGAGGGGCTTTTACTGACCTTATCAGACACAAAAGCTACAACTCTTGTTATGTAGGTCCTGCTTTATCTTGGTCTTAACCATCCAGCAGAAAAGTATAAAAACGAAGGATAGGAAGTAAAGCCATGCTGTTATGTTGAGCTGTAGGGGACTCAGGTCAACAATTTCTGACATTGCCAGTGAAGCAGAAGACCGAATACTAGAATGGACTACTGGACTCTTTTAGAATATTTTGCTGAGTTAACACACCCATTTATTCAAATAACAGAACTAAACAGAAAAGGGGATACAGATGAATGTCCATTTTGTATCTGCGTATTCAAAATGGTTAGGATAGATATATAGTTACATTCTCTTAATGAATAGAGGGATTTGTTCTAATAGTGTTTGTAAATAGGATATCATGTCTGTATCTTGTACAGCAATTAACCACTAGGAATAATGTATGCAGTGTGTTAATTATTGAAACTGTCCTACGAAAAAAAAGAAAGAAAGAAAAAATGAAAAACAACAGAAAACAACCATCAAACAACAAGTAATTAACCAGAGCGGGAAAATAAATTTGAGGCTCTTACAGGTAAGTGTTCACACCTTGAGACTGTATTGGTAAGTGAAATAAGGCAGACCCATATGTCTGAAAAAAAAAAGCCTTTTCTACATAAATGGAGATGATCATGTGGTTTTTAGATTTTGTTCTATTGATATAGTGTATTACATTTATAGATTTGCATATATTGAACCATGCTTGCATCCCTGGGATGAATCCTACTTAGTCATGTTGTATAATCTTCTTGATGATTTGCTGTGTAGTATTTGCTTGGATTTTATTGAGGATTTTGGCATCTATGTTGATGAGGGAGATTGGCTTGTAGTTATCTTTTTTAGTTGCATCTTTCCCTGGTTTTGGTATCAGTATAATACTTGCCTCCAGGAATGATTTTGGGAGGATTGCTTCCTTTTCAATTTCATGGAAGAGTTTGAGGAATATTGGGATTATATCTTCCACAATTTTCTTGTAGAATTCAGCTGTGAATCTATCTGGACCTGGACTTTTCTTTGTCACTAGGTTATTTATTACATTTTGTATGTCATTGGCTGTTACTGGGTTATTGAGAGTTGTTATATCTTCTTGATTCAGTTGTGGTAATTTGTACCTTTCTAGGAATCTGTCCATTCCTTCTGTGTCTTCTATTCTGTGAGAGTAAAGATTCTCAAAGTAGCTATTGATAATCTTCTGAATTTCCACCGGATCTGTAGTAATTACACCCTTTTCATTCCTTATTGCTTGTATTTGAATTTTTTCTTTCCTCTTTTTGATGAGGTTAGCTGGGGGCTTATCAATTTTATTTAATCTTTCAAAGAACCCACTTTTTGATTCGTTAATTCTTTGAACTGTTTTCTTCATCTCAGTTGAATTAATTTCTGCTCTAATCTTCATGATTTCTTCCCATCTTTGGGCTCTATTTTTAGTTTGCTCTTCATTTTCTACATATCAGAGGTGCAACATTAGGGTATTTTGTTGTTCCCTTTCTGTTTTCTCAATGTATATGTTCATAGCAATAAATTTCCCTCTAAGAATTGGTTTCATTGTATCCCATAAGTTCCAATAAGTTGTGTTTGGATTTTCACTGAATTGTAGATATTGTTGAATTTCTTGTTTAATTTCATCTGTGACCCATTGGTTGTTGAGTAGAGTGTTTTTTAATTTCCATGTGTTTAGGGGTTTTTTTCTGGTTTCTTTCATCATTTATTTCCAGTTGCATTGCACTATGGTTAGATAATATGCATGGGATAATTTGTTTTCTTGCATATACTTAAGCATGACCTGTGGACTAGTATGTGTTCTATTTTAGAAAACGACCCATGTGCAGCTGAAAAAAAATGTGTATTCAGCTGTGTTTGGGTGGAACACTCTGTATATGTCCACTAAGCCCATTTGTTCCAAGCTCTTGTTCAGTTCTGTTACTTCTTTGCTAGTGTTTTGTGTGCTTTACCTGTCTTTTTGGGATAAGGGGCTGTGAAGGTCTCCCGTTAAGACTGTGGTATTGGATATTAGATTTTTCATATCCATTAAGATTCGTCTTATATAATTGAGTGCTCCCGTGTTTGGTGCATAAATATTTATGAGTGTTACCTCTTCCTCTTGAATTTTTCTCTGATCAAGTATATAGTGTCCTTCTTTATTTCATTTGATCATTCTTGGTTTGAAGTTGAGACTGTCTGAGAACAGGATTGCTATCCCTGCTTTTTGCTGAGGTGCTGGGGCATGTAGTATTTTTTTCCATCCTTTAATTTTCAGCCTATGAATTTCTTTATGATTTAAATGTGTATCTTGTATACAGCATATTGTTGGATTTTGTTTCCTAATCCACTGTGCCAGTCTGTTTCTTTTAATTGAGAATTGAGTGAATTCTAATTGTGAATTGAGTCCATTTACATTTATTGTCATAATTGAGACATACTGACTTACAATTGACATGTTATTTACCTGGTGTTGTTTACTTCTTTTTGTCCTGTGTTTAATTGTTTGCCATATTTAGTGGATTCCTTCTGGTCTCATTGGCGGTGTTCTGATCATTTTGGTCCCTCTCCAGAACATCTTTTAGTAGTCTGTGCACCTTTGGCTTTGTCATCATGAAATTCTTCAGTTGTTCTTTGTCATGAAAGTATTTCACTTCTCCATCAAACTTGAAAGAGAATTTTGCAGGGTATAGTGGTCTGGGCTGTAATTTGTTTTATAGAGGACTTGAAGTACTGTGCTCCATGCTCTTCTTGCCTTCATTGTTTGTGAATAGAAGTCTGCCATAATTCTGATAGGTTTTCCTTTCAGTGTGATTCATTTCTTTTCTCTAGCAGCTTTCAATATATTATTCTTGTGCTGGATTTGTGGAATCTTGACTATTATATGTCTCAGTGTGTTTTAATTGGGTTGAAGTTATTTTACATTCTGTATACTTTGATTACCTGACTGTTAGACTGTTTCCTCATATTTGGGAAGCTTTCTGCTATTACTTCTGCCCATATCCCTTTTATATCATTTATATTGACTCCTTCTTTCTCATTGATGCCTATTAGTCTTATGTTGCTCATCTTTGCATCATCTTGCAGGTGTTGAATTATTTTTTCCTGCATCCTAATTGTTTTTAAGAAGTCTTTTCTTACCTTTTCACTAGCTGCAATGATGTGTTCAAGATCTGAAACTCTGTCTTCACTTCCAGTCAAATAGTTTTGCAAACTTATGAGTGAGATTTTAAGTTCCTCAATATCTCTTTGTTTCTGCTTCATGCGATCCATTTCTTTCCTGTTTTGCTCATTTAAGGAATCTGTCATTTTTCTAATCTCTATTTTTTATCAGTGTCTTCTTGATAAGCAGTTATTAATTCTTTTACTACAGATAGTGTTTCTGATCTGATTTACTCTATATGTTTCTGCAGTTGATTCTTTACTTCAGATGCTATTAACTCAGAGATATCTCTTTTTATTTCAGAGGTTATTTCGGATCTGAGTTCCTCTATACTCTTCTGCAATTGCTTCTTTACTTCATAGGCTATGGTTTCAGACATTTTGGCTGTGTGATTCCCAGTTTCTTCTGGGCTAGTGTCCTCTGTGCTTGTTCTGGGTGGGCTCAGGGCCTAAGATTGCATTTTGCTCCTTCTCTTTGTCATTTTGTATAGCACCGTCATCTGATCTTTGGTATAGATCTTTGTTGCCATTATAACCTTAACACCTACTGAAATTGGGGTGCAGATCTACTAATACTGAGTTCATCCAGTTGTGCCTGGCTTGGGTCTGGCTGCTGTGCTCAGCTCCTTCGTGCTGTAGTCCTTGGAAGTGAATTTGTTGTGCACCTCTGAAAAAATGTTCTACTTCTGGATTATTTGGGTGGTTCTGTCCCCTAGACTCTCTCCAGGGAGTCAGCTGCGGAGTTTCACCCCAGGCCTGTATGCCAGGACTGGGCTGGGTCTGGAGGTGTCCCAGGAGCTCAGGGAAGCACAGGAGCTCTTCCACACACTCGCTGGTGCTGAGCTTGGGGTGGATGGGAGGGGTGGGGGGCTCCCCAGAGTGGGGCGGAAAGAGTCCCAAGAACGTGGTGGAAGGTCTCACTCACAGGGCTGGCCTGGCCTGCATCTGGGGAAGTCCAACCAGTGCAGGGGAGTGCAAGAGCTCTCCCACATATTCACTGGGCCTGAGCTTGGGCTGGATGGGAAGGGTTGAGGGTTCCCGAGAGCATGGCAGAAAGGGTCCCAAGAATGAGGCAGAAGGTCTCATTCACGAGGCTAGCCTGTACTAGATCCGGGGAGTTTTAACCAGCGCAGGGGAGCACAGAAGCTCTCCCACACACTTGCCAGGCCAGGGCTTGGGCTGGATGGGAGGGGTAGAGGATTCCTGACTTCCTGGCAGAAAGGGTGCTGAGAACGCGGCGGAAGGTCTTACTCATGGGGCTGGCCTGGACTTTTAGTGGTTTTTTGTATCCTTAGTTAGGTTAACAACTATTTAATTTTTCATTGTGCTTTATGTATATTTTCACCTTATGTCTTTCTCAGCGGGTTCATTATCATTTTTTTTTTTCTGTATTTGGGGCAGGGTCTACAGGATATACAGGGTCTCAATACATAGATTGGACTCATAGTGACTCTCCTGTTTTCAGCCTCCCAAGCTCTGTGATTACAGGTGCGTGCCACCACACCCAGTCTCAATCACCATCTCAGCGTGCCCTGAAGCCAGGGCTGGCACAGCAGGCCAGGGGTCAAACCCCAGCCACTGCCTCTGCCTAAGTAGGTTGGCCCACTGGATTCACTATTAATGTACAAGAATGCTACTGATTTTTTGTGTTTTATATTCTGTAACTTACTGATTTTCATTAATAATTCCTTTCTTTTCTTTCAAATTTTAGTAAGGGTCTACAAGGTCTCACTACATAGATTGAACTCATAGTGATCCGCCTGTGTTCAGCCTCCCAAGAACTGGAATTATAGGAACGTGCCACCAAGCCTAGTCTCAATTGCTGTCTCAGTATGCCCTGGGGGTGGGGCTGGCAGGGCAGGCCAAGGATTGAACCTCCGACCCCTGCATCTGCCTAAGCAGGCGCTTTAATCCACTGAGCTATTTTTCCAGCCCTTCATTTATAATTCTAAGAGATTTTTGCTGGATTTGTGGGAATTGGTTATAGAGGAACTTGCCATCTCAAATAATTATAATTTTACTTTTTCCTTTTTTGTGTGTGTTTAGAACAGCATCTACAGGGTCTCACTATATAGATAGGACTCATAGTGATCCTCCTGTTTATAGCCTCCCAAGTTCTGGGATTATAGGCACATGCCACCACGCCCAGTCTCAATTGCTGTCTCAGCATGCCCTGGGATGAGGCCAGCATGGCAGCCCCAGGGATTGAATCCTGGACCCCTGAGCCTGCTTGCAGGCACTTTAATCCACTGAGCTATTTGGCCGGCCCTTCCTTTCCTATACAAGGGTTTGCATGATTTCTCTCTGAAGGAACTTTTGGAGGTTGTAGCACTAATAGCTTCTCTTTTAGGCCCACTTTGCTCCCTCCTTACAAGTTACCTCAGACAATCCACATTTCTGGATTCTCCAAACTTCTGGGGTCTTCACCACACCTTCAGCTTCACACTCACAGCTTCACACATTGCCTTCTCAAGGGCAAATTGCCTGGCCTTCCAAGCATTCTGAAATTGAGGTGGAAATCCTCTTAATCCCACAACACTTGCATTTTGTGTGTTCCTATAATCAGAACCATGTGGATGCTGCCACAGTCTGCTGCCAGCTAGCTGGAGCAGTAGTGAGGCTTCTTCCCCTCTTTGTGGTAGGGCTCAAGTGCTGGATCTCCAGACACTCTCAATCCAATTCTGAGGAACAAATTCTCTATGCCACCACCACTGTGTCTCATGGTGCTCTGTGGCTTTCTACTCAAAACAGTCTTTCATTTCTGCATTTTTAAGGCTGCAAAGGGTGGAGACTTTCTGCTTCTTGGGGTGCCCTAGGGCATCTGTTCCAGTTTCTTGTTCCTTCTCAGCAATCAAGATCTCTGCTCTAACTTTGTAGTCCATACCTTTCCTAGAGCTTCTCTTCTGGTCAAACTCACAACATTTAAATCATCCTGCTGGGCTCTTTGCTCTTCATTTTCAACATAAATCTGGATGAAAGCCTCCAGCAATAGTCATGGCACTGCTCCAATATTAGACTGCCTTGGAATTTCTTCTTCCAGGTTAATCAGTCCTCTACGCTTAATCTTAGACTCGGGCAAACTGTATGGACTTGATCAAAATACAGAGAAACTTTCTGCCAAGCCACAACACACATGATTTGGAGTCCAACACCAATGCAGTCCTTCTTCCCAGCACACATCTCCTGAATCTGGTCTTCACCATCCGGATTTCTGTCAGCCCTTTGGTCTTCTGAACTCTGACCAGAATCTCCCATACAGAGCAGCCTAAGGCAGTCCAGCTCTACTCTTTCAAATGACATCTCTGAACCTTTCCAAACTCTTCCCTCAATCCATTCCCAAAGGCTTCTGAACCACATAATCAGAAATAGTCACAACAATGACCCAGTTCTCTGATACAAAATTCTGTCTTGTTTTTTTTTTTTTTTTCATTGCTGAGACAAAATATCCAGCACCCTGGCAGGCAAGATAGTTCAGCGGACTAAAGTACCTGTTTTAGGCAAGCTTAGGCAAGCACAGGGACCGTAGTTTGATCCCCAGCACCACCTGTGCCAGCCTTGTTCTCAGAGTTAGCTGAGCTGGCCAGAGTCCAGGCATAGTGATGCATACCTGTAATCCCAGCACTGGGGAAGCTTAAAGCAGGAAGATCACCACAAGTACAAGCTGCATAGTGAGACCCCTGCAACAACCAAATATATTTGGAAAAAAAAACCACCCAGCACCCCAAATTAAACAGGAAAAGGTTTATTTATCTCATAGTTTGTAGAAGTATCAGTCACAATCAGTTGACTCCAAGGCAGGTTGACATAGTGAGGGGCAACTGTTCATGGTGTTACAAGACAGCAAAAACAAGAGCAAAAGGTGGAGGAGCAGAGAGAAGACTCTTTCTGTCCCTTATATCATATGTAATCTACCTACCTTAAGGTGGGTATATTCATACCCATAATCCCAACAATGGACCATGAGTCAATCAAAACTCTAGATTCTGCTGCCCCAGTGATTGCATGAGGCTTTGGGAGGACATCAACGCACAAATAATCATGATGTGTGATAGTTTAATGGTTTGTTTCATTCTGTTTGCCAGTATCTTGGGGAAGAATTTTGCATCTATACTTATTAAAGAGATTGGTATATGATTCTCTTTTTTGTTCAGATCTTTGTCTGGCTTTGGAATTGGGGAAGTTATAACTATAAGGGATAGCATCCAGCATAATCCACTATTCACCTTAGAAGTAGAAGAGTCTGGGGCAGAGTTCAATTTAGTTTGACCCCTGCCTGAAGTATTTACATAGAAGACATCTGGGCCAGGCCACCTTCCCTTTTGTTCTTGCCTAAATTGCCCAATCCCTCACTCCTTCCCCTGCCCTGCCAAAACTTCACAGGCATGTAGGAGATAAGGAGGAGACAGGACTAATTAAGGTCAATAAGAGCCAGACCATTTTCCCATGTTTAGCCATAAATCCCTCTGCCCAAGACCTCGCACCTATAGGATCTAGAGGGCATCATATTCCTGCTGTAACCCTGCACCTATGGGATATATACCACATCCCTGCCCAATCACCATAGTAACAAAGAAACTATGTAAGCTGGTAGGGAACAAAGAACTAAGTCTTTGTGTTTTCCCAGTTTGTAGGGGGAAGAACACTGACTACTAGCTAAATTAATAAAGGCTCTATAATTCCTATAATTTGGTTTCCCCTGGGCAATATATCCAATCCTGGGCATTATAATAACTTCCAGGACTAATTTTATTTTATTTTATTTTATTTTATTTTATTTCATTTGTCTTTTTGAGATGTAGTCTTGGTATGCAGTTCAGTCTGGTCTTTAGCTAACTGTATCCCAGGCTGGTCTTGAACTCACAATGATCCTCTTGCCTCAGCGTCCCAAGTGCTAAGATTACAGCCATGCACCCACCAGGTGCCACAGGAATGCCTTTTGGAGTATTGCTTCCTTTTAAATTTTATTTATTTATTTATTTTTATGTATTTGGTACAGGGTCTCCAGGGTCTCACTATATAGATTGGACTCATAGTGATTCTCCTGTTTTCAGTTTCCCAAGTGCTAGGATTACAGGGGCGCGCCACCATGTCCAATCTCAATCACTGTCTCAGGACACCCTTCAGGCAGGGCCCACATGGCACATGGGGGATGAAACCCCAGCTGTATGTGCTCTGCCTAAGCAGGTATGTTAGCCCGCTGAGCTATCTGGTCAGCTCAAATTTTAAATTTTCTTTTTTCTTTTTTTTTTTTTTTTTTGACTGAGGATTGAACTCAGGACCCTGTGCCTGCGAGGCAGGGACTTTATTCTACTGAGCTATCTCTCCAACCCTAAATTGTATTAAAAAGTTTGAAGAATATTAGTGTTAGAAATTTCCTAACATCTTTACAAAATTCAGCAGCGAACCAGGCCAGAAATGGGTTTTTCTTAGTTCATAGTTTATTTATTTCTGCTTCAGTTTTATTGTTTGTTATTGGATTATTCAAGGTTTTTACATGTTTTTGTGCTTCAATTTTGGTAATTTATAGGAATCTATCCATTTCTTCTGCATTTTTTTATTTATTGGCTTAAAGGGCTATGAAGTAGTTATAATAATGCTTTTTATTTTCACAGTGTCCATTGTGTTTTCACTTTTTAAAAAATTTCTAATTACACTGATTTGGGTCTTTCTCTTCTTGTTAGAATGGCTAAGCTCTGTCTGTTTTTTATTCTTTCAAAGAATAAAAAGTCTTACATTCATTAGCGCTGGGGTGTGTGTGTGTGTGTGTGTGTGTGCATGCTTGTGTGTGTATTTCGTTGACTTTTGCTCTGATCTTTAGATTTTTATAATTTCCTTCCTTGCACTAGCTTTTAGTTTGAATTGTTCTGTTTTTCCAGGATTTTTGAGGTGCACCCTTAGATTATTTAGTCTCATTATTTTTGTGTTGAGGGGATTCATAGCTATACACTTTCCTCTTAAAAATGCTTTCACTTGTATCCCATAAGTTTTGGTGTACTATACTGTCATTATCATTTACTTTTAGTGAGCTGGGGAGATAGCTCAGTAGAATAAGTACTTGTCTGGCAAGTGCAAGGCCCTGAGTTCAATCCCTGGTACCACAATAATAATAATAATAATAATAATAATAATAATATTATTATTATTATTATTATTATTATTATTATTTTAGAAACTTTTATTTATTCCTTGAGTCCCTCTGTAATGCATTGCTTAATTAAATGTATAGCCCCACTCTCCAAAAAAGAGTATACTGTAGCCTGGGATTTGTGCTGAGGTAAGAGGACTAAGGAATTGTGTGCCCTAGGTCCAGCTGATGTCAGAACCTGCCTGACCTTGCACTGAGCTGGGAGGACCTGGGAACTGTGTGCCCTGTCCCCAACCCTGGCTTCTCCACAGCACAGGGCAACAGAGTTGACAGACAACTGACTAACCTAATCAAAGAACAGACTAGCACCCAGAAAGAGTTTCTCTTCAGGACTGAAGTTATACCCTACCACACAGACTAGGTGAGACAGCCTTGGGAGATGGGCTTGGAGGAGATGATAGGTAAATAGGGATCTCTTGGGATTCCCTGGGAGTTCTAAGCTGAGACTAGAAAGAACTCAGGGCTGGAATTCTGTTGTGGGAGGCCAGGCTTGGTGGGAGTAATTGTCACAGGAGGTAGGCCTAAAGGAGTCATTTAATTTCATGGTGTGCTTGAGCTGTGGCAATGATGCCTACATGTAACATAAATTAGTTAGCTGAATTACTCCAGGTCAATATGAAGGCAGCTTAATTGTCTTCACTAAAATCATAGTCTTCTTTGTTTTGATGAGGGGTTGTTCAGAAATGGACCCTAGGGTTTGTCAATATCTGGTTGACATTTGATGCCATTGTTGCTGAAATTACTATTATAGCCAAGGTAACATATTGGTAGCTAGCAATTGGTTTTCTCTCTATGCTCATATCTTGATTGCCTGGGGGTAATAAACAATACAGTGTCTTGCTCTTGAAGAATGGGGCATTGGGCTGTAGGATTTGCAACCACTGGCACAAAAACAAGCAAACAACAAAAATATTAAATGACAAGGCAATCAAATTTCTCCCAATACTCACAACTCACCTAAAACTGTTCAGAGGGCATGGAGTTAGGGGAAGGAGATCGTGAGCTACACAGCAGATAGGTGGGAAGGGTTGGAAGGAAGTTTTTAAAAAAGAATTAATTAAGGTGCTTAGCAAATTTAAAGATGCTGTCACTAATGAGATCATGAATGAAACAAATGATCAGTGAGTCTAGAAAAGATGCTAATAAACAGACAGCAGAACTAAAAAAAAAAGATGCAAAGCATGAGTGCCTAACATAGAAAAGAATGGGAGTCCACTAAAAAGGTCAAATCCTTTCACAGATATTAAATACATGATAAAAAGTATAAGCACCAGAGATGACTGATGTGTAGGTAGTGTCAGACCCACCAGAAGTGCTGAATGATCAATGAAGGACAGATAGCTTAGAAACAAGAAGAGAACATGAAAAACGAATCCAACTTCTAGATGATGCAGGGAGGTCTAACATAACAGTCATCGGAATTACTGAAAAATTGAAAGACAGCAAAAAGGGCATAAAAAATTATTTACGCAAGTAATAGGAAAATAACTTTCTAGACTGAGAAAAAGAATTTAATGTATGGAGAAGTGAGCATATAGAACCTGGTCATGTGTCTCAGTTACTTTTTACCCATTACTGGGACAAAATACTGACACCCAAAATTAAGAAAGGAAAGATTTGTTTAGCCTACAGTTAGTGGAGGTTTCAGTCCATGCTCTGCTGACTCCAAACTGGATGGCAGCAGTTCATGGTGCAGAAAATAATGAAGAGCAGAGGAGGAGCAGCAGCTGCGGCATCTACCAAGCCTCTCTCTCTTCCTTCTATGCTGACTGTGAAGACCTGCAGAACAGAGCTCCTCTGAGGAAGTGGGGCAGCTGCAATGATCAAGCTCCTCCAAGGAAGTGGCACAGTGAAGATCGGAACTCCTCCAAGGAAGTGGGGCATGCAGAAGCCTTCCTCAATCCCTTTTTATCCCTTGTAGTGCTGAGTCACTCAGGGTGGGTCCCCATGCCCCAGGGCATGGAATACCAAGTGGATCCAGCCAAGCTTCTAATATCTTAAGTTGACATAATATATCAACCATCACACCATGATCAGGAAAAACAAAAAGCAAGTAACAAACAAAAAAATCAGCCTAGTGCCACATAATAATTAAAATACCAGCTAAACAACACAAAGACAGACTCCTGAAGTCTAGAGAAACACAATAAATCACCTATAAAGGAAACTCTATCAGAGTTTTAACAGATTTCTCAACACAAAGCTTAAAGCAAGAAAGCACGGAATGAAGTGCTTCAAGCTCTGCCTTAGTTACTTTTCTCCTTACTAAGACAAAATGCTCACTGCCCAAAGTTAAAATGGGAAAGGTTTAATCGATTCAGTTTGTAGAGGTTTCAGTCTATAGTTGGCTGGCTCCAAGCCAGGTGGCACGGCACAGGGGACATCACAGAGGAGAAATAGTCCTCTGCAAGCAGGTAGGTGAGAGCACTAGTCTTTTTTTTTTCTTTTTTCTTTTTTTTTTTTTTTTGCCTCATATTTCCATGCAGGAAACCCACCCTAGAGTGAGTGTAGCACTAACACCCTCAATCCTTGTCAGGAGTAATCAGTGGACTGAATAATCACACGCCTTTGATTTCAGCACCACATACTGTAGATCCAGCCACATCTAGAAAGTACCCCCTACATGACTACATGGGGCTTTGGGGGGCATCTAGACACAAGCCATAACCTTCTGGCCCTGGCGCACAAAGACTCATGCACATCTTTTTATGCAAAAGGCATTTAGTCCATCTCTGAGAGTTGCCAAAGCCAACTAATCAATGAATTAAAGATCTGGGTCTTTTAAAGAATGAATAAAATAGATAAACCCTTGACCAATCTTACCAAAGAAGGAAGGAAAAGGCACAAATAACTGCATTGAGAAATAAAAAAGGTAAAATCCCAACAGACATTGTTCAAACTCAGAAAATAAGAGCAAGGCTCACACACTTCATAAACATATATGCCACACAATCAGAGAACTCAGAAGAAATGTAGAGATTCTTAGGTACACATGAACTGAACTGAGGAGACTTAACAACCCTTAAAAAATCTAGTAACTTCTAATAAAATTGAAATAGCAATTTAAAAACTACCAATAAGGAAAACTTGGGACCTGATGGAATCACAGCTGAATACTATAAGACATACTGTTGATATTATATTAAATGGGGAAAATTGAAAGCCTTTCCTCTAAAATCAGGAGCAAGAGAAGTTTGTGTGTTATAACCACCCCTGTTCACATACATTTCACCAGATGCTAAACTAAAATCAAAATGAATCAATGGCCTAAATGTTAAAACAGAAACACAAACCCCTGGAAGACAAACTAGGTAAAACTCTTGAAGCTATAGATATAGGCAAGGACTTTTTTTTAATAGAACTGCAATGTCACGAGAAATAATACTGAAAGTCACTAATGCAGTCAGGTCAGATTTAAAGCCTTCTGCACTGAAAAGGAAATAACCAACAGAGTGAACAGATAATCCACACAATGGGAACAAAAATTTGCCACCTAAAACACTGCTCAAAACAAAAAGGACAAAAAAAAATGTGAAAAAAAATGCTCATCATTGCTAGCCCTCAAAGACATTCAAATTAAAACTACACTGAGATACCATCTTACTGAAGAAAGAATGGGTATCATCAGGAAATCTAATAATAACAGGCTGGTGCGGATGGGGAGAAAAAGAAGTCTTCTAAATTCTTGGTGGGAATTTAATATAACCAGTATAGAGGGGCCGGGGAGATGGCTCCGTAGAATAAACGCTTCCCTAGCAAGCACAAGGGCCTGAATTCAATCCTTGGTTCTGAAAAAAAAGTGTATAGAGTAGTGTGGAAATGCCTCAAAAAACTAAAAATAGAAATTCCGTATGACGCAGGTATCCCACTTGTAAGTATCTTTCCAGAGAGTTAAAATCATCATATTACAGAACACATGCATCCCATGTTTGCAGAAACATACTTTATAATAGTTAGATGTTGGAAATGGTGTATGTATCCATCAACAGATGAAAGGATAAGGAAAAATTATTTACACACAATGGAGTACTACATTGCCATAGAGAAAGATAAACTTTGTAGGTAAATGGATGAAATTTGAAGATACAATTTTAAGTGAGATAAGTTAGATGTATAAGTTCAAATATCACATGGATGCTCTTCTATGAGAAATATATATAATATATACATATATACATATATGTATATATGTATATATTATATATATGAAGAGAGATAAATAAAAAATAGGGAGTTTAAATATTTCCTCAAATTATATATTGCATTGATTTGAAACATTTTAATATATGCTAATTAGTTTCACTTATACTACTAGGTTTTCTTAGTTCATTGAAAGGAAAGTTTTGTATTATTATCTTTTTAAGATCTGTTTTGATTATGTCTTTTTTTTTTTTTTTTTTTTTTTGGTGGAAGCGGGGATTGAACTCAGGTCCTTGCGCTTGCCAGGGAAGAGCTTATTCCACTGAGCCATCTCCCCAGCCCCTAGATTATGTCTTATACTGAGAAACTACTTTGAAGACATGCATAATATTTTAGTTACTGTTATCATCTTATTAGTTGTGAAATTTTATCTTATTTTTTCATAAAATAAAAAAGCAGAAAAATTAAGACAGAATTACACAAACAAGAGTGTTCTTTGGGCATGGTGAAATAGCTTAGAGGCATAAGCACCTACCTGGCAAGCACAAGGTCCCAAGTTCGATCCCCAGTGCCCTGGGCACGCCATGCCAGCCTAGAACCGAGTGTGGTGGTGCACATCTGTAATTTCAGCATTCAGGAGGTTGAGACAGATGGAAAGCTATGAGTTTGAGATCAGCCTGGGGGTACAAAAGCGAGCACAAGGCCAGCCCTAAGTGTGTAGTGAGACCATATCTCAAAAATTAAAAAGTGTTATTTGATTTCCATATAGTTGCATAATTTTTTTTAGTTGCATAATTTTTGTATTTCTTTTTATTGACTTCTAACTTCACTGTGCTACAGTCTGATAATATGCTTATATAATTTCAATTCTTTTACATTTACTTAAGGCTTAAAGAATCAATTACAGTATTAAATACAAACTGAATATTGACAAACCCTAAGAATCAATAAAGTACTATCCTTGTCCACAGAAAAGAGATCTATAATTATAGTACAAACACTAAGACAAACCAAATATTGACCTACACTAAGTATCTACTGAATGGAATAACTTTACCTTTTCTAACAATAGCACAATATTCAACATCAAGAATATAAAGTTAAAGACTGGAGAGAGCCCAGTGGACTAAGTGCCTGCTTAGGCAAGGACAGGGGCTGGGGTTTGATCCTCAGCATCACATGCTGTGCCGGCCACTGAGACTGGGTGTGGTGGCACATGCCTGTAATTCTGGTGCTGGGGAAGCTGGAAATAGGAGGCTCACTGTGAGAATAAGTTGCATACTGAGACCCTGTACCAAATACTTTAAAAAGAATATAAAGTTATCTATTTATCTAGAGGTCCATAAAGCTTTGCAGTTATACTAGTAAAATTGGAGGGAATAGAGAACTAGAGAAAAAAGATAAGATTTATAAATTTAATTGTTGTAATATGAGAGAGGAAAAATAAGAAGAGATCTTATTTTTTATTTATTTATTTACTTATTTTTTGTGAAATCGGGGATTGAACTCAGGCCTTGCACTTGCCAGGGAAGCGCTTATTCCACTGAACCATCTCCCCGGCCCTAAGAAGGGATCTTATTAAAGAGTAAAAAGAAATAATAAAACACCTAACACTTAAAAAAATAACAAGAAAAAGAAGAAAAAAGATAAATAGCAAAAATAGGAGATGAAAAAAGAGAAAAATGTTGGAGGGGAAAAAAGTAAAAGGGGAAAAAAAGTAAATTAGAAGAAGAGAAAAAGACTGGCACATGGGAGGCTAAACACAGGTGGATCACAACCAATCCGATCTACATAGTGAGATCCTGTAGACCCTGTAAAAAGTGGGAGAAAATCATCCTAACTGAAAAAAAAAAATGAATCAAAGAGAAAAATAATATAAATTAGGGAAAAAAAAAAGATTGAGTTTCTGGGGATATAGTTCAGTGCCATGAGCGCCTGCCTAGCAAGCACAAGGTCATGAGTTTGATCCCTGATAGATTAAGTCAAAGAAAAAAGTCCTGTATTATTGAATGGGTGCTTTCTTCCCATAATCTGCACCCTTGGGATCCAGCCAGATATGTTTTGCTATGCCTAGCTTTAGGGCGAATGGGCCTTTGAGGTGCCGGACTTGCACTAAAGGCCCCTCTGGTCATCCCCCAATGCTGGCTGCTGTTTACGCTGTCATGTCCTTGCTCCCACTGGTGGGGGGAGGGATGTGATCAGCCCTCTCTTCCCTACTGGACGTAGGCCACAAGGCTGGGGTTCTAGTGGCTGCTGGAGCTAACGCCAGCAGTTGTAGGGGCTAAGTGCTCCCTTCATCCCAGATGGGCTGGCCTCAGTCCTGGCCTCTTGCTGCTGGTAGTCTTGGTCTCATAGTGATTCTGTGCTCTGCTGGGGGCACAGCCCACTCCTCCATGGCGGCTCTGCTCTCTCATGTGCGACCGGGGTCCCACTTTTCTGTTGAATGTCTGCTGTCCCGAGAGAGGGGTTACTGCTTTGAGCCTGCTCTCTCTTGTGCTGCAGGAAGCACTCTGGGTCTGCTTTTTCACGTGAGGGTGTGCTGCTACTTTCTTCATCAAATTGAAGGGCAGTTTGGGAGGGTACATTAGCCCAGGTTGGAAGTGATTCCCCCTACCTTTTCTTTTCTTTTCTTTTTTTTTTTTTTTTTCGGCTTGAAACACTTCACTCCAGTTTCTCGTGGCCTTTATAGCTTGTGTGGAAAAATGTGTTGTAGTCTTAATGGCTTTACCTTTATAATCAATTTTTAAAAATACTTTGTTAGGAGAAGACATTGATTCATCCCATAAATATTTCACTGGTTGATTTTGTTTGAATCATTTAAGTTCAGTTCTGTCAAGGTTAGCCTGGCTGGACCATGAAGAGTACCATTTGAGTTCACGTAATGCTCTATCCTTATTCTCTTTGTATATATAAAGTGTCTGTTATATGTTGCCTGCAAGGTGGATAAGAAGAAGGGAGACATGAAGATAGGTAAAACAAGGAAGAGCAGAGAGAATAGAGTAGGAAGGAAAGTAGGTTAAAAGGAAGAAAGATCCAGCTAGAGCAGAATGAAGGAAAAAAACTTGAAAAATTAAGAAAAAGAAGAAATAATATTGATATGGAAGAAAGAAATGAAAAGAGAAAATGAAAAAAAAAAAAACTCCACAAGAACTCAGAAAAGATACATAAACAAGAAAACTCACAAAAACAACCACGCGGATGCTATACCCTGTAGCCAGAGGGAGCGTCCACCCGGGTCCTTCCTGCTGTAGTTGTAGTCCACCTGCAGGCCACTTCCGGCCCTGCCACTTTTCCCCGACTCTTTGCAGCCACCCTGGGAGTGGTGAGGGCTGTCCGTCTCTCTGCATTTACTTCCTGACCACAAGCATCTACTTCCTTGTTGGAGGTACCTACCTGATTAGCTTCCAAGACTGACGTAGGGACTCCCTTCCTGAAGCAGGATTGTGGTGGTGGTTAGAATTTCCTGCTGACTCAGATCTTTCTGATGTTTGGGGGAAAAAACAGGAAAGGGCGCCCTCTGGATGATTCTGTTCAATCTTCTTCCTTCTCTTTCATCTACAAAGACGCAACACTTGGGTCCTTGCCTGTGGAATCAGCACTGCCCCCAGTTGGTGACATTCAGCCTCGGTTCACCCAGGGAGGGGTGGGGTGGGAGGGATTCCCTTGTCAAAGCTGGGTGATGGATGACAGGTAGGATGCCTCTGGGACATAATGTTCCCTGGTGTTTGGGAGGATAATGGTGGGGAGGGACAGCCCATTTCTGTGTCACTATCTCTCTTTTTCGCCTGTTGCTCTTCTCTGGCCCCAACAACCTCCAAGCTGGGTTTCCACTTCCAGATAGGAGGGAAGGTATGTGTGAGGTCTGCCTATCTCAGGAGCCCGGCATTTGCCAGACTGGCTCCTTCCCTCAGGCTGTGAGAACTGCTTCACTAGTAAAGGATCAGGTCCGCTCCTCCTTTTCAGTAGCCCAGATATTTGATTTGAACTAGACATTCATCTTTTTGATTGAGTCGTCCGTTCCTGGGTGTGACTTCCTCCACTTCAGAATACCTGCGCCATTTGGTGACTCTTCAAGGATCTCCACTGTGCCACCTGCCTCATCAGCCATGTTGGAATCCTAGATTTTATTTCTTTGTGTTCATTGATCTTGTCTTCTGGAGAGTATCATTTTCTATACATTCCATTTAGTGAAATTTTTATTTGTGATATTGTCATTTCATTCCTAAAACTGTAATTTGGTTAATTTGTTCTTTAATCCTTTGTTTATTTTGTTATTAGAATCTTCCTTTTAATTTGTGAATGCAATTAATATATTTTAACATTATTATCTGCTAGCTATGTTTGCTATCCTGTTTCAATGATTAATTTTTCCTTGATTATTTTGGTTACAGTCTCCTGTTTCTTGATGTTGTCAGCACTTTTTGATTAGATGCTGAGCGGTGTAACCACTACTTTACTGAATGCTGGATTTATTGTCTTCTGTTATTGTTTTCTGATCTAGTTGGCATCAGGTTCTTTATGGACCGGTTTGGTCTTGTCAGGACTCTTATTAGAGCTTCTCAGGGTGAATGCAGTGTTTCCCTTAGTCTAGCGGTACCTTAACCTTCTTACTGAGGTGAGACTCCTGCGAGGTCTGCACTAAAATGCCATCAGTATCGCCAATGATCCTTCACCATGGTTGGTTGGAACTTAAATCTCTCCCAGCCTGTGTGAGCCTGTACATTATTTCACTTTTCAACTGTTTGTTATTTTATTATGCCATATACATCTGTAACCTAGCAGTCAATAGCCTTGTCAAGAGGACTCTGGTATAGATTTCTGTAGCCCTCGCTCCACGTAGTTTCTCCTTCTAACTACTAGTTCCGCACCTTCCACCCACCTCAACATCTCAGGTCTCTGATCGCCATCTCCTAAAGTCAGTGAGGCCCAGTGAGCTTTGTTTGGGTTTCTCCTCCTTCTACCTGTGTTCTAGGAATGGATTCAGAGACTAGGGCATTCTAGAGGATGTGTCTAGTTTGTTTCTCTTGTCTTAGGAGTCATTGTTCTGAGCTACCTACAGTCCACTGGTTAAAATGAGATGTGTAGTGTATTTTTACCCAAGCTTTTAGTTTAGTTTGGGAAGGCAAGTCCAATTCTTGTCACTTTATCATAGAAACAGAATGCCAATTTATAACTGGTTAAATCTCTGCTCTACCTGTAGGTAATATTGTTCATTTATCCTTTCTCTATTTTTCTTAATCAACTTCACTAAAGATTGTTTTATCATCAAAAAATCAGTTTTATCCCAGTTTATCATCTCCAATGTACAGTATCAGAATTTAGATTTATGTATATGTAAAAAATTTTCTTTTTGTCACTTTTCCATTTTATATCTTTGACTTGCAGTCATTTTCCTCTGCATAAATAGACTTGCATACGTACTTATATATAAGCATTATAGGAATTACTTTAATGGTTATCTCAAGAATACCCTTAAAATATCTTCTGCTCTTCATTTTTGAAAATATGTTTGTTATTTACGTGAAGTAAATGGATCACTATAGGCTAATCAGGATTCCTTTGTCTTCTGGTTTGCTTTGTTTCCTTCAAGAAATCTGTTACATCTTTTCAGTCTGTGTTCTTCTTTTTGTTTTTTAGATCACTATCCTTAGTCTTGTTCAGTTTCAATACAAGTTTCTAGGCCTGGCTCCATTTTGTTTTATTCATTCTACTTTCTGTACGTTATATTTTCTATACATTGAAATGTACAATACTCTCCGCTACTTTTTCTTCAAATGTTGTGTTTCCTCTTTTTAAGATTCTTTTTTAGAATTCTTGTTACCCATAAAACTTCATGCCATCTTCCATCTATTTTAAAGTCTGTTTTGTGTTATTCATCTCTAATCTTTCAAAACTACATTCCCTAATAATTTTTTAATATCTGGCTTTCATTTCATTATTTCTTTCTTTGGTTCTAACTATTTTTCTGTTTCATCAATTCATTGAGTTTAAATTTTAAATAGTATTTTAAATTTTTCTTCATTTCTTTTTGAAATTTACATGTTCTTTTTGGGGGTGGTTATTTTTTCTACTAAGATGATCACACTGACACAATTTATTTTGTATATCAAGGTAATACTAAATCTGGTGACTAAGCCATACTTATTTTTGAAAAATACTTTTTATTTACAAAAGTAAAATTTCAGAAAATAATGGATAGTAACCTGAGATGTCTTCATGTGGGCACATTTCAGTAGACAGGTTTTCTCATTTCTGGTCAAGGAGCTTCTCTCTAGTTGATGGTGAATATTTTAAAAATGGTATTCAGCTCCCAAAAGAGTTCTTTCTTTAAATAACAGAGGTGGGGGCCAGGGAAATGGCGCAGTAGAATAAGTTATTCCCTGGCAAGTACAAGGACCTGAGTTCAATCCGCGGTTACAGAACAAACAAACAAAAAAAAAAAAAAAAAAACAGAGCTGGAAGGCTAGATAAATCATATGTTTCCTTTATATTTGTTTTTTTCTCTTGAGCACCTGAAGAAGCCTGGCTCTCTGTGCTGACCCTGTCATGAAACTCCCCTGGGGTGGCATTTTTGAGACTGAATCTTGCTACATAGATGGTCATACTTGACAGGCACTTTGAGCTGGCCTTGAACTCACAATCCTCATGTCCCAGCCACCTGAGTGTGAGCCCCCATGGCGTGCCATTTTTGATAGACTGTATCGACTCACTTTTGGGGGATGTATCCTTTATTACTTATATATTTCATCCCTTATTTTATATTTGTTATATGGGAATTACAATATTTAAAATACCTAATATTGAGACTTATCTACCTGGTTTGTTTTCCTCATTGCGTATTACATAGTATTATAAAATATTTGATAAAAAATTATTAAGTAGCTCAGTCTGTTTTTTTTCCCCTTGAAGTTATGCAGAAAGTAGAATTGTTCTCATGCTATTGAGGAAGTTTTAGAATAAGAGAGAGAAGTGATGATAAGTCAGTAGCTAAAAAGCTGCATAAGAGAATGAATCAATATTCAATCTTCTAAAAAGCGAACAGGGCAGAAAGCACAAATAATTGTACTAACTTCTTTCCACGTGAAGTTGAAAAAAATACTTTCAGCAAGAGTCAAAAAAGTAATTTATCTTTTATCAGACAGTAACCAAAATATATTTAATTATACATAATAATTTCTCTTTACATTATATAATATAAACTGTACTTTATCTCCTACCTTTAAAAAGTAGCATTTTTTCAAAGCTAGCAGTTAATTGGCAGGATTTGCACCCTGACTAACTATATATGCTGATACCTGTGAACTAAGCAACTGCACTGAAGATGGCAATGTATAATAGTAGCGTCATTCTTGGAGTGCCTGTCATTATGGTCTTCTGAATACATGCTGCTTGTCATGACACGCTGGTTGCTGCTGTGTTGTCTCTCAGGTAAATGTTTGTTTAAAAAGGAAAGTTGTGGTGAATGAAGGCAGGAGACAGGAAAAGGGGTGTTGTGGGACTGTCCTGCTACAATGCTGTACATGGTTAGATTTCTAAACTTGTGTGTAAAAAATATGTAATTGTTTATTCCTATTTTTTAAATATATTTTAATTTTTAAATTTTTTTGTCATATTCTATAGGGACTTAAAGTTTAACATATTAATACTTGATGAAAAATACCTGTTCCATGTTTGATATTCAGACAGATAGTGAGATTACGCTCAACAGCCTAGGTTGTAGGGTAATAACAATAAGCGTCTCTTCTGGAGGGTTAACAATCTAAGTTTGTGTAACAAAAATTAGAGAAAAAGGAGGGCTGCAAGGAAAGCCAACATTTTGGCCCTAGCCTTCCAAGATCAATTAAGACTCAGGACATAGGAGAACCTGTACCATAACATCATGTAACTCAGTTATGTCCCAAATTTTCTGATCAAGGAGATTATGGGGCCACAGAGGAAAGTGATTGATGATGTAGAGTGTGCCTAAGGAGAGTCACATGGGGAGAAGACACTCTCTCTGGCTTTCACAGAGAGCACATTGGTCAAGCAATGGCTGTGACTCATCCACATGACTGACACTGGCAAAGGATCCACAACCTGAAGTACAGGGTATCAGGATAAATCCTGAGGGGATTTGACTGACCTTATCAGATACAAAAGCTACAATTCTTGTTACATAGGTCTTGCTTTATCTCGGTCTTAACCATCTAACAGAAAAGTATAAAAAACGAAGTAAAAGAAGTAAAGCCATGTTGTTATGTTGAGCTGTAGGGGACTCGGGTCAACAATTTCTGACATTGCCAGTCAAGCAGAAGATCCAATATTATTATGGACTACTGGACTATTTTGGAATATTTTGCTGAGTTCACACATGTATAACACTTAAATGACAGAACTAAACCAAAAAAGAGGATACAGATGAATGACCATTTTGTATCTGTGTATTCAAAATGGTTAGGATAGATATATAGCTACATTCTCTTAATTCAATGAATAGAGGGATTTGTTCTAATAGTGTTTGTAAACAGGATATCATGTCTGCATCTTGTACAATGAATAACCACTAAGAAAACAATATGCAGTGTATTAATTATTGAAACTGACCTACTAATTTGATTTGAAACTGTCTCATTGCTATTTGTTTCTCAATAAAATTATGGAAAAAAATCTTCCATCCTTCAAAAAAAATAAATAAAAAGTAGCATTTAATATTTCTCCAAAATTAAAAAACAGTATCACTCATAATAGCATCAAGAAATTAAATACTTAGGAATTAACCTAACCGAGGAAGTGAAAAACTTCTACAACAAAAACTATAGTACTCTGAAAAAGAAGAATGAAGAGAACATCAAAGAATGAAAAGATATCTCCTGTTCCTGAATAGGCAGACCAACATAGTAAAGGACTAATACTTAGAATATATAAAGAACTCAAGAAACTGAAATCCCCCAACAAAAAATGAGCAACTGACATGAATAGAGGCTTCTCAGAGGAAGTACAGATGGCCATTAAGTACAACATAACTAGTCATTAGAGAAATGCAACTTAAAATAATGCTGAGATTCTATCATACTCCAGACAGAATGGTTGTCATGAAAAAACCAAACTATGGTGACATTGAGGAGGAAAACCCAACTCTCCTACGTTGTTTGTGGGAATATAAACCTGTACAATCACCATGGAAATCAATATGGAGATTCCTCCAGGAGTTAAAACTAGAAATTCCAGTTGACCGAGATATTCCCCTCCTACGTATCCTCTCAAAAGAGTTAAAGGTATCATAATACAGTGATTCATGCATAGCCATGTTTATACCAATATAATTCATAATAGCCAAATCTTGGAAGTACCTTTATGTCCATCAACAAATGAATGGCTAATGAAAATGGGGCATTTATACAATGGAGTACTGCTCTGCTGTAAGAAAGTATAAACTTGAGTCATTTGTAGGAAAATGGATGCACTTTGAGACCATAATGTTAGTGAAATAAATTAGACACAGCAGCTTAAATATTTCGTTTCTCTTATATGAGTCATCTGAAGTATAAATAAATCAAAGAGTGGATGGATAATAGGAAGCAGAGAGGTTTTTGTTTTTGTTTTCAAATAGCAGAAGGACCAAGAGATGGAAGAAGAGAAGAGGAAGAGAGGGTGTAAAAAAAAATTAAGATGTATAATTACATGTACCAACTCTCCATAATGAATATGATTGTGTACTGCAACCATGTACTAATAAGAACTTAAGAAGACATGTCTCCAAAAGTTTCCACTTTGCAGTTCACTTTTGCAGTGATTTCTAAAGTATTCTCACTTATTTAAGATAAGATATTTCCTAGATGTTTCAAGCTACTCTCAGAACTTGGTTTCTACATGGTTTGAAGAATCTGGTGTAGTTATCTAAAATGTAGAAAGGGATTCTGGAATAATGTAACTGATTCTAAAGGGCATTTCAGAGCATCACAATCCTAAAATAGAATGTAGTCACATATCTTTTAAAATCTGAACTGATACTTAACCTAAAGAAAACCCATTCTAGGGCTGGGGGATAACTTGGCGGTCTAAGTGCCTGCTTGGCAAGTTCACGGGCCCGGGTTTCATCCCCAGTACAGCATGCCATACCAGCCCTGGAACCCTGGGCACACCATGCTGGTTACCAAAACTGGGCATAGTGTCTCAAGCCTATAATCCCAGGGTTGGGCAGGCTGAAAACAGGAGGATCACTACTGAGCTGTGTAGTGAGACCCCGTACCAAATAAATAAATAAATTTTTTGAAAAGAAGACCAATGCTCAATTTATAGGAAAATGTGTTTGTTTTAAACAACAACAACAAAAAAGGTCTTTATAACAAACTTGGCACTTTTTAACTTGCCAGTTGAACAGGCGTTGAGTTCGGTTAACCCTCAGTGTCACAGGATTGGTTCCAGGATCTCTGTAGTGGATGCTCAGGCTTTTTATACAAAATGCTATGTGTTTGCATGTAGTCTACATATGTCCTCCCACGTTCTTTCAATCCTCTCTCGATTACTTATGATACC
Source organism: Octodon degus (assembly GCF_000260255.1). NCBI lineage: Eukaryota > Metazoa > Chordata > Mammalia > Rodentia > Octodontidae > Octodon > Octodon degus. The sequence goes on along the minus strand of NW_004524618.1, from coordinate 15,253,648 downwards.
TAATGCAATGTAAGCGCAATGTAAACAGCTATTCTACTGGATTATTTAGGGAATAATGGCAAAAGAAAAGTTTGTACACATTCAGACGCAATTATTTTGAGTATTTTCCACTCAGCTGTGGGTCCTGAAGATACTGAGAGGGCCAACGATACTTGCTGTGCACTAAAACACAACACAGTGCCTCAGTTGGTGCAAGGTGCCTTGTTTCAGAGTTATGTTTAGCACTTGCATTTTATAATCATCTGTGTAGTCCTTTATAAGCAGTCTGTTTTCTTAGTGACAAGAGTAAAATCTGTTGTGCTGCATTGGTACTTCTGGAATGAGGTTGTAAGGACCAGAACTATTATGGCAGATGGAAAAAACAATTGGGTAGAAAGACACATAATTCTTTACTTTCTTCTGTCCCAACATAGTGTCTGGTATAATATATGTTCTGTAACATAGTTCTGTATCAAGTCAGTTTAATAAGACCACTGTGGTGCCTCATTTCAAGGAGCTTGCAGTCATTTAGGGAGAAAGGAAACAACATACAACAAATTGTTAAATAGCAACACAGAGCAGTTGGGCTTTAAGCAGTTGTATGTTAAACAAAAATAGGTGCTTCTGAAAATACTGCTATAGAAATTTCGAGAAGGAGGTAGATGGTGTGAGCTAAAGCAGGTGGAGAACATTTTGTGGGGAGATGGTATATGAGTTAATTTGAATGGGAAAGGGTATTTGCAAAGAATAATGGAACTGAACAAAGGTAATGTGGCAGAAGACAAGAGACATTCCTGAGAAAGAGAAGGCAAAGTAGTCCACGTAGAGTGTTTGCTTAGCAGAGTAGACAAGATGACTCTGGAGAGATAGGAGAGCTTAGACGATAGAGGACCTTAAAATTTGACTAGATTGTAGATCCATGTGAACATGAGTCATGACTGGTTCATAATTGCAGCCTAGAACCTGCCATAGTCACTGGTAGCTAGTATACATGCAATCCAATTTTGTTGTATGAATTCATGACTTGCATGAAGATATTTTGAAATATTGAGTGGTTATCTGGAGATCAGTAGGGACCCACTGTAGATTTGGAAGTATGCAGATGTCATGTTATAAATAACTCTTCCCAAGACCATGGGGGAAAAAATGGAGGGAAGGGCTTATGAGATGGCTCAGCAGACTAAGCACCTGCTTTGGCAAGCACAGGGACCAGGGCTGGATCCCTAGTCCCAAAGGTCACACTGGCCCCGCCCTGGGGGCACACTGAGCCAGCACGCAAGTCAGGGTGTGGTGGTGCTGCCTGTAACCCTGGTGCGGGGGAGGCTGAAAACAGGAGAATTACTATGAGTCCGAGCTGCATAGTAAGACCCTGTACCAAATACATAAATGAAAAAAAAATAAATAAAAATGGAGGGGGCAAATGTTAGGGTTTTTTGGTGCAGCAGAGGACAAAAAAAAAGACAGGCCTTTATTGAGAACACAGAGAGAACCACAGGAAGGTGGCAGGAATCCTCTGACCTGAAACAAAGGGGAACTGGGATTTTAAGGATTTCTGCTAGGGGTGGTGTTTGGGAGGTGGGCTCAGTGACAGGTAAGGAGCTGATTGGGGCTCCTTTGTATGTGCAGGAAAGGTAAAAGGAAGCTGTATTCAGGGTGGGAATGGAGGTGGAGGTGGTCATCGGGAAGACAGGCTGTTGTTTTGGGGCTTCAGCTATGTTAAATGACCACCATAATAATTCAGCAATTCATAGTCGGGCTGGAACCTATCAGTGGAGGCCGAATGGGCACAGGGCAGCTAGGCTCTTTCTGTAAGTAGCTGAGTGAAATGGGTTAATAGTGAACCAGGGAAGGGGGGAAGAAGAACTGCTTTAGGTTGAAGCAATTTGGGATTTATTGGGATTGTTTTTTTTTTTTTCCGCTGTAAAGACAGTGAAAGAGATGTTGCCAAGGTAGATAAACAGTGAGCTGATTTTAATACTTAAGAATTTCTTTCTTGATTATCTTTTTTTCCTAGGATTTCCTGGCCCACATGGTCATCTAAAGACTGGGCTTTCTTCAACAGTGCTCAATTCTGCAGACATTTTCCCAACAGAATAATGCTGTGTTCTCCTTTGAACATTTCTGAATTGACAGACTTGCTACCTCCAGAATTCCTATCCTATCAGAGGAGATTTGGGAAGCTTGTACAGAAAACAACTAGCCGGTCTGATTGCAAGTGGGGGGGGGGGCGTGAATGAGGGAGACCACCTCTCAGTTTAGAACTCAGGGACAGGTGGGTTCGTTAGGCTGCGAGGCAGCATCAAGCTCTAGTTGCCAAACCCCAGGACAGGAGATTTTCTCGTTTTCCCCCATGTCTAGAAGGAGAAGGTAGGTTTCGAGTGCTCACCTTCTGCCCAGCCCAGCCCGGACACTTCAGAGTTGAACCACGAATCAGGTTGATGCACTCAGTCAGGGTGCTGGGTGGAGGGTCCCTGCCCTCCGGGGCTTATTTCAGGGTGGCTGTCCCGGCGCCCCAGCCCACCTGCGAGCTTTTCCAGGCCGGGTGGGCACGGAGAGGAGGCGGGCTGCAGGTGGGCCGCCAGCACCTTCCTCCCACCCAGGGCCAAGCCCCTCGGGGACCGCGGTGTTTCCCCTTCTAGGACATCACTTCAAGGGAGGAAGAGAACCGCTCTTTCTCGCATTCTTTCTCTAGATCTAAGGCAGGAAGACGAAGAGCCATTAACAGCAGCAATATTATTACCATTAAGAACTCAGATCGAGAGGGGAGAAGCTGCGGCGGACGGGGCTCACACGCCCCACCTCGCTCGGGGACAAAGCTCCGCCTGGCGCCGCCGCGGAGGACCCGGCGGGGGAGGCGGGAGCCGCCCAGCCAGCCGCGAGCTGTCAGCGTGGCCGCGCCCCGCGGTCCAGGCCGCCGCGTCCCCGCCCGCCGCCGGGCAGGTGTCCTGCGGGACGATCTAGGAGCCCGAGGCGCAGGGGCCGGGCGGGCGCGGTGCCGGCTGTACTCCACGGATAGCCTCCAAAACCTACGCCCTGCGGCTCCTCCTCTCCCTTCGGCCCCTCCTGCCTGAGCCATGTCCACCAGAGGTGAGTGCGGGCCAGGTGGGCGCGGTCTGCGGACCGGGGCCCGGAGCTGGCTCACCTGGGCGGGCCAGGCAGGTGCAGGAGGGCGAGGGGCTGCGGGAGCCGCACCGGCCCCAACCGGCCTGAAACTTTGGCAGCAAATCCGTGTCTGCAGGGCGGGCGGCTCTGGAGAGGAAGCCCTCGCCCTTGACCTTCATCCCGGTTGTGGTCGAACCCCGAGGGCCAAGGTCCGTGCCCAGCCCACCTGTACCCGCTGCATGCAGGGGCTGGGCGGCATGGGGGATGGGCGGGGAGCTGCTGGGGGTGCGGGGAGGGAGGAAGAGGTGTTTGGTTTTTTTTTTTTTTTTACTTTTCCTTTTTTTTTTTTTTTTTTTTTTTTTTTTTTCTGTTTTTTGTTTTTTTTTTTTTTTTTTTTTTTTTTTCCTTCTTTCTTGTTACCATTTTGCAGCTTGGTTATGGAAAGAATCCAGGGCTTGATGCTGCAAGATTTAAAGCTGCAGTGCTTACGCTCCATTAAACAACAAGTAAATTTCCTACCTGAACCCTCCTTGCGTTCATTTCCTTCCCACTCTCCACTTTTAAGAATTTTATTTTCTTGGAGTAAAACAATTACTGCAGGCGAACTGGGTGATAGAACAGCAAATCAGAACTGCTTTTCAGGCAGGAGTGAGGGGAATGCATTTCTTGCCATCTGGAGCCAGCGAGGACGGTGGGGCAGAGTGAGTTAGTCAGAGCTCAGTGGCTCCTACTATGAGTGAAATGGCAGGGATCAAGGCATTGTGCAGCTTGCAGGCGACTAGAATGCAACGACTTGGTTGCTTTGTCATCCGCATTTGAGGAAAATATTGATTATTTTTAGGATGTGTGTTTGGAAAGCAATAAGCCCTACCCCTTGGGATGCCCTAGACCAACTTGTGAGAGGAGTTACAGAGCTGTTTTTTAAAAGACCTGAAAGCCTGAACTCTGTTTTTGGAGGGGAGTTTAGGAATTTAATAACATGGGCTGGACAATTAAGCACTGCTTTTCAGGTTTCACTCTGGGGATTATAATGAATAATCTCTATCTTGAATGTTTGAATTTCTTTTCAAGGAATCTGATCTTGGTTGATGGTTTTTCTGGCCATGTAGTTGGATGGTGCCATCTCTGCAATGAGGTGGTAAGGGCTGGGCAGAATGACAGGATTTATGGTGCAGAGAGCTGGTTGCAGAGGTGACAAGAGCCCCTGGGACCCGACCCACCTATTCACATCTAATAATCTGTCTCTGTTAGGAGAAGCAAAGGGAGGGCATGATGATAAGAGGAGAGATGGTCATAAGAGACCTGTGAGTATAAATGGGATCTTCAGGGGACTTAAGGGCCCCAGGTGTGCAATCTCTCATGTTCTAAGAGGAAGATTTTGGTCCTGACCTCTGTCCTAAGCACCAAGGAACACATGAAGGATGCTGTGTTCCATTGGAATACTCTCTGAGGTTCAGGTCCACCTCCAGATTCTGTCTACACCATTAACGTCCACGGTGTCAGTGTTGGACACTGTAGGAGCCAAGTAGCCACTGGGAAGGTTGGTCTATCAAGGAAGCATCACCATTAGGTGATGCCATCAATTTCACTTAGCCACCAAAGGTCCCCCCATCACAGGTCTCCGTGGTTCATCTGTGGATGTGGGGTGAAGTGGCCCGGTGACCCCTAGAGGCATTAGTCTTTGACTGTGACAAGCTTTCTCAGTGCTTTCTTCCTGAACCTAGTTCTCATGTAGGATGATTTAGACTCAGAGACCTTCCACTCAGCTGTCCTATCCCCCCTTCAAACCCTCAAACCCACGTTGCTAACCTTGAATCTAGCAGTTTAATCTTGCAGGAGGGCAAGACATAATACTAAATGTTAAGTTATTCAATGCTTTTTTATGTGCCAGCCACTTTGCAGGCATTATACCTCTTAATCTTCACAATAGTACAAACAAGTGGACACTGTCATTGCTTCCCCAGTTCACAGATGGAGAAACTGAGGTTCTGAGAGATTGTGTAATTTGTGTGAGCTTAAATAGTTGAAGTGTCAGGTTCTGATTTTTATACCCTTATCTGTTTGATTTTGACAGATTTTGTATCATCACCTCTAGTATTAATTTTTTTGCTATAAGCGGCACAATCATTGACTTACTAAGGAGACAAGGCAAATGGCCTGCATTGGAAATTAAGGACATTGCCTTGATAAGTGACTTGGAAGTCCCAGTACATGTAGGAGCTTCTTCATGAGCATTTGGTGATGACAAAATAGAGGGAACAGACTCCTACTAACGCTGGCTGTTGTTAACTTGACATTCCCACTCTGTTTCCTCCAGTTTCCAATTTAAGGACCAGGATTTCCTAGATATTGTTAAAGACGGAGGACTTTTCTTCTATCTGTATGAAGTACTTTTTATTTATATGAAGTTGCTAAAAACAACTTTATCTAATTGGTAGAATGGTTATTAGAGTAGCTGGTAATTGAACTTATCTAGAAAAATGTCTATTTTATCTTTTTTTTTAAATGAAACATGCCAATGCTGTTTCACTATTTTTTTTTTTTTTTTTTTTTTAGTTCCGTATCTGCTGTCATCTCTGCTTCTGAAACTAGAGACTAAAACTTCAGGATCAGAAATTAATGTGTCTGCTTAACTGTACAACTTATAAATAGGAAGGTCGTTAGTCCCTGGGAAAGACAAATCCCACTAATTTAAAAAATGATCCCTGTTTATTTCCAGTATCTAGGCTTGTAGGCTTTGGTAGGGGCAGAACTTTTGTAAAATTGAAAACACTAAAATCAGGTGACTCATAAAAAGTAAGCATCATTAAATATTTTTAGAGCAAAATATTATTCATCTAGTCTTTTATTCTATGATAGTAAAGTTATCCTATCTATGATCACCTCAAATATTCTCATCAAGGATTTTAAACTTGGTGGTGTATTTTTGTCACTAGAGACTGAAATGGATCTGTCACATCTTGATTTATGAGTTGCCAGCCACTGGAAATTATAACATAGAACAGAGTGCCCAAATCCATGGAAAACTGTCTAGGTAGTCTCTTAAAAATGTAGATTTCCGGGCCTTGTTCCAGCTCAGTGGATCATCAAAATCTAAAGGAAGAGCTCCCAATTCCTGTACGTGAAATGTTTTCAGGTGATTCTAAGGATCATTAGGCTCCCAAATTTCGGGAACATAAGAGTCATCAAGCATATCAATCTGGACTTTGCTTTTGAACTACCAAATCAGAATATTCAGAATAGGCTGGAAATCTGAATATTTCATAGGCTAGGGTTGATTCTTATGTGTGGGAAGCCATTGGAGCCATTGAGTTGGAGCCTGTCTCCTATTGCGGAATCCAGATCATCCAGCAAGTTTCTAAAAAGGTAACTTTCAAGTTATGAAAGTAATTATTAAAATTTATCATCAATATATTAATATTGTAAAATAGAAACATCTAAGTGGAATATACTACAATAAATCATAAAGTACATTTAAAATTCAAACATAATAGTACAGAAAGTTAAAAATATAAACTTCCTAGTTTTACTCTTGTTATCATTTGTATTGAGAATGTTACCCTGGATCTCATGTGCTCACAGGATGGGCTTTCATATCGGGATTAAATCAGGGGGTGATAGAGTGGACTTACTGTTAGGAGGTGGGCCTGCTCAGAAGAGGGGAGTCGCTGGGGCCCTGACCTGGAAGCCTGCATCTTCCTCTCCAGCTCCTTCCTTCTCTCTGTTTCTGATCACCATGATGTAAGCCACGTTCCTCTGTCCACGCCCTTCCACCATGCCGGCTCTGTATTTAAATTTGTTGAACATGGTCAAAAAACTGTGAGCCAAAAATACACCTCTTCTTGAAATTGTGGATGTCAGTGGTGGCCAAGACAGTGTTCTATTAATTTTTCAGAATAAAATATGGTGGAAGTACATCTGTGTGTCTTTCCCAGCTGTTTGCTCTCTGGTTAACTTTTGGTTCAATTAAGTAAATGTTAAATAGGTATCCCCACAACACAAATGACCGATAACAGACACTATGCAAAGCAAGAGATCATTCCATAAGCATGCTAGCTTTTCAGGTGCTTAGGTCTTGAGGGGAAAGGGGCTGGTACATGGATGTGGATAGATTTTAATGTGCTTCCAGAGAGAGAACTTCAAAGCGTGTATGCTTTGGAAATATTAGAGAAATCTCTCTGTCTTTGCTTTCCAGAATTTTGCCCAGGGGCCAGGGAGATGGCTCAATGGAATAAGCACTTCCCTGGCAAGGGCAAGGGCCTGAGTTCAATCCCCGGTTCTGCCAAAAAAAAAAAAAAAAAAAAACCCAAAAAACAGAATTTTGCCTAAACCAAAAGCAAACTATACATTCTTCCAAGTGGAAAATATACTTCAACTGCAGCTTTTCTTATTTGGCTAAGCACTGGTTTCCAGTGTGCTTGACTGAGAAAAGAAAAAGAATGAGAGCGCTCAGCATTTCATGAACTAACGCAGTGATGTCCAGAACTATCCATCCATTCATCAGTCCATCCATCCACCCATCTCATAAACATTTGTTGAGCCCTCCTAGAACTCATAATCAAATAAACTCCACTTAAAATCCCATTGTCAGTACTTGTTACATTTTGTGATATCGCACGGGATAGACAAGCCCAGGTGGTCACTGTGGTAGTACCACAGTGGAGCTGTTATCTCTTAAAGCATGCAGCATTAACCACACAGCGGCTTGTACCAAAAGAACCTGTTTTACACCCATTCCTTAGGGACCCCTGGGGATGCATTCTGAAGCTCTGTGTGGTCTTCTCCTGCAGTCCCTCTTGCCATCTGATCGGCTCATCTTGTGGCAGTGTGACAATGCTAATCAGATACCCATAATTCTACCCGCAGGGTAAAGCAAGGCTTGCATCTTCCACAGTCTCCAGTAGAGCTTCCAGATTTAGCTCCAGTTTTCTCCCTGACCACATTGCCGCTCTCTGATTTTGTACATACATGCTGGCCTGGAGCACAGTGCCGTCATTCCGTTCCAGATTGTTGCCTGGGTCAACGTTTACTTCTTGCATTTAATATAGAGATTGACATATACCATAGCAGTTATCCTTCAAACTGGAATACTTCTGTCTAGGACAATTGCTAAACCTGATGGGATGCTAGGAAAACAGGTGAATGAATAGCAGAGGTATTTTGAACAAATCATACTGTATGCTTTCTAACATATATTGTTTTAAGCCAGTTTGTACTTTGATGTCAATATATTCCTTGGACTCAAAAGATAGAATTTTGGTCGAAAGCTGAAGTCTGCCTCTGGTATTACTTGCATTATGGACTGCCTACATCAAAATTTAAACTTAAATCCTCGCCTGGCTCTTTCCTCCCTTTCAATCCAGCTCATTTCTAAACTATTTACCAAGTGATTAAGTTGGCTTGCTCAGATATAGTTACTATTAGAGATGGATGGCATTTATTGTAAAATCAAACCCAAGCTGCCAATGATGGTGCATGCCTATAATCTCAGGTACTAGGGAAGCTGAAGCAGGAGGGTCATAAGTTCAAGGCCAGTCTGGGCAATTTAGTGAGATCCTGTCTCAGAATAAAAAATGAAAAAGTCTATGAATGTAGCTCAGTGGTAGAACACTTCTGGGTTCAATCTGCAGTACCACAAAACAAACAAACACACGACTAAATAAATAAAATCCAAATGAAGAGTTGGGATATTTGCTTTTTCTTTGAGGAGGGGCACATGGTGGTTTCCTTTTACTGAGGTAAACTACCTAGAGAAAAACTACTGTATTGTGGGAAGGAAAGTTTTGGTCCCTCTTTCATTACTTTGAATAAGTGGCTTTATTTCTTTGTGCTAATAATTTCTTTCTTTCTTTCTTTCTTTCTTTCTTTCTTTCTTTCTTTCTTTCTTTCTTTGTACAGGGGATCGAACTCAGGACCTTGCACTTGACAGGCAGGCACTTATGCCACCAAGCTATCTCCCCAGCAATGCAGTTTCAAAGTGGCTTTAAAATGAATAGTCTAACTATGTTTATTCTTTTACTTACCACTTACTTGACAATTTTTTGCCAATATGCTACAGATTTATTTTTCCAGTATTATTTTATTTGGAAAATTATGTAATATGCACTTAGCACTATAAGGGAATTGTCTATTTCTTTAAAACCATAACTGCTAGGTGGACAAGTCTTTATTTAGTAGATGAACCTATAAAAACCTTGCATTATTGAACCTTGTATTAAAATAAAAATGAAAACAAAAGTTTTAGGTTAAGCACTCACAAATTATTTGCTGATTGATTGGTGATCACATGACTTTTATCCTTTTGTTTGATAGTTTTTGTAGACTTGTAGAAGGAAAAATCTCTCCATGCCTAATTATTATTCACATAAGAGAAATTAGTCCTTTATTCTGTATGGCGTGTTCTTTTCCCAATTCTTTAGCATGATTACATATCAGAATAATATTTGGCGGCATATATGTAACTGCCTTAGGATCAATTTTTAAGTAGTTTTTCCCAAAGAAAATACCTTATAGTATATTTTTGCATGAGGTTGAACCCACAGTCTTCACTGATGCTTTTCTTTCCCAACTTACTGGAAATTCATTTGAAAACATCGACAACAGACGAGGCACCAGAGAACGGGTGGTAACAATGAAGGGAAATGAGGACAATGAGGTAAACAGCTATTTCTGGCTTGCAGCTCCGAATAGGAATGAACAGAAGGAGAGGAGCCCCAGAGTCTGGGGGAAGCAGGGAGGGGAGACGGCCATAATTTTCAAAAGTGAAAAAAAGCTGCACAAAAGAGATTTAGATTGGCAATCTCTAATGGACTCCAGGGAGATGTTTTTGTTCTTATTGTTCTCTATAAAACAAGTCTATCTTTATTTTGAGTCATTGAAGCATTTGAGTGAGTAATGTTTATGGGCACTGGTGAAGGGCTGGTTTTCTCACCAGTTCTTTAGACCATTCATCTCAGGAGAACCTATTCTGTGGTTAGATGCTTGATCTAAATTGGAGAGTTAAAGTTAGAAAGAAGGTGTTCATTTATCTAGTAATTGAACGTAGATGGCAGTGTTCTAGGTGTTGAGGTGAGAAAGTCACTTGCCAAGAAGCACATGAAAGTCAGTGATAGTACTGTGAGGAAAACAAAGAAGAGCAAGTAGAGTAGTTAGTGTTGGAGGTTTGGGAGGGCGGGAAGGTGCTATTTGTGGGAGCCGTAATAGATGTCTCTAATAGAGTGACATTTGAGCAGGGACCTGAAGGCAGTGAAGAGGGCATGCAGATCTTACTTCTAAGGATGTTTTCTAAGCAGTGTGATGAGCAATGTGAATACCTTGAGATCTATCCAGCTTGCATTTGCTAGGACCAGCCGGGAGGGTCAGTGTGGCTACAGCACAGAGGCCAAGAGGAGGATAAAGATGGGGAGGGGGAGAGAGACAGAGAGAGACAGAGACAGACAGACAGACAGACAGACAGAGACAGAGAGAGACAGAGAGAGACAGAGACAGAGACAAACAGAGAAAGAGACAGAGACACAGGACATAAACACAGACAGAGAGGCAGAGAGGGGGGAACTGAGTCATATCAGACTGGTCTTGCAGGCCACTATAAGGACTTGAGTTTTATTTATTTATTTATTTATTTATTTATTTGATACAGGGTCTTGCTACACCACTCAGACTCATAGCGATCCTCTCATCTCAGCCTCGCAAGTGCTGGGATTACAGGCATGCGCCACCACACCTGGTTTCAGTGGCTGGCATGGCATGCAATACTGGGGGTCAAACTCTGGTCCTTGCTCTTGCCAGGCAGGCACTTAGACTGCCAGGCTATCTTGTCAGTGTAGGACTTGAGTTTTTCTCAAGTTAGGATAAAAAGAGGCAGAAAACCCTTGGAAATTTCTGAGCAAAGTTGTGAGGTAACTTGTTATAGTTTGAAGAATTGCACAGTCCACAATGTGGAGAGCAGACTGGGGCAAAGGGTGACTAAAGAAAGCAGGAAGACCAGCTATTGGGACTGTCAAGAGAATGGTGATGGTCCAGGTGACAGGAACTCAGTTGGTGAGAAGTCGCTGGGTTTTGCAAGTATCTCTCAGCCATTGCTTATAGGATGTGCTGGTGGGCTGGAAGCAGGAAGTACGAGAGAGAGGAAAACCTTGGCTATGTCCCAGTTTCTCAGCCATGGAGAGTGTAGTAGAAAGCGTCGTTTCCTAGGATGAGAAGAATGTAGGAGAGCACTGAGGAGGGGTAAGGTGGGGTGGGCAGAAGCGAGCACTTCGGATAGTCAGTAAGTCTGATATGTCCGCTAGATGCCCTATTATAAGGATACTTATTATGCCTACTTTGTAGATAGCGAAAAAGAAGCATAGATAAGTGAGGAAACTTGCCTAAGATCAGTATCAGTTAATAGAGGTTTGAGCCAGGATTTAAATTCATCTCTTCTTAAGGCCAGAATAGGTGCTATTTACCACAGAGCTGCCTGTTTTCATGAGGCTCTTTACAAATATCAGGAAAAGAGTATCTTTAGTTTTCATTTCTTGATTATTTGTGACTTCTCATTATGAGGTAATATTTCCTTTCTTTGTTTCTTTTCTTTTTTTTTTTTTAGACAGGGTTTTGTGGAATGACCTAGGCTAAACTTGAACATGTGATCCTCCTGCCTCAGCCTTCTAGAATTTTCTGCATCTTTTTAACATGGCTTGGCTTGGGCTTAAGGGAAAAAATGTTACATTATTCAAAATTGTATCATTTAATAAATTTAGCAATATTATGATTGTTGCCCTTTCCGGTGGTGACGACCTCCCCATGAGAACATGCCTCTCGCAAAAGATTTCCTTCATACCTCTCCAGAGGAGGAGAAGAGGAAGCAGAAGAAGAAGCGCCTGGTACAGAGCCCCAGTTCCTATTCATGGACGTGGAGTGCCCAGGATGCTATAAAATCACCACGGTCTTTAGCCATGCGCAGACGGTAGTTCTGTGTGTCGGCTGGTCCTCTGTCCTGCGCCAGCCTACAGGAGGGAAAGCAAGGCCCACAGAAGGATGTTCCTTCAGGAAGAAGCAGCACTAACAGTAGCCTCAATCAAGATGAGTGGGAAGCCATCCCAATAAACACATTTTGGATTAAAAATATATTATGATTGTTAGCCCTGAGAAATCACTGCTGAGACACAAACATCCTCTTATTTTGGCTTCCATTCATTGCCTCACTCTTTGTAACTTGACCGTTTGCAATGAACCAGGCCTGAGGTTGTGGCTACCAGACTAATGGAAGAGATCAGTGGTCTAGGAGTGTCCTGAGATAACACAGAGTCGAGGTACACTTGATAAAGTAAGTGATATTTGAATGGGGCCTTGAAGAATGAGTGGAATCTGCCAAACAGAAAAGTATGAAAAATAGTCTTCTATTCAAGACTCAGGAAACAGAACTTTTTTAGAATTTTTAAAATAGTAATTAAATATATTGAACTTTAAGATTAAAATACTTGAAGTTAGACTCAACATATTGGAACAATCCGAGGGAAAATTTAAAACCATCCTAGAGAGTGCAAAAGATTTAAGTCATTAGATGTAGTAAGCTCTTGTATAATGAGACACAAGATTGTAAAGATGTTCATTTTTCCCTGAATCTCTCTATAAAAGGAATGTAATCCTACTTAAAATGCCAACAAGAGCTTTTCTTGGGAAAATGGAGGAAGGGTACTATTCTTCATTTTTTCAAATAAAATATATGAAATTGTAAGAGAATTAAGTGTAATCATGAGAGATTGACCTTATTGGACAGTGAAACATAATATGAGCCTACAATAAATAGTGCAATTTTAGAAGAAAAATTAGAAGACTGAAAAACATCAGAGTACTTTGAACAAAAGTACATGGTTTTGTTTTTTTGTAGGAAAGATAACATTTCAAAGTTTGAATAAGAGGAATGATTATTCAGTATGTAATATTGGGGTAATTGGCTGTTTTAAAAAATAAACCTGAATCTATTTTTTACACACACACGTGCACAGAATTCCTCTTGCTCAGTGACAGAATATGGCAGAATATGGGTTTAGCATGTGTGAGGCACTGAGTTTTATCCTGAGCAAACACATGCACACACACACACACACACACACACACACATTCACACACAGAGAAGAGGAGAACATGAGTGACATGACTTGATAGCATTCTGACCTGCTAAACATGACATAAAGACTAAAAGTCCAAAAAGAGAAGGTGGACACATTTAGCTGCGTATAAATAAAGGAATTTCTGTGTGGTATTTACCACACTTTCTCTGCTGTCTTGTCATTCTCCCAGGCTCCCAGTAGAGCTGGCCCCAGGAATGTGCAGGTGGCACATAACAAGGACTGAGACCGAGGGAAGGGTGAGACCCAGGTGAGAGCCTTTTGGAAGCTTGATGACCACTTTGCTGGTGTTAGTGTTATAGCTTACGCGACCATCTCCTTGGGGTTTTCCTCTCCGCACAAAGCAGGCCAGACAAGCATTGCATTTCTTCGCTCATCCTGCAAGTGTGTATGGAGAAATTTTTTTACCAAACACAAGGGGCATAGGAAAGACTAAGGCATAGTCTTTGCCTTAAATACACCTTTGGGTAGTTAGGTCTCAGTGGTATTTCTTTTTCTGTTTTGGACAGTTGTAGAAATGACGCTAAGCTCTAGATGAGTGTTTCCTTAAAGTTAATGCTAGGCTGTCCACTGCACATGCTCACACTTTTACCATAGAAATAGGTGACCCAGCGGGTGAGCACTGGTCCTGCAGAGGAGGAGGACTGCCTGCTAGGCCTAGGAAGAGGGCTAGAAAAGCACTTGGGGTGAGGCTGGACTTGGCAGTTTAACTCATTGATCACAGCATTATCTTCTTCCCAAACAAAGGTATCTTCAGTGATGAACACTAAAATAAGGGTATGTGGGCACTTGATTCAGAACATTTGATTTAAATGAGCTTTCTATTAGTGTTCTTAGAGATTAGCCTGCCCTGGTTCTTTAAATACTTCTGATTAAATCAGGGCCTCGTATTGGATATACTCGTTCCACTGATTTCTCGGCTAATAAGCGCCCTTTAAACTTGGCCACATGAAGTGTTCTTCTTCTGACAGCTATCCTTCTTCCCTGCATGTGTCCCTACTCCCAGACTCTTTCATTTTGGCATCGAGCACACTGAGTTGTAGAGAGATGTAGTTGTACAGAGATGTTGTCTAGGGGGTGCTGTTTTCTAAACTGGGAATTCTGTGAAGCCAAGACTCAAATGATGCGTGGGTATTCCCAGATCTTAGTTTACTGTGGGACCTGAGACTGAGTGTACCATTCCTAAATAGCTGTTGACAGAACTGGGTGAATAAAGGTGGCTAAGAAATTCACAGTTTGGATAATGTCCCATGAGCAGCCAAAAAGAATGTGTGTTTTGATATGGAGTGGATCACTATGAAAAGATCTATTAAATCCATTGGTTCACACATTTGGTTCAATTCTGATTTTTCTTTGTTGTTTTTTTTTTTTTTTTTCTGGTTTATCTACTTGTGATAGTGAGGTATTAAGTCCCCAATGACAATTGTGTTAGTACTTATTTGATTTTTAATATCCACCAATATTTGTTTTTAGATTGTTGTGCACACCTATATTTGGTGCATATGTATTTATGATTACTATCTTTTCATCTTGGAATTTTCCCCTCACAAGTATGTAGTAAGTTTCTCTGTCTCTTTTTTGTCAGTCTTGGCTTGAAGTTCACTTTATCTGCAAATAGAATAGCCACCCCTGCTTTTTTCTGGGGTCCTGTGGCATAAAGTATTGTTTCACATCTCTGTCTGTCTTTTTTTTTTTTTTTTTTTGTATTTTAGGGAAAGATTTACAGGGTGCTCAGAGTCTCTCTACTAGATCAGACTCATAGTGATCCTCCTGTTTAAAACCTCCCAAGGTCTCAGCATGCCCCGGGGTCAGGGCCGGCACGGCAGGCCCAGGGATCAAATGCCTAGTCCCTGCGCCAGTCTGCTGAGCTATTTGGCCAGCCCTTGTTTTGCATCCTTTGACTTTCAGTTTATGAATTTCTGTTTGAGTTCAGTGTATTTCTTGTATGCAGCTTATTGTTGGATCATGTTTCTTGATCCATTTGGTTACCACCTACTAGCTCATAGAACATGCTTAAGTATATGCAAACTAGTTTGAAATTATTCCATGCATGTTATTAGACCATAGTACAATGACACTGGAAATCAGAGGCAAAAAGAACCACAATACACCATAAACACATGAAAGTTAAATGACTGCTGAATAACCAGTGGGTCACAGATAAAATTAGAGAAGAAATTGAAGCATCCATAATTAAATAGTAATAATGATACAGTATACCAGAACTTATCAGACACAATGAAAGCAGAGAAATTTATAGCAGTGAAATCTCATGTCAGGAGAGCAAAACAAACTCAAATAAACAACCTAATGCTGAACCTGAAACTTCTAAGAAAAGAACAGATATCAGAGCAGAAATTAATGCAACTGAGACTAAGACAACAATGCAAAGACTCAATGAATTAAAGAGTTGGTTCTTTGAAGGAGTAAATAAAATTAATAAACCTTTAGCCAACCTTATCAAAAGAAAATGGAAGGACTAAAATTCATGCAATTAGGGATGGAAACCACAATGGATCCTGTGGAAATCCAGAAGATCATCAATACCTACTTTAATAAGATGGAAAACATGGATGAAATAGGAAGATTCCTAGATACATATGAATTGCCAAAGTTGAATCAAGAAGATATATAAACTCCAAATAACCCAGTATCAGTCAATGAAATTGAAAATATTGTTTCTTGGGAGGCTAAAAAACAGGAAGGATCACTACAAGTCTGATCCATGTAGTGAGACACTGTAGATCCTATACTAAATACATAAAAAAGAAAATGTTGTTTAAAAAAATTACCAACAAATAAAAGCCCAGTCATGATTGGTTCACTGCTGAATTCTACAAGAAAAAAAAATAAATTCTACAAGAAATGTATTTACTTTATTAATTAAGTTTATTGCTTCATTTGAATACCTAAGTATCACATTCTATAAGACATTTAGAGAAGATCTAATGATGTTATTTCTCAAACTCTTTAATGAATTTGAAAAGGAAACAATACCCCCAAACTCATTCCTGCAAGTCAGTGTTACCTTGATACCAAAACCAGACAAGGATCAAACCAAAAACGAGAACTATTCCCTAATGAACATAGATGCAAAAATCTTCAGTAAAATACTGACAAACAGAATGCAGCAAATAATCAAGAAGAGTACACACCATCACCAAGTAGGATTCATCCGAGGGATGCAGGGATGTTTCCGCACATGCAAAGGATTAAATGTAGTATACTTTGTTAATAAAGCCAAAGACAAAAATCACATGATTCTCTTAATAGATGCAGAAAAAAAAAGCATTTGACAAACCATTCAAGATAAAATGGTTTGATCAACACCCATTCAAGATAAAATCCTACAGAAAATTGAAATAGATGGTCTATACCTCAATCTTATAAAAGCCATCTATGACAAACCAACAGCCAACATCATATTAAAGCCGAAAGCTTTCATTCTAAAATTGAACAAGACAAGTGGTCCACTCTTACCACTCCCATTCAATATAGTTCAGGAAACATTAGTCCGAGCAATTAGACAAGAGAAGAAGTTAAATTATCAGTATTTGTAGATATGGTACTCTACATAGAAGATCCCAAAAGCTCTACCAAGAAGCTTCTAGATTTAATAATCAAATTCAGTCACATAGTTGGATACAAAGTCATTCCTCAGAATCAGTCATATTCCTGAACACAAACAGACTCACTGAGAGAGAAATTAGTGATATGCAATCCCTTTCACAATAGCCTCAAAAGAAAAGAAAAAGAAAAAGAAAAATACTGAGGAATAAGTCTAACAATGGAAACAAAAGATCCCTACACTGAAAACTACAGTACTCTGGAAAAAGAGATTAAAGACTGTATCAGAAAAAGGAAAGATATCACTTGCTTTGGGGTAGAAAGGACTAATATAGTGAAAATGGCCATATTTCCAAAATTGTTATACAGATTTAATGCAATCCCAATCAAAATACAATTAGCATGCTTCACACAACTAGGGTAAACAGTCTTAAAATTCATTTGGAACCAGAAGACACATAGAATAGCAAAAGTAATCATAGGCAACAAAGTCAAGGTAGTGGTATCACAATCCCTAACTTGAAATTAAACTACAGAGTGACTGCGAGAAAAACAGCATGACATTGACAAAAACAAAAAAACCTGAAGATCAGTGGAAGAGTTTAGAAGATACAGAAACAGATCCAAACACTCATCCACATAGGGACCAAACTGGCTTTCCATAACTCAGAGACTAAAACTAGACCATATCTATCACCATGCACTAAGGTAAAATCAAAGTGGATCAAAGATCTAAATATTAAAACAGAAACACTATACTGCTGGAATAGAGAATAAATAGAACTCTTGAAGTTATGTATGTAGGCAAAGACCTAATGCCCAAACCCCAGCTCCATGGGAAATGCAAGAATCAACAACTGGGATTGCATCTTATTAAAAAGCTTTTGCACAGCAAAAATAAGTCACCAACAGAGTGAAAAGACAGCTTACAGAGTGGGAAAACATTTTAGCCAGTTCTTCATCAGACAAAGTACTAATATCAGGAACATGAAAGTATTAAAAAAAAATCAGATCCACAAATTTAAAGACTCAATACAAAAATGGGTATCAGAGATGAAAGCACACTTCTTAGATGAAAGAGAAATGACAAATAAATATATGAAAAAATTTAGCATCACTGATCCTTTGAGAGATGCAAATTAAAACAACACTGAGGTTCCATCTCACTCCAAAATGAATGAGTGTTATAAAAAAAATGAATAACAAGGGCTGGGGAGATGGCTCAGTAGAATAAGTGCTTCCTTGGCAAGCACAAGGGTCTGAGTTCAATCCCCATTTCCGGAAAAAAAAAAAAAAAAAGAATAACAAATGCTAGTACGGATGTGGGAAACCCTTCTCCACTGTTGGTAGGAGTGTAGATTGGTGCAACTACTGTGGAAATCAGTGTAGAGATTCCTCACAAAATTAGGGCTAGAGGTCCCATTTGGCCCAGTTATTCCCCTTCTTGGTATCTTCCCAAAAGAATTAAAAACATCATAACACAGTGCTATATGCATACCCACATTTAGAGCAGTATAACTTGTAATAGCTAAATCTTGGAAACTATTCAAATGTCCATTACCGTATGAATGAATAAAAGATATCTTTATACAGTGGAGCACTTCTCAGCCATAAAGAAGGATAAACTTGAGACATGTATAACTAAATGGATGGACCTTGAGATGATGCTCTTTTAAGTGAAATGAATTGGACAAACATGTAAATACCACATTGTTTTTCTGGTGTGAGAAGCTGAAAGTGTAAATAAGAACCAGAATGCCAGAATGTAATCATAGATACTGTGACATGGGAACAAATTGTTCAGAAGGAAAGGAAAACTAGGGAAGTGAAGGAAGAAGAAAGGGAAACTTGAGAATAGAAGGATAAAGTGGAAACTAAGCTTTGCAAACAAAGATGAAAAGAGGGATTGAAGGGAGGGGAGGGGAATGGAAAAAAAGAATCAAGATATATCATGTGCATGTACAAATTTACTCTGATAAATGTGATCATTATGTCTATGTAAATGGCTAGATAATTTTTTTTTTTTTTTTTTTTTTTTTTTTTTTTGTACC